>NC_089795.1:83557662-83762662 GCF_040412425.1 Macrobrachium rosenbergii
TTAAATTTTCCTTAGATGCTAAGGCTGGGCAGTATGATGGGATTGTTCAGTCAACTCTCCTTTATAGAAGATATGTGTGAATGCTGAAAGTGAATTAAAACGAAAATGGTTGAAGCAGTTGAGATGAGGTGTTTTTTCAGTATGCGTGGCAAAAGAAGAACTGATGGGGTGAGAAATGCTGAAATACATAGGCATAGGACAAAGGTTAGCACAGGTGAAAGAGTATGTCAGAATAGTGTGAGATAGTTTGGTCATGTGGAAAGAATGGGGAAAACATTGTACAGTTCAAAAATATAAAGAGGAAGAAAGGAAGCTGAATAAGACCAAAAAATGGTTGATTACATGTGGTGAAATAGGAATTTGGAAGGCAGGGCCTTAATATCTAGGAAATGAATGATTACATACAACGTAAGGATGAATGACGTAGTATGTTTAGAGGAATCCAGTGCGCTTCTGACGAGCCTTCTCTGTAGGCGTATGAAACGGCTAATGTAGATGTTTACTGTACTGGATGTTCTACGATTCAGTATTTGAAGTAGGCCTATGAACTTCAGAGGTTCAAGCGAAAATGCAGTGCATGACTACCCTAATACTAGTCTTCCTGCGTTTTGATACATTTTTATCTATTTATTGACTTATTTTTTTCTTTTTTAATAAGTGGTATCTCTTCTTTCTGTATTTCCCTTCCTCTTACTTCTTCCTAATGAACACCATATTCTTTGGAAGCTTGAGTGTCAAGTCAGTGGCCCCAGTGGAATCTTGTTCCCGTATGAATAGGTTTCCTCTACTGAATAATAATAATAATAATAATAATAATAATAATAATAATAATAATAATAATAATAATAATAATAATAGCACTAACCATTGCGTTGTTTTTCACTGAATCCACCATAAAACTTGGAAAAAACTATATATATATATATATATATATATATATATATATATATATATATATATATATATATATATATATATATATTTTCTGACTCACCGTCGGGATCGAACCAGGCCTTTCAAATGAAAGGTCAGTTGGAAGCAACCCTTTTTTCATTTGAGAGCCTGGGTCCGATCCGGATGTTAGTCAAAAATTATTTCTGTGAAACACGTTCTCATGTTTGATTAGATCCACTATATACATATATATATATATATATATATATATATATATATATATATATATATATATATATATATATATATATATATATATGTATATATATGTGTGTGTCTGGTATGTGACTGTGCATGTATACATGTATGTACGGGTGACGAAGTTCACACCGAGATTGTTACCAGGCATATTGCAAATCCATTAAAACGGCAGATGATTGGATATAGACTTGAAACACGCACTCTAGCATAGAAGTGCAGCGGTGTGATTCGGGAAAGGTTATTGGCAGTTGCATTAGTGGACTGGCTTTGCGTCCTCACAGATATAATGAACAGAAAACGCATTGTCCAAATCACACTGACAATTCATCACTGGTATGCCCCAACACCCAACCACCTCCACCTTTCCCACCCCTCTCTAATGACATAATCGTACAAATAATACTTGCTGTGCCATTAGTGAAAATAACATCTCCAACTTCACTTTCTTTGAACTGTGGTAAAGAGGGTCCAATCCGACCTTCAAGAATGGGGAGTTATAGCCGATGATGGCGATAAAAACGGAAAAGTTTCAGTCCTAACAGTTAATCAGTTCTTGGGTGCACGGCAGTGAACACGATATTGGGCGGGAATCAGTTGGACGACTTAAAGAAAGATATTTTGTACGAAGTTTTTTTCCTCTTCCACTCTTTTTAGAGTGACCTCTGCGTAAGATATTTAAAACTGCTTGGAATATAGGGTTACACTACTAAAGGTTTCAGAGATTTTAAGGAATTTTTTCTTTGGAAAGTTACAGCGAGGTTCGTGACTCAGTTAGTTCCATTGCAGGTGCGTTCTGTACTATAGAATGGATGTAGAAGAAGAAAAGGATACGGAGCCTTTGCCGTAGAATTGGAGACAGTGTCACGAGAATGTTTCCTGATATCTTTTGTCACCATGCCGCTAAATTCTGTACCAAGTAGCCATTATTTATCTACATATACCATTCGCAAAATTTAACATCGAATCATCCTTGTTCCTTAAGGTACTGTCACGCGAGCGCATACATAGACAAACTTATCTATGGAGACTCGCCGTCAAGTTGATCAGGAAGATGATGATAAGTGACAGAAAAAAAGAGCGGTCGTGCAACACCGCATAAAGGTAAAGTAGTAACCGGGGAAAACATTGCGTAACTTCAAACTTTCGCAAATACTTTGAAGGCAGTAAGCAGCTCGACCGCAGCCAATTTGCACTGAAGCTTGTTTTCAGGCGGCATAAATATTTTAGACCGATAAGTGACCCCGAATGTGGTCGTTCTCTTTTTTGAAAGCTGAGTTAGAGGAAGTGCAATCAACAATGCTTCTGTAATAATAATAATAATAATAATAATAATAATAATAATAGTAATAATAATAATAATAATAATAATAATAATAATAATAATCCACTCTCAAATGAAAATTGGCTCAAATTGAACCAGTGTAGCCTGCCGGGCAACAAGGGCATCGGGAAAGGCAACCAGTTGATGCATATGGTCAATCAGGCATTTTATCTTTGTTAAAAGAATATGTATATATTTTGAAGCTGTTGTACACAGTGAATTTGGAGTTATTTGAAGCTGGATATTTCTAAAAACTTACCAGATTTCTTTAATGAGAACCTTGATGTATATTTCTTCCCGAAATATATTATTTTGACCTATCGTTCGCTTAGCAGGTCCAGAAAATGGAATTTTGTCGTTGACTTCTCCGTAGCAAATCTGGTTTTGTTACCTTGGTTTATTATACATTCATTAAGAGTTCTATAATAAGATTTCTGCGTTTTAAGACGATAAAGATGTCAGTTACATAAACTATAAGTTAGTGGTTTAAAATTTCAAGGATACGCTCTTTCCTCCCCGTAAAAATATCGCTTATTCATAACCGGACCTCCCGAAAAATTCAGTCATTTGTTGCCAGTCACGAAGTCCACCTTTTTGTAACATTTTCGTAAAAATCGATGCATTAGTTATCTGCGCAATGCCTCTAACCGACAGAAAAACAGTCAAACAAACCTGCTCAACTAAAAACAACTCAGTAAACAGATCGCAAAATAGTCTGGAGACGAATGATTAACGGATAACTACGAGAAATGAAATTGAAAGGAAAATAAAAGATTTTTAATTTTTTGCACAAATGTGCCCCACTGCCCCACAAGAACGTATGCGTTACTAAGTTTAAAAAATCTGCAAGAACGTTTTCAGCCACAGTGACACAGGGCGCCAAAATTGTCAATTCTTTTGTTTTCAGATCAGTCGAAATTTTAAGCATAAGGTGAGGCATCAGACAATTGGCTTGAGGAGACCTTTATGACTTGACAACTTATCGTGGCATTTGGAATAGTATTAATCATTCTGGAGCACCCGAGATGCGTAAAAATTATGAGCTAGACCTGACTTGTCTTTGTCTAGTTGACCTTGATGAGAGAGAGAGAGAGAGAGAGAGAGAGAGAGAGAGAGAGAGAGAGAGAGAGAGAGAGATATGCGCTTCATTGAGCGTCTGTCTTCTGTTTCTTCATCTAGACATGTATCAGTCATCCTTTCTTTCTCTCTCTCTCTCTCTCTCTCTTTCTCTCTCTCTCTCTCTCTAAGGTAAACTCCCGCGGCCTCAAAAACCGTACTGCAAAACATCCACACTGCCATTTTTCACAGAGTTCGTCACATGACTTGAATCGAGACGAACGCAGCACAAGTTGGAGAACAGAAGATAACGTGTTTTCTTCTTCTTCTTCTTCTTCTTCTTCTTCTTCTTCTTCTTCTTCTTCTTCTTCTTCATCCTTATTCAGTCATACGATGCTTCCTTAGTACTACTGAAATATTCCCCGTTTTACTTATCACGATAACCACCATCGACCCATGACTTACATTTGCATAGTTATTAGGAGTTTAATGCGACTATTTTTTTTCTTATGATGCTGTCAAGAACATGAACGTCAGTCACTCGAAATAAATTTGATGCCATTATACCTGAATGACGTGATAACGCTTAAGCACCAGAGGCTTTTAATGGAACCACAAGTATTTATGTAATTCACTGAGAAACACTTTCTTCACTTCCTTCTTTTATTGCGACTTCACTATGAAGAGGTTGTGAATTTATGACCGAATTACGTTAGCCTAATATTTCCTCGTTATATTATTGTAGGTATATTTCTACGAATTCCGTTGGTCCTGGTGGTTTTAGGTTAATGATAACCGCACCTAGACCAGCCCAGAAAAACACGGTCAAAAGAAGAGAGAGGAAAAAGAAAAAGGCGTAATGACAAAGAAGTGACTGACACTCCTCGTGATCCTCTTGAAAAAAGGAGGCAGTGAATAAATTCCGAGGCCTGGTAGTCAAGAAAAAGAAATAGGAACTGAATCAATTCATCCCTGCTTTGCTGATCTCAAAGTCGAGAACTCTAGGTAAGGAATCTTGGTGGAGAGTTGCGAGGTTGCCTGAGGATATGAGGAATTTCTTCTCCAGTTCAAAGGATCAGTGACCGAAAAAATACTTGTAGAAAAGACCCAGCGAAGCTATTTTGAATTGAATTGAATATAGGATTTAGGCCAAAGGCCAAACACTGGGTCCTATGAGGTCATTCAGCTCTGAAATGGAAAATGACAGCAAAAGGTCTGAAAGGTGTAACAGGAGGAAAACCTCGCAGTTGCACTATAAATCAATTGTTAGGAAAGGGTGGAAAGTAACATGGAAGAGAATATAAAAGGAGGTACAGTAAAAGAAACGAAAGGGGTTGCAGCTAAGGGCCGAAGGCACGCTGCAAAGAACCTCAAGTAATGCCCACAATGCACCGCATGTGGTGCACTGACGGCTCTACCCCACTACGGGGGAAACTGTTTTGTGTTTGAGAGAAAGATATTTCAAGAAAATTGATAACGCAATCTCTGATTAACGAGAGTATCCTTGCTGGGACGGAAACCAAAGAAAACCTCGCAAATACGAGGCAGTGTCGAAGCAGGGTTTGATAAACCCTACCTACAAGCTTCAGCATGTCAATTAAAACTAATTTCTCGACTTCTAGACAGAACAAAGGTATATTTACAGAATAAAATGTACAATCTGAACTTTGGCATCCGTCCGTGACAAGTCTGAAGTAACCTGGATAACCGAATGTGGTAAAAAGACTACGACAGACTTTCAGCGTCGTCAAGCATGCCAGAAGAATTCAATGGGCAACGCAGAAAGAGAGCGTCAACCGACTCCTTCTGAAGTCATAGACATTCTCCTCTCAATTCTGCGACTCTTCCGTCAGCTATAGTCGATTAGACTCATCCTTCCGTGGACAGAGATTTATGAAGTATATACTATTTTCATTATTATGGGTGATGAAAGTATTCCACTTTAGAGAGGATGCCCAGTAAACCATAAGTTACACCGGTGAATGCTTGCTTCGGTATTTTTATAACTTCGTTAGCACACACGGTGATGAATTAATAGGAAAAATACATGAAATTCCTCCAGTACATAGGACGTGATTGTAGCATTCCTTTACCACTGATATATATATATATATATATATATATATATATATATATATATATATATATATATATATATATATATATATATATATATATACGAGTATATGTGTGTGTGTGTGTGAGTGTTTCTTACATTTTATAAAGAGTAATGCAAATATTCTTTACAAATTTCATGAAAGAAAGTTGGATTCCATCAATGCACGAGTGCAGAGAATTCTCCGAAAGTGAGATTAAGGCTATTCATAATTTTGCAGTCCTTTAGTTTCATAATATTAAAATCTAATGAAATAGTTTAAGAATAGGTATTAAAAAACGAAGGAAGTTTCTTGTGTAAAAGACTTACAGGAAATGGGGGATAGTATTATTTTAGAAAGTCGTACGTAATAGAAAATAAGCTGTTATGCAAAAAAAATACTCATGGCGTCTGCTCTGCCTCATTTAATTTCGATAATGTCTAGAAACTATAAAATATAATGATCAGCTTCTCTGAAATTACATAAAAGGGAAAATTCTCAGTTTCTGACAAATCCCAGATCGTGCTGTTATGGAATTGATACTGAAACAAAAACAAAAAAAATAATAAAATAAAATAATCGTCAGAAATCCCCGTAGGGGGTTAATGCTGTCAGTGCACCTCATGCGATGCACTGTAGGCATTACTAAAGGTTCTTTGCAGCGTCCCTTCGGCCCCTAGCTGCAACCCCTTTCATTCCTTTCACTGTACCTCCATTCATATTCCCTTTCTTCCATCTTGCTATCCACCCTCTCCTAACGATTATTTCATAGTGCAACTGCGAGGTATTCCTCCTCTTACACCTTTCAAACCTACCTACCCTCAATTTCCTTTCCAGCGCTCAATGACCTCAAAGGTCCCAGTGCTTGGCCTAAACTCTGCATTCCATTCCAATTGTCAGAAGTCTTTTTGAAGTCCTGCTGTTTAATAAGCATATTTCAGTCAGCCGCGTAAAGTCGTTTCATTGTCTCATATCCTTTATTACTTTACATGACAGCGTTTTTTACCCGATTCATTACTCCCCTGCCTTCACAGCTTAACATGACTTCTGTTATCTATCACGGAAGTTAATGTTATCTGCTGCCAGTTTCTCTCTCTCTCTCTCTCTCTCCCCACCTTTAGTTGCCACTGTGAGTGTTTCTTAATAACAGTGTCTGATAAGCTTTTATTTTTACCATTTGTGAAAATTCACCATGAAAGTGATAATAATATATATATATATATATATATATATATATATATTACATGCATGTATATATATATATATATATATATATATAGTTATATATATATATATATATAATTATATATATATAATCAGCGTGCCTTCATCTGCATAATTTGATAATAACCAATGCACTGACATTCAGCTGAGGGCCTTAGTGAGAACCTGTCCAACCACTGGAGATTATCAGAGAGACCGTTTTGCTTTATTGCAGCGCAAGCTAATATTGTAATATTCAGTACTTCATGAACTAGGACGATAGTGTCATATGGGAACTTTGATATTTTCAGCGACGTTGACACCAAACCCAGGACTGGTGACAGACTTCGCCAATGTTATGGGTACTGTGACACCCCAGTCAGTTTTATACCCGCGCAGAAAACAATCTTGATTAATTATAGAAAATTTCATCTGATCTTGCTCTGGAAGGAGGAAGGTTTTCAACATCAGGGCTATTATTATTATTATTATTACGCTTACAGCCTCAAAACCAAAGACAATGGTTCAGGCGTACAACTATCTATAGAGTTTCCCTATAAGAAACTCACTCATTCATATACTCTGGTGTGCCGTGTGCCTCAATGTGACTACCTCTCACGTCACACACTTATGGTCTGTTGCAAGCTTCTGCAACAGACATCAAATGTTTGTACACTGGCAAACTAAACGGAATCCTGTTCGAAAACAACAGGAAGTTATTTGCGTTAAAATGAAAAGTCATGGAAAGGTATAGTCCTAGCGCCAAGGTTCACAGCCAGGCTCAAGTTCCAGCGGTTTGAGTTGATAAAGAAACAGCACAGTTCCTAAACCTCATCAAGTTTCATTCCCTTTACTCATCCAGTCTGGTATCTTTTTTCTGCTTCATTTCAGTTCCAGTCCGATTGTCTTAAAATTCTGTCTCAGCATCTACCAGTAGCGCTTAAGACGAGACCTCTTTGCGAAAAAGGAAAAAAAAATATTAAAAAATGCTCTTTCATTGGTGTCTGTGAATATTCGTTATTTTCTGATGTCACGAAAATTCCCCTGGAAATGAACATCTCACAAGTATAAGTCCCCGATGTTTCATGTAATTTCAGTAACGTAATGGTATGTATGGATTCTTTTTTTCCCTAATAATATAATTTAATGAAAATTATATTATCATTATATTAGCATTTTAGCTGTGACGAAATCACCACATACAGTTACCTGAATTACTTGAGTAATTTGAAGAATAAACATTGAGAACCATATGTGTGCAGAGCCGAGATATTTCTCTGCGCATTTTCTCTAGTACAATTTAATGACTGATAAAACTCAGACCATTCAGCTCTTAAGTTATGTGTGCATTAAGACGTCTTCAGTTTAACTAAGAATCTGCGAAAATAAACTTTACTAGGTCCGTGACTATCTTGAAAATAGAGTTTAAAATCAACTTGTGTGTTTCATACTCGTCAGGGAACCGGTGAGTTAAGCAAGGAAAGGAAAATCCGATAGAGGTGGCAGGTGTCTGGTGGCGAAACGAGCACAATCAGCGAGGAGCAATCTAGATTACATCATAATTTCCTCAAATTACATTACACGCAAAAAGATTTTTTCTGCATCTGCCTACGCGTCTTTTGTGCCTGCACATCGTTGCATTGATTTTGAACAAGTTTCTGCTCGATATATCCCGGTAAAAGCTACCGGAGAAAAGAAAATCTTAGGCCTACCATCTTTCAATAAAATTTGGAAAGGTGATTAAAATCTCTCACGAATTACCCTGCCAAATTTTTGGTTAGATACAAACCAGGCTTAAGTACAAGTCAGGTGCAGTCCTTTTAACACCCCGTTCTTCTCGTGTCCCTTATTGAGCACGCACGCGCGTCGTAAGATATCAAATCATGCTCAAAGTGTTTATTATTTGCACTGTTAAAACCTGACCAGAATTTCACGGTAAAGTTTTCGCTGTCTAGTGCTTGAAGTTATTACATGTTGAATAAAAGATAAATCTCCTACCCGTGCGAATTACTTCTCATGGTCTAGTTTGCCCGAACTGGTTACGTAAAGCTTCATATAATAAGTTTCAGGTCCATTCTGCGCCTTTTTAATTAATAAGACATAGAAGATTTGTGGGCTTCCATTTTTGTGTGATGTAGTTTAATCTAGATATACATACATCCATGCACACATAGTGATGTCTTTTCACAAGTTACTTACAGTTTATGCTAGCACACATATGTATGTACTGCAAACACGCACAAACACAAGTGTACTTGCGTATGCAAAAAATGCACGCATGACAGAGGACGAATGCCGCCAGCCATGACGAAGGGGGATTTCCTTGCTAGGCTGCAAGGTTCACAAGTCAGGTAAGCGGAATTGTTCGTCGCTAATGGCAAAGAGAGACCATTTTATAACAAAATGAACTCTCCCGAACAACTGATATCACTAATGGCAAAGAAATGTCATCTTATAACGAAATGAACGCTCCCAAACAACTGAGACATGCTGGTGGGAACTAGGCCTATTGTTATCCTCTCTACCTTACCTGACGTACTTCATTTTCCATTTCACCCGACTAGAGGGAAGAAATTGAAAGGTGACTTTTTTTTTATTTTTCGACGTAATGATGTGACTTCGCAATATCAAGGTCATGAACGCCAAGCTGATATCAGAGTAAGAACAAAAGGCTTCATGTCAGTGTGAAGTAAAAAGTGTCAGTAAGACATCTGAATTCTAGATAGACTGTAGTTGTGGTATAATTGTGTATACATATATATATATATATATATATATATATATATATATATATATATATATATATATATATATATATATATATATACTTTTGGCATATAGTAGTGTAGCAACACCACCGCCCGCTTTGGAAGATGCAACTATCAATTGAGTTCCATGGCTAAGTGGTACAGTATGTGACTCTCAATCTCTCAAGTTTGTAAGGTCTGTGGATCGCTCCCAGTCCAACCAGCTGCTCTGGTCAAGAAAAGGGCCAGAGGACCAGCAACCTCACCCCTAGAGACTTACTGAGAAACCGGAGGATTTTCCTCCTGGCGCCACCGCTCCACAAAGAGAAAAGGCGTTTGCATAAATATGACAAATTCGTCATTCATTGATTTTATTCCCGTTTCCTCCCACACTAACTACACAAATACGTTATATCCATAAACGAGTGTACAGTTTAGGCGATTTGCATTCATCGGAAGGCACGATAAGGGGAGATAACGAGGAGGGGAGATAATTGGGCCATCTTCAGCCTCTGTTAACGTTACTTCCTTTTGTCAGCTGGATTTCTGCCGCCTCAAAAGCATTGATTCCGTTCAAGTTGTTCGGTCTAACCAGAAGGAAGGAAATGACCAATTCGTTCTGTCGAAAATCTTGCACATACATAAATAGGTGGATTAGATTTTTGTCTGATTCTTTTCAAATATTTTATGTTGTTCTAATCTCGTTAAGATATCACTGCCTTTTTGACCGAAGTAAAAACCACTGCAGTCAGATAGTAAACTTTTACAGATCATTAGTTTTTCACTGTTCCGTATGTGAATACACACCTAACCTTTATGACCTTTAACATTCTGGAAATATGTTTAAAACCACATATCCATATTCGTGTATGGATATCTGGAGAAACAGATGCTATAAATTGGTACTCTATACGGTAAACATTATATAACTTACTTTTTAGTTTTCTGTAAAGAAAAAATTAAAGCGGCTTTGTCTCTCCGTCCGCACTTTTTCTGTCCTCCTCAAATCTTAAAAACGACTGAGGCTAGGCACTTTGTGAATCGGTATATGTTGATCATCCACCCTCCAGTCGTCAAAACATACCAGATTGCAGCCCCTCTGGCCTCAGTGTTTTTATTTTCTTTAAGGTTAAAGTTACCCAAATCGTGCGTCTGGCAACTATATAGGACAGGCCACCACCGGGCCTTGGTTCAAGTTTCATGGGCCGCGGCTCATACAGCATCATACCGAGACCACCGAAAGATAGACCTATTTTCGGTGGCCTTGATTATACGCTGTACAGAAAACTCGATCATTTTTTTACTTGTTGTTTTACTACAAACACTTATGTAGGTATTCTCTTGTCCAGAAGGGTTTCTCTAACTAATTCTTAATTCACTAAGATACATAGAAAGCAAAATTGTCAAATCAAATTGACATGCATGGCTTGAATGTTAACATACATATGTCATTGCTCGCTTTTCTGGGTATACCATACCTTTATCAAGACGCCTTTTTAATCATCGATACATCTAGAGAGACAATTTTTATGTTTAACACATGCGAAACAAGTTCTGTATTATACATTGCAGGTGTCAAATCAGAGACCTCCTTGCAAGGCAGTCATTTACCTTCGTGCTGTAAACACAACAGAGCTCGTGATATACAAGAAACCCAGTGTCTTGAACATGCTATGCAAGGCAATTATCCATTGCCTCCAGGTAAGAAATTTCTGTCATAGAAATTAAAGTTGAAAAATAAAAACACTTGAAAAGTCGAACGAAATGATGCATAGCACCTGAATCAGTTGCAACCTGCGAATCTCTGCAGACCAAAACCACTCTGAAGTATATTTCTGTTTTGCTAAATCATGCCATTACCCTCCAGAAGTTAGTCTTGGTCCGTCCGTTTCTTAACAGAGAGAAATTGTAGTCTGATCACCCTACACAAAGAAAAAAAAATGGGATCTTTTTGGCTTAGACCAAGCGAACGTATAGTACTAACGTGAGGTCTCGAGGTTCTTGGTTTGAATGAATTCGAGAGAGTAATCTTTTCTTGCAGATTCTTCACAAATAGATTCTTGAAACGTCATCCGTTCTTTTATTGCTGGACCTTCCTACGGCAGGGATTGTGAACCTTTTCTCCCATGATCAAGCACTCCCCAAATTATCAGACGATCGAGGCATATCTTCAAAGAAAATGGTCATACATAGAAAACTCCCAACAGGAATTAAAATTATTACGTCGTCAAATGATACCACACTGGATAACACAGTTAAAAGTTAACGTCATAAACAAAATACCATTTGATACTGCACAGAAGTGAGACTAAAGTCACTTCCTGAAGTTCCCCTTTGGAAACCCTCTGCGAGTCTAATGTCGGGAACCGGTGCTTCAGGTAACTGATAAGTTGATGGACTTGGTATTATTAATCTGCTGGCTCTGTTATCGTGGCTGAAGTTGCTGAGGATTAGCGTCACTAAATTATATGACGCAAACAACTTTTTACTCAGCCTTTGTCTTACAGGACATTGAATATGGCTATTTACTCCCACTGAAAAGGGTATCATGTCGGTTGTGATCTGAGCATTTTTTCCTTCTCAAATCCTAACTAAAACTTGTCACCTTCGAAATCTGAAAAACGAGGCCTTGGCCTATCGGCTGTTTATCTTCTTTCTTTTTCAAGTAGTTTTGTATTTAGATACATTAAGCATCTTATCACTTATAGCTGACGTTACCAAAATTTATCTTCAAAAAGTTGCTCCAAGAATGAGAAAGATGCAACAACCCGTAGATTTTCAGGATTTAACTGAAAGCCTTTGTAAAAACCAAAAAACATGACATTGAAGAATAAGTTTTGATAAGAAACTATTGATTTTGAGATACGCAAGAAGTTGGGCAGAAGAAAGAGCCTTCAAAAAGTAAAAAAATAAATAAATAAATAAAGTAAGATCACTTTTTGGACAACGATCTGAATGTTAAGAGTGAACAACTAGGCTGAGTAACGGAAAAAATAAGTGACAAAGAGTAAATGTAACACACTGCATCAGGAAAATCTACCTTTAATAGTAAATCTGATTCTCGTTAAGCCGATATTAGAAATGATTATATCCACATGACCGTATTGTAGAGTTAGCACCAGCAACCTGGATTTAATAGTCATAATTGTACTAAGTTGCTTTGCATTACTCATTAATTTATCTCGAAAAGTAAAAACGTACCTTTCAACATGAATAAGTTTTAAAAATAATCTCTCAGAGAACCATACATCTGAAATACACGCCTTTTAAGAAGTATACCTCAAAAAATCTTTTTGAAACTTACCAAGAAACATAACCTGGAAAAATCCCCTTAATAACATGCCTTCTAAATAACCCTACATCTACTTTCTCCCTACCATTATTGTCATTACAGTTTCCGACGTACCCAAGCCCCCTAAATCTACCGGAAGCCCTCTCGCCTCAGTCGGGCTTGAGATGTTTCTGCCAAGTGGAATGAGCATTTGTGAATTGCACTTTATCTTATGGCATTCCTCGACACCACGTTCCCCTGTCGTTCGTAGAAGCCTGCGAATGGTAGGTGGCAACCCATTTTCCTTTCATTTTTAAGAATTTCCTCCTCTTTAGTCTTCGTGGCGCCTGTCAGGCTGCGTCTGTCTGCCCACATTTAAATTCTATGTTTCTGCGGGCCTGGGCCAGCCAGGGCCACTGGTCCCTGCTTTAAGAAAATTACAAAAGGAATAAAAACAATTAAACGGTGCGTTGAAAACCCAGGTCGGGTGTACTCTAACATCACAGTCTAATTACGTCTAGTTCACTTCTCAGAAGTAACTTTTTCCGGAAACCATCTTTCCTTGTTATGTCTTTTTCACACTAAGCCATTCCAACCCGCTTAATCAGGATCAAGACACCCATTGTTGTCAAACAGGGCTACTTATGCCAGGACTCCACGGCTGATGTAGGAGCAAGAGCCTGTGCCAACACAAGAACGACTTATTGTAAACCAAATGTCTGGTGCCAGCATGGGCTCTTTGCCTATTGAGCACCGCACATGTGCTACAAATCAGCTCGTTGGTCATTACCATTATTGGCGTTTTGTCAAGCTTCTCAAAAAGTTTAAAAAACACATTATATAGTAATCAGAATAAATACGAGATTCAGAAGATTTACTTCCTAACGTCAAACATCACTGGTCACATGGCTCGCAAAAAAATATGCATTAGATAAAAAGATGAAGAGTTCTCAGAAATTTTGACAAAATTTTCCTTGCCATTCTAGTGACTAATCCTACTAGCATCCGAGATGACGACTGGGCACGGTCAGACGAACAAACAGAAGACAAGCAATTATGCTGACGTGAAATGTAACAGTTCTCAGGGTTTAGAACCCCTGACGGTGACGTTCTGTTTTAGTGTTTTATATAAATTCGCCTGCAAACGTACCACATCCTCCACAGTCTTCCAAATACGAGCTGTAATAAAA
This sequence comes from Macrobrachium rosenbergii, assembly GCF_040412425.1. NCBI lineage: Eukaryota > Metazoa > Arthropoda > Malacostraca > Decapoda > Palaemonidae > Macrobrachium > Macrobrachium rosenbergii. The sequence continues at coordinate 83,571,702 of NC_089795.1, forward strand.
TCATCCTATAAAAATACTCCCGTAAACTTGATGCACTGTCCCCCTTTGATTAATAATTCGTATTGGTGTCTCAAAAGTGGACGGCTGGAAAGTTAAGTATGCTGTATGTTTGTTTACAGCGGCTGTGCAAACCATAATATCCACAGATGCGTAACTCCACTTCATTACAGTAATAGTGTTCTATAAATTCAATTGTCGCTTATTGGATGAAGGAAAGTCCTACATAGCCACTGCATTTTTGCCAGAATGATGTGGACGTGTTGGGACGGCATCAGATTATAGCTGCAACAGTTTAGGAATTATTTTCAAATCTCTTCAAATTTTCATTTTTATCCGTAATGCATTAAAAATTGGAGTGCACCGTCGAGAGTCGGCTTTTACACCATGCAAAAGCAGTGAAACTGTTCGATTAATCCGAAGTTGAACCAAAATTGCTAACCTCCGTAATGTGATTTACATGATTGATTTATAATGCAACTTTATTTATCTTGCGTATCAAGTGTAAAACATTGTTTTCTATATGTATAGTTCTAGCGTTTGCATGTACTATATTTTATCAATTTCATTTAGACCTATTAAATTCTTTTAATTCAAAAACTATTAATTAAGAACTTAAGAAAAAGTTAGGAAAAACAGTACACAAATACCTGTATGATCGGCTCGGGCACATATTGTGAACGGGAGTGCCAACATAACTCTTGCAATATATAATTTCACCGATGGTAAATTTGGCTTTTCAAAATAAAAGTACATTTATCATATTATACCTACCATAACATAAGAATTGATCTTTCAATGTCAAGAAATGGTCACCAATGCCTTCGATATCACTGTTTTTGACCAAATCACACGCGATAATTTATTGGCGGTATTAATTTTCGCTATCTACATAAATTATGTGAATATATTCAATATTATTACTTGGGCGTGACTTGAATATACATGTAGCGATTTATTTATATAAGCTTTATCTGAATGGGTGAACAAAGGTGCCCAAATTCCCTTTAAGATAAAAAGTATATAGCATGAGGAGTGGTGTGGTTGGTAATTGTGGCAGCTTGTTTGAGGTGAGGGAAGAGAGAGAAGTCCTCCTGATTCTCAGTCGTGGGCTAACATTACTCTAGAGCGGACACGTGCCGCCCGCTGCCATGAATCCATTTTAATTTCGAAGAGGAAGCCGTGTCATTGTAATTCGTTATATCCATAATGACTATCATAGTGTTTCTGATTGACACGTCGGCCTCTATGAACCAAAGGACTTTCATAGGGGCCCGGCCGACGATGTTAGACATAGCGAAAGGCGCCGTCGAGACATTCGTGAAGGTGAGGAGGAGGAGGAGGAGGGTTCTTCTTCTGCTTCTGCTGCTGCTGCTGCTGCTTCGCTTCATGACGCCCTTTGCGTCGTTATTCGCGTCTTTGGGCGTCCTCTGTGGTCGTCTATGGCGAGATGAAAGTGCAATAGTTCTTTCGGCGGTGGAAAAGTGGCCCCACAGCGCGAATTAAAACGAATAAATGGCTTTGTTACGGAGGCGCTTCAAAGTGGCGGCGGTGTCCGAAAGTGTTGCTCTTGGCTTCGTTGCTAAAATGTCATCACCATCATCATCATCATCATCATCATTCATAAATACTCGTCGTTTACCACACCTAATCGCTAGGAATAGCTTTGTTAAACGGTAGTTGACGATGAGGCTCCCGAATCCAGGGGGGGAAATGGGGTTTCTCTGATAAGCAGCCTTAATTTTTTTGAGGACGAATTGCTGCTAAGTTTTCCATTGTCATTTCACTTTTTCCTCACTATCGCCTGTGTCAAGAGCTGTCAGGCTTGTGGTTAACGAGGCCTGATATTTCGTGGTTGGTTTAGGGAAAGAAATGAATTCCATAGAGATCCTTCAGAGGAATTTTGAATTATGGCCAGTGTTTGAGCGACCATATGATTTCACTTTGAAGGAAGTTGCAAGGCAATGCTAGTCTCCACATAGGCCTACTTGCAATGGGACATCATTAACCACTTTTATAAGTTGGGTTTTAACTTTTAAAGGGATTTAAGTAAGTTTTGACTCGTTTATTTTAATGCTCCAGCTTGTAAATCGTTAGGCTAGTGCAAAGTGCTCTTCGTACCCAAGACGTGTAAGCTTAGTTTCGGTTGCAGTAGGCCTACTGTTGTGTAACGTGAAGGGTTAATAGGCCTAAGCCGATTCACAAGTTAAGCTGGGATTTGGAGGCTTACAATTAACCGGAGAAAAAGTTAAGCTGGCTTAGTCTTAACTGTTTGAGAAGTTGGACGGACTGGAAGTTCACTGTTGCACAAAGTATGCCCAAGCTAAGTATACTCAGTTAAGGAGGCCTTATTTTAGTGAGCTTAGTTCCTGAAGCTTTTTATTTTAATTTTACAATAGGTTAGTTTTCCTATTTGAATATCAGGTTGGGTTAGTTTTTATTTTGAATTGTAGGATTGTGCAGCTTAGAAAACCAGTTGTCTGGATTGCAGCAAATGCCTCATCCTTCTTCATTCTTTGAACATTTCTAAATGAATAGGTTAGTTTTAGCTTAGGTCAGGTGAGTTTATACTCTCCCAGCCTATTATGTAAGACAAGACTTGTTAGGGTAAGCTGGATTATTGTATCGGTTAGCCTAGAAGTGGAATAGGGCCTCCCAGCATAGTCTTGGGCCTTGCTGTGGTTTTCGCTGGCATTCGTAAGCCTCTTCAATTCATCCTGTGTTTCATGATGGAGTTACCTTTGTTTCATTTTATTAATTGATGCATAGGCTAGGCAAATCCTTTGCTGGCTATGGGTCTACATGTGGCCAGAATTTGGTATTATCTTATATATTTTAACACCATGTAATTGAACCATTCAGTTTCCCATCTGTTTTATCTGGTTTTAATGGCTTTAGAACATTAGTGTTTGGGCAAATAGCCTCTTTTTGGGGGGGGATTAGGCAATATAATTGAGTGAATGGCATCAACTGGAGTGATTAGAAAATGTAAGTCACCAGGTAAGCCATCAGAATAACATATGGTTTATTTGTGTAATCGATAACAGTAAGAGAAAGTATATTAAACATGAAGGTTTGGTAAGGGCTATTGGAAGGATACATCCTAAGCTAACCTAACCAAGGACACCAAATTTTTAGTGGAGGGTGTGTGCATTGGAGATCTGACATAATCTGCTGTAAATCTTTCAGTGAAATATTTTGTGGGTTGTACTTTATTTAGTCTAAACTTTTGTGTTAGTTTTAACAAAAACGTTTCTTGATTTTAAAATCGCAGAAGAGTTTTGCACATCTTCTGTGGGTCACGTTTTGCTTAAGAGCAGATCAAAGACATGTTAGGATGCATCATAACCTAACCTGCCCTAGGGTGGACCCGCCAATGGGACTTAGTGCAAAGTAGTACGACGTGTGTTCTACTATTCTGCTGTATTACCCTCTTGATTATTATTGTAATCTGTGAGAGAAGTATATTCAAGTAATATTGTAATCAAAAGTTGGCAGCACATCAGGCTAAATATTGTGCAAGCAGCAGATTACTGAGTAGTAGCTATGGCGACGAGTAAACAAAAGTTATGATTTTTTCACTGCACCATATTGTGTCTCAAAAACTGCATCTGTGACAGAAAGTCAATAGATGAGAAGTTATTTAGGTTTAGGTGTTTGCTCGTAGGTACGATCAAACAACGTATTCATGTTTTGGTTGGAAGAAAAAATGGACAGATCTTATATCTATTTGTCAAAGCAGAGAAACCATTTTTTTTATTTTAATTGGTGCATTCCTAAGATCTCTCAGATTTGCTTTTATTTGTGAGACCTTATGTAGACTTTCTTTTGGTGATTGTTATACTTTATTATCAATGATTGAGGTTATGCTCTTTTGTGTCTAAATGGTGACGTTCACTAGGCACACAATTAATCTAATTTACTCTATAGAATAGGTTAGTTACAAGATAGCATTATCAGTTCCTCATTGGATGGGGTTGGTATCGTTCTTGGCTAGCACTCTGCTGGGCCCGCGTTCGATTCTCCGACCAGCCAATGAAGAATTGGAGAAATTTATTTCTGGTGATAGAAATTCGTTTCTCGTTATAATGTGGTTCAGATTCCACAATAAGCTGTAGGTCCCGATGCTAGGTAACCAATTGGTTCTTAGCCACGTAAAATAAATCTAATACTTCGGACCAGCCGTAGGAGAGCTGTCAATCAGCTCAGTGATCTGGTTAAACTAAGGTATGCTTGAGCCGTTTATCACATTTATACCTCACTGTAGCTGTAATTACTACCAATAGTATTAGGAGTAGTTTTAATTAAAAATTTTTTGCATTTGTAACTATTTTAAATGGCAACTAATCAATAATTACAACAGTTTATGTATGTACATTATATATTTCAATATTTGTGTATATACATATATATATATATATATATATATATATATATATATATATATATATATATATATATATATATATATATATATATATATATATATATATATATATATATGAACATGTATATACTAGATATTTATATATGTATACAGTATACAGATGCTCATAATATACACACACACACACACACACACACAGGCAGTCCCCGATTATCAGCGGGTGTTCCGTTCCGATGTAATGACAATAAGCTTAACATCACGATAACCAAAATCAGAGATTTTCAGTTATTACGCTCAGGTATGGCTGAGCCAATACATGATTATCAGGCTGAAAATCGCTAATTTTCGTTATTAGACAAGCCCAAACACCGGATTACACACAGCCCACCGAGCACCGGGGACTGCCTAGGTATATATATCATATATATATATATATATATATATATATATATATATATATATATATATATATATATATATATATACACAGTATACTATTCTAATTATTGATTAGTTGCCATTAAAAATATTTAAAAATTCAAATAATTTTTAATTAAAACCACTCAATACTGTTAGTGGTATTTCACTGCTACAGTGAGGTACTGTGATAATCAGCTTAATGCTTTCTTATTACTATCCTATTGTATACATCAAATTAATTTTATGACCAGTGGACATTATCACTTAGACACAGAAGACCACAAACTCAATCATTTATCATACAAATAACTTACCTATACCTTATATCTCCGCTTACTTTGCACTGGAAACTATGTTAAACATAATTGTTGTAAATTAGCAATCACACGTAAAAATATACAGCAAAAATTACTATTCATAGTCATCTCTGTTTTTAGTTTTATACAGTTTACCAGATACATATAAATATATATTTATTTGTATGTGTAAACAGAAAAGGATTGAGATTCTTGTGAATGGTAATTTTACATATGAATGATATTTTGCCAGTTGGCATAAGTTGAACCTTATTTTCGTTCATGATAATTGAATAGAAACAAGGGCCCATCTTGTCTGCATTTCAAGCCTTTTATTATAACAAAATTAATCTTTCATATGATGAATGTTTTTTGTTTGCTTGTATTTACAATAGGCCTATCCTTGCCCTTAGAAATGTTTTTTTCATAGCTGCTTTCATTTTTAAGTATAAGGGTGTCAGGTAAAATGGTACTGCAATATAGTATGTGGTTATAAGTTTAATTTAGGCTGTTATCTCAACTGGAGCTACACCTTACATTCAGGTTTCAGTGTTCTAGGTCCTCAACATAGGTTAGTGTCTTTACTTCTCATTTGTAATGAGTGTTCTAGGTCCTCAACATAGGTTAGTGTCGTTGACGAGAGTGCATCACAAGTACCAAGGCCTTTAAGAAACCCAAACTGTAATTCAGGTAGCAGATAATTATCCTTACAAAGACACTAGAAAGCATCTTCTCAAAAACTATAGATAAGACGGGTAATTAAAATCTGCCTGTGTGCCAAGGGCACGAGAAGAGAGACAGTCCTGTAGGTAATGCAACTGTGTTTTCCTTCTTCCAAATAGAAGAAAAACTTTTAAGACCAACTAATCTTCTCAAAACAGTAGTACTGTAATCTTAGGAGCAATAAAATCTTGGGTTTATAGTCTGTTGACTGTCTGTAAGGTTTCCAGCTGAAGATTTAATGAAAGATGAAATGTAGAAAATAATACAGCTAGGAGCCAAGAGGATGTTATACCATTCATTAAATTGGTGCCTTGGATTCAAGGTACGTTTCAAAGAAAAACCTAGGGTTTAATACTCTTTATCAAAAAATTCAAAATAGGTGGACCAATACTTTAAATTTGAAGCATTTGTAACATAATTGGAGAGGATGACTATCAGTATCTGAAAATGATCAGGCTATTTTAAAGTAGATTTCATGATCTGAACTGTAATCAATCCAGTGCAGCCCTAGTTGCAAATATTGAAGTGTGGACATCCAGTGAATAACTCAAAACTGTCTTGGTCATGCATCCTTACATGATCATGCTACAGCATCTGCCTTTTGGCTGTATGCTCTGTGTTTTGAAGATGACTTGTGACAAGCGATGAGGATTTCCATTGTATTGGAAGGGTATTCTCTAAATATTCTAAACCTGTTACCAACTTGACTTCTTATAGATGTGATACTTTTGTGTCACATATTGAGCTCCAGTCAACTACTGGAGTTGGTGGTTCTCAGCCTGAAGTAAAAAAAAAAAAAAATGAAAACTGCATTGCATGGAAAATTTTAGTGTAGTCTGATGAAGCAAGCAGAGATCCCAATGCCTACCACATGAAGACTTAAGCTGTTTCTTCCTTTAGATATTTGCAAAGTAGGGTACACTAGCCAGGGACAAAAAGTTAAGAGTGCTGCAAATGTACCTATCCTGTTATTTCAGTTAAGGGTTCCCTGCTAGGACCGATTCTAGAAGGGCCAGGTAGTAGCAGTTTTATATAAATAGAAAAATCGAGGAAAAAAATGCTGTTAACCATTCACCTTCTTCCACTATGGTGCTCACCAGCCCCAGCTTCCCAGTGTCTATGATTAGTTGGAAATGTCAGAGTTTCAGTTCAGACTTGTGGGTACAGTTATTTTCATTCTGTAACCTTCCCTCCCCCAAACCTCCCACTATCACTTCTGTGATTGGTCCTCAGATGTACAGGTTGGAAAGAGTAATCAGCAGCTTCATAGTTATTGTAATGCCAGACTATAAATCAACAGAGAAGTTAGCAGCATTGGATGAGATAACTGGTGTAATAGAGGAAGTTTGGGACATATTGAGGAATTATTAAAATAGGATATCAGTAATCAGCAAGATGCCTAAAGGCTGGATACTGATGATTTACCTATACCCTTGACTTAGTCAAATGATGGTTGGCAATAAGACACTTGTGGGTTAGATTTAAAAGATGTACTCTGTATGTTACAGCAAGGTCATGATAATCAAAGGAAGGTAATTACTGGTGGGCACTGCAGCTGTTTTGAGTATCTTCATCACCTCTAACCGACTTTCTTAAGTGCTTCTCCACACCCAGGCCATGTAATGCTGTTATTCACAGGAATGAAGGTTTTATCTTTTTGGTTAAGGGTCTCGTTAGTTTTCCTTCAATCACCATTAAGAATGGAAGTTTCTCTCACATGTAATTTGTTGCCTTTTCATGGTACATATTCATTAGCTCTTTTTTCAAGAGGTGTTCACCATGGGGTGGTATGAGTCAGCCTGTCAAGAAGTCAGGTCATGCTTCCAGATTCATAGGACTTACCCAAAGAATTTGTTCTTGAAATGAAGGTGAAAGTTGCAGCATGGAAAAAGGCAGAAAGCAATGCAGGTGGGGATAAAAGGATGTTGCTACAACTTTGGTTTTATCTAAAGTTTGTCACACAAGGCACACCCTAAGTAGTACTCCTGTATGGAAGGAGACTGTTGAATCCATTTGCTTGAGATACTAGTCATATGAGTCTTAGTGAATTCTCTAGGAATTGTAACACTCAGTTACATCTGTACTGACTCTTTACATATCAGTACCAAGAACAAGTCATCATATCTACGAGAGAACTATGGTATTTGTGTGTGTGTGTGTGTGTGTGCGTGTGTGCAAACTCCCATAGATGAAGTGCACCAATATGCATAATTTAGTTCTCAAAACTTTGGCTCTGCCATAGCCTTTGTTTAGTGCAGGAAGTGAGCTTAGGTGTGGTGTGCTGAACCTCCAGTCAGTTGTGAGGTTTTCTCTGTCCTCCCTCCAAGAGTAAATCTCCTTTACATTAAGACCAAATTTTATATCAGTTTGTATTTTTCATAACGTACAAACTTGGCCCACCTCAAACCACTCCTCATTTAGTTACCTGAATGATGCGTTGTAGCTGGGATGGGTCAAGGCAGGTCAGCTGTGCCCTCCTCCTTTCTGCCTCCTTGGCTAACTCCTGTTGCCACCAAAATCCTTGTACTTTTTTTAACTGGACTCCAGCCGGCACTAGAGAATTTTCATTTACGTTAAGACCGCAGGTTTGTTAGTTATGAAAAATACAAAGTGATTTAAAATTTGTCATTTTTCATGAAATCTACAGCATATTTAATTTTTTGTTTATATCTTCTTATTTCTTCCTTGCTGGTCTTATCTTTTTCACTTATGGACATTCTTTTCTTTGGGGTGTTGCTGTGCAAATTAATAGCCTTGCAGCTTGCTCTAAAAGAATGTACAGTATGACCATGCCTATTTGGCCACATGCAACAATTGTAAGCATAGTACAGTACAGTAATACTAGAAATTGTAAGGAGACATTTGAGACAGCAAATCCTAACCCAAGGGATATTGCATACTGTTCTTAAGCTTGGACCAAGGCACCTTCATTCTCTACACTTTAAAGTATTTAGGGGCCAGTAGTAATGGAGGCTGGGCGAAGGCAGGTCTACTCGTAGACTATCATTGTTACACAAAAAATATGGGATAAACATTGCTTTTTGTTGTGCTAATATAATTAAGGAAAAATTGTTACCCCAGATAATCAATTAGGCTATGTGATAACACCTTTTTCCACTCCATTTTATTACAGTTTTGTGGGAGAAGAATCTCTGTTGAGAAGTTGGAGAGAATATTTGAAGGGCAGTTTACATTTTTGTATGGCAAACATCCCCCAGGTGTTTCAGGAATCCCAGGGGATACCGTAGATATTGGTCCGTTTGATGTGATGTAGAGTCTTGTCTCTTTCAGGCTCTCAATAAGTTTGTGTAATTTGAGAGCTGTTTGCATGGAAGTGAAGCTATTCGTGATTAATTTAGTTGTAAGAAAACATGATTTAATTTGTGGAAACATGTTTCAATTTCCATATAATTTGGGCATTTTTATCTCTTTGGATGCTGACTATTTCATATATCTAATACTAAACTTTTATTTGCTGCTTTTTTTTTTTGCGAAGGACTTTAGGATGAATTCTTTTACAGTGCTACATTTATAGCATATTCCATGGATTATTGTTGAGTAATGGATGATCTTTGTAATGACCAAGTGAGTGCTGATGGAATTTTTGAGTCTTGTATATTTATACATATTTTCGTCATTGAGAGAATTGCCTTCAAGTTTGTGGGTAGCTACAGTTGTTACCAATATGTTTTCTACTTGATTGTAATTTTGATGAGGTAGTTGTGGTACAAGGGCATGGTTGTTACTGGTTGGTTAGAGACCTTGTAATAAGGTTGTTCCCCAGATTCAGACCTTCATTATGCAGGGTAAAGTACTATACTTTGATCTGTGTCCCTAGTTCATTGGTTGATTGAGAGTTATTTCCTTTACAGTACAGTACAATGGTTGCCAGAGTTATTCTTTAGGTAGGATCATGCTGCAGTTGAATGCAGTAGTAATTTGACTCAGTGACCCTGGTAGTTGTGATGCTAGTTTACTTACAGTCAGTCAGTTGAAAGTTCTTTATGCTATTGAGTGTTGACAAAAAAAGTTCTTTTAATCTTGTAGAGTAGCCAAATCCTTTGGAGGTGATGGTGTTGAAATAGAGGATGGTAACTATTCTTGCCATGAACCTGGATTTGAAGATACTGACTTCCTTAGGTCAGTGTTGCTGGAGCTTCAGGACAAAAATAATTAAGATTTAGGGGTTTGAAAAGATCTTATATTGAAAGTCTTGGTACTAACCTAGAAGGGCAGGTGATTCACATTGTTCTGTATCTGTCACCTTTTTAACATGCTTGGGAGATAATCAAGAGTAACTCAAGTATCGGGAGTGTGGGTATGCTTGCGCTTTGCTTAGAATTGTACATCTACATCTTTTTTTCTTGTCTTTACTTATGGATAGTACGTCATCAGTAAAGGTTCTAGATGCCTGGGGTGGTTTTAAGTTGTTTGGAAGAAATCTCAGTTCCTGTTCATGTCAGCCATCAGTTATGCTAAAGCATGTCACCTTTCACCCTTGTAGCCAGGAAGTGGGAATGTCTGTCACTTGCGACCAAATTACAACTGCTTGTGTAGTGCCGAGGATTGCATGAGCACAAAACATAGGGCTGCTTCCTCATAGTTTATATGTAACCATCATTTTGTTATAGTTGGAGATAGTACTGTTGGTCTTGGGTTTGTGACATTGTGCATTTTCTGGCTTTTAGTGTTTCAGGGATGCTGTTGGGACCTGTTTATCAGTCATGAGTAAAGCACCTTGGGTTGGTGTGCGTATTGGGGGCATTTTGCTTCTTTTTCTCCGCAGCTTTGGGAGTCTATTCCATTGTTCTCCCAGGGGGTTACTGCTTTATATGCCTTATGTCATTTTGAGCACGACTGAAGGTTCTTCAAAGCCTCTTGCTGTCTTTATGCTCATTCTCAGTCCATTATTCTCAGCCTACTTAGTTGTCCATCTTGAATTTTTCTTCCTACGATCTTTTTAATTAGATTGATTATTTATTCATGAGTTCAGACCATGAGAATGTGGAACTTTTATTTAATGGTATAATTAGGGGACAGGACTATATTTCAAACGCCAGCAGTGACAGTCAAAGTCATTAAATTAATAGTAATCTTGCCCCTCTGCACATATACTTGGGTGACATTCGTACACTGATGGTGTCAAGAGAATAGTAGGCAAGGATATAAAAGTAGTTCTGTTGCTATGAGCATCAGGTTTTTATTGAAGTAAGAAGAGTCTTCCTGAATTTTATGTTAGGAATGTGTGTATCTGCATGATGGTAGTACAGTAGTACAAATTGTAGTGACTTGTCAGGCTTTTTTTTCTGTATTTTTGCCCAAGCCATTTGGTTTTGTGAAGCATCAGTGCGCATTAGATTGAAGAACTCTGTTGAGCACTCCCACACTTCATTAGTGATGCCTATTTGTTTGATCTTTGACCATGGTTGCAGACAGATATAGGTGCGTCACTGTAAGAGTGCACCTTAATGCGTAATCTCCTGGATAGACTAATGTAATCCTTGAATTCCTCATAAAGCTATTATAGGAGTTTCAATGATTGTGTATGTTCTAATGTTCCACAGTTTAATGATATTATGGAGGATTAGATCAGAAAGTTTCTACATACAGTAATGGCTTTCAGCATTTTTTTTTTCTGGACTGCTGAAAGGAATATATATTACACTTATCCCAAGATATGTTATAGTAGCGTGGTAAATGCTGGAAGCACCAGACCTTGCAATTAAAGCAGTCTTCAAGGAGCATAAGAACTATAGAAAAATGTTAGTTTCTGTTCCAGCTCTGTTCATTTTGTTTTGTTCATTGAGCTTTGGTTAGGATTGCAGTATACTTTCCCTTTCTTGAGTGTGTTGAGAGTCCTTGGCTATGAGTTGATGACTTACCTAACCAGATTCGTCTCGTTTGTTCCATGTTGACCGTACTTGACACAAGCCTTTGCAACAGCCCCATTAGCCATTTAAACGGTTGCTAATTCCCTTAAGAGTGAGCATTACATGATGGAAAGACATCTATGATTTACAAGGATCTGGGATTGTACTATTTTACGTTGAGTGGTACAGTACAGTATTATTGGTTTTAGTGAGGGAGATGTCTGCTTTCTGATCTGTTATTGTTGCTAAACTGGGTATTTCAGTATTTTCAAGTTTCATGTTTTATGGTTTATGAATGATTAAATTTTAATGTGAAAGTTTGATTGTGGAATAAATAGGTTGATTTCTGTATTTTGTTTACAACTTGTTGCTTCAGTAGTTGTTTACCCTTTTGCTGTTTTTTTTATGTTGTGATGTTAATTTATTAATTTAATCACTTAAGTTTTACTTTACCTCTGGCTCAGATTCTTTATGCATGGAAATACAATAAATTTTTTATTTTTTATTTTTTGAAAATGCCAATGCTGTTTAGTGTTTTTTACTCTCAGTTGATTCACATATTAGCTTCTCATAGGTAGTGAATACTCTAATTAATTTTTTTTCGCTGTTGCATTAGAGTACAGTGAAAAATTTGAAGGCATCTCATTTTTCTTACATATATATTTGAATGTGTATTTTCAGTTGCGTCAACGTAGTCCTGAGAGCCGTGGTGATAGGTATATGTTGTTTACCTTTGAGGAACCCCCAGCTCACATAAAGGTAAGGACCAAATTGTTAGCATGAAATATATTGATTATTACAGCTGTTGGCATTGTGTTGTATTATAAACCTGTTGTTATAACATAGATGATATTGATGTTTTATGATTATGGAGAGTCTGGTACTCTTAACTTTTTTAAATGTCCACAATATGTTTTTATTGATAATTTCCTCTGTGTGATATCTACTGTATATTGCTTCTAGAACCAGACTTTATTTTTCATTGTAGGCAGGATGGAAGGAAAATCTTGCAACTTTCATGAATGAATTAAAAAACATTAAGGCTACTGGCTTATCTACTTTAGGACCTGCAATCAAGAATGTTTTTGACGTTTTGAATATCAATCGTATGCAGTCAGGTATGGCTTCTTTTCCTTTACAGAAAGAGTACAGTGTTTGTTTAAATTTGTGAATTTTCAATCTCCCATTATTACAAGCACTTTAAATACAATTTTGCAAGCACTCTCTTGAGTACAGTTTGGCAACTTGTGTAGACCTGAGATGTCTTTTTTCAGTTCTTATTTTGGGAAGTAACATAGCATGTTACAATTAATTTTTAGATTTTTTCTAAAGACTTATGTTCATTACCTACAGGGATATTATTTTAGTATGTATTATTTTAGTATATAAAGGTTTAGTGGTGATATCTTAAAACAGTGCTTCTAATACACGATCTTAATTCCAGGTATTGATACTTATGGTACTGGAAGAAGTCCGTTTTTCTTAGAACCTTCTGTAATAATTATCATAACAGATGGAGAAAAGCTCTCTTCACAACAAGGGGTTCAGGAAGATGTGAGTACACTAATTCTATTTATACAATTATATTAAAGCTGCATTGATAATTTGTTTTGTGTATTATACTTGTCTACAAACTGATAGGTATCTGTAGAAGCTATTTTTGTCTCTTGGAAGTGCATTTGTTTAAAAGAACAACAAACCAGAGGTTTATAGGTCCTCTCCATTTCTGAAAGATGATTCCAAGAACACGTGAGGCATCGTGCAGTGTCAGATCTTAGTGGCTTTAGGATTTTTAGCTCATGGGGTAAAGCAAAGTTTATTTTAGAAATCCTATCTAAGATCAATAATTCTTGTGCTGATTGATCAAGAAATACCAAAAGATTCTGTATCTTAACACTTTTGGCCAGATGTTGAGAGTGAAAAGCAGCAATGAGACAGTCATATGGACATAAGGCTGTGAATATGTGGATTAGGCCAAGTGGTTTTTACTGTTACATGCTTCATTTTTTGGTTGTAGTAGTGCTGTTGGGGGCGTGGAAGATTCATCGTCATTATAATAGAAATTTTTTTTATACAGTATTTCACTGGGATTGGTTCAGTCAGTCATTCTCCAAACAAGCGTTCTGTAATAGGTCTTTTACAGGAGGGGTATTGAAATTTTGTTTTCGTGGCTCTGATTGGGAAAAGTAGGTTAAAGCGTCATCTGTATCATTATTAGCTTGATAAGATTGCAGAGTCAAAATCTCCAATGGTTTTTCTCTAATAATAGAATTTAAATCTTATCTGTTAACTTGCTAATTCCGTAGAAACTTGATAATTGGCTAAATTTCTATAACTGATTTATTTTCAAAGCTTGACATTTGCTGTTGATTGAGGCTTGAACTGTCAGATAAGATATGTTAACTGTAAAGTATTGATGTGCATTTTGGGATACAGGGATTGGGTCACGTGAACTATTCAGTGAGTATCATGGGTCAGATGAGTCTTGATACTTTAGAGATAAGATGAAATTACTTCAGTATGTGGCATGATATTTTTTTTAAAGAATGGTTTTCTTCTGTTTAGGGATTGTACCCAAGTGTCACTGGTTACCAACTTGAAGAAAATTGGCTCCATTAACTTATTTTTGTTTATTTTTGCCTGTAACTAAAACAAAAAGTGTTTTATTTGGAATGAATCCTACCTACTGTTCAAGTTAGCTTTATCTTCACTCCTTTTGGTGTGATTGGCATTTTAAAAAAAATCAAAATACGCTTGGCTAACCCACTTGGACTGTTACTGTAGTCATCTGTTTCCCACCAGATGGTGTTGGAATGTATACGTTCCTGTAATATTTCTTCATGCTGACATGGTGGTCAGATCGCTGTTAATAATATTTTGATGAATTGGGCTATTTTCTCTTGTACGGTATTGTGCTTGTTTATGTTTTTGCTTTATGTCATCCACAACAAGCAGAGCTGAAAGCATTAGGCTATATAGGAAAGACTTTTTGAAAACTGAAAGGTAGATTTTGCAAAATGACCACATAGCCTATGTTGGGCTTGCTGCTCTGGCATGAGTAGTTTTCTTGATATGTAGATTTTGAGTGCTCTGATGAGAGGATGTAAATTTTGTTTAGCATCAGAAGATGTTAGAGGCCAATAATTTACGTGGACAGTTAGTTAGGGCTCACCAGAAGCCTACTCCGTCTTTTCCTTTTGTCTTTTGGTGTGGCTTCTCTTCCATTAACCTACCTGTTATCCTAGGTTTATTCCTCTCTCTCTCTCTTTCTGCTCCTCGTTCTTTTGCACTCTGTGTGGTTCAGGAGAAAAATAATAATTGACACATATCCTTTTATTAGTTAAGATTTCATTAGAAATATTAGGGCCAAGATCCCTCCCCCGCCCAATTTTCGACCATTTTTAGCCTTCCCAAGAGAGAAGGTTTCGGAGCCTTAGCATCTGTCTGTAGCTTGCCCTCTGGACTGGCCTTTGTCGGTTGGTTGTCTCCTCCAGCAGGGAACCAAGGCATGTCTCAGGACCAAGTTCTGTTTCCTTCAACACCTCTCTCTACTGTTTTTCTGGCTCGGGTTCAGCAAGGAAGGTCTCTGGGTGAGTTCAGGTTGCCTCTCATGTTCGTGGCCCCAGTGTTGCAATTGTGACTAACTACAAACCTGCTAAACACATCGTTTTCCTTAAATTACTTGCACTAAGTCTCCCATTCCACCCATTTTGGAGAGAGTATTGTGATTTAGGTGGACTGTAGAGTTAGGAATTCAGACATATTATGTTGGCCAGTAGTTAAGATCCGTGTGTTGGTTCTGCTGCTTTCTTTTCAGTTGGGTCCTGGCAGTTTTTCAGAAGGGCAAAAGGTAAGTTCTGTCAACATGTAGGACACGTACTTCCACTTCCCAGTACTCCCTCAGTTGAAGTAAAGTATTCTCCTGTGAGTTGAAGTCTTAGCAGTATGGATGCATCTGCTTGATATCAGACTACTGTAGTTCTCCCATATTTGGACGACTGGTTGTTTTCACCAATTTGGTATGATGAGAATTATGTTTTATGTCTAGTCTTAGGAGCGGACATTTTGTCAAGGTTGACTATCTTTGCTTTTTGAATCCAGTCAGTTGTTTATCTGAGGATGAGGATCAACTACCTCTTGTCGGAAGTTTTTTCCAACAGATAGAAAGATATCAATTTTCTACCACTGTTGAGATCTACATGGGCCATTTTGAAGAAACATTTGATTTCGCAAAGTGGAAGTGTAAACATCCTACAGCTCTTGGCAATTTGGAATATTCTTATGCAAGTCTCGATTCTTACACAAGATGACAAGGAGACACAAATCAAGAATTTTGTCCAGATTTAACAAAGAAACTTCCTTTTCCTTTGGACAGTCCAGCAATGTCATTCTTTTTCCTCGTTGTATCCTAAGAAGAAACCTTGGTACTGAAGACTGACTCAGCGGTAAGGCAAGGTCTCCATTCAGATAGTTTCCTCTGCCTCAGGTTTGCCAGAAGTTGTGGAACCTTTAGGGAGACCCAAACACCCATCTGTTCACAACTGCCCAAAACACTACACTACCAGTTTACTACCCTCCATGCCAGGACCCTGAGGCATGGGCAGTGGATGCCTTCCTTCTAGAACGTTCGAATTTAAACCTTTAAGCTTTTCCTCTGTTGGCTGTTTTTGAGGAAATAGTCGACAAGTTGAGAACTTTGCAGATCACAAGGATTATTTTGTTAGTGCATTTGTGGCCCCAAGGGAATGGCTCTCCTAACTTTCTTTCCTGGTAGTAGATGTTCCTTGTCTTCTTTCATCTGGGAAGGATCTTTTCAGAGTGTCTTAATCAGGAAGATTCCATCAACCTCCACATACTTAATCTGACTGCGTGGAGCATTTCTAGTATGGCCAGGAAAGCAATCCTTAAATTAGACCTGTATATCAATAACTGGTTAGTTTTTTGATCTTGGTGCTTGTCCTGAGTGATATCCAGCACTCATTCCACTAGATATCTTGAGTTAAGCTCTCCAGTACCTCAGATACACAAAGCAGTTTTTCTGTCACATCAATCAAGGATACCTCTTTAGTTTGCTTTCAGTTCTGCATGAGGCTGACTGGATTATTGCTCACGATTTAAAGTTTGAAGAGGTTTCCTATCTTTTGTGCTGGGAATTTCTTCTTTCAATCATGTTTTTTGGTGAAATTTAGACGTAATCCTTCAGATAGTAACATAAACTCAGTTAAGCCCTTTAATAAGGCATCACTTAAGAACTTTGGAGACACTTTTCTTTTAGGTTGTTGCAGAAAAGTGTATTAGTGAGCTTCAAGCCTTTTCTTGTATGGGGGCTTTGTTTTAGTTGCAACCCCTTTCTTTTCTTTCTTTGCCTCGAAGAAAAGATATAGAGTAGGAAGTCCTTCCCAGTTTTGTTATAGTGCTAAAACAACAGGCTTCTTGGTGAGAAAGGCAGCTAGGAAGGCTTTTTAGAGAGAACTGTTACGTCACAGCGTGGATAGGGTAAGCCAGGTTTGGCTGCGCCTGCCTCCTTCATCCCCATTGACTGGCTTCTGTTGCTGCCAAATTCCGTGTGCTATTAATAGCAGGACTCCAGCAGGCGCTGGAGAAAATCCCCCTAGGTTAAGACTGCAAGTTGGTTTATTATGTAAAATACAAATTGATTAAAATTTGTCATTTTAACTACTTTAGTAAGAAAGAATGAAAAGTAGCTGTGCTTTATGTCCCAGATTAGACTTAGTAAGAGGTTATAGTAGTGACTTTAAGCCTATCTTGTTCTTTGGCACTGCTGTAGTGACAACTTTCGTTTACTGTAGAGGGAAGGACTTGGGGTGTAAGTCCTTCCCAGATTTGTGACAGTGCCTAATTTAATTGCTTAGGTAGCAATGGAACAGTGGGTGTCTTATTACCAGTTAGAACTCATAATGGTTTACCTGGACAATCATAAACCTGAAAGAGGAGAAGTTGAGAATTTATCTGTGGTGTTAGAAGGCCAAACACTCCTGTGTCCAAGGTGGCTAAAATCAATGCACACAGAGTTGATTCCTGAGTTTTTACCATCTTTGGAAATATCCTCATGGGTTCTGTACCGTAAACATGTCTTTATTTACTTTAAAACCTTTTTCTAGAGAAGGTTGTCTTGCACCTAGGGGAATTATAACCAATTTTTGTCTCATCATTTACAAGTGTTCAGTTTTAGCATGAGGTATTAAGCCCTTAGTCCTTTCGTTGCTACGGGGATTCTTTCTCCTAAACCAAATATGGTAGTACTCTAACCTTGCTTTCTGTCTTATAAAATAAATAAATAAATAAATAAAAATAAATAAAAAAATAAATAAATAAAAATAAGTAAATAAAAACAAATAAATAAAAAAAAATAAATAAATAAATAAATAAAATAAATAAAATCAAGAGCTGTTAGAAATCCCGTTATTGAATTTTGGGAGCATGAAAGTACACTTTTGGTGTATAGGAGTGCACCTTCTTATCTGATGGTGGTAGTTGTCTTTAGTTTTCGACTGTTGTTTATGGGCTTTCGACTCAGGCACAGGAGTCACCAGTGCTCTATGAGATAGAGTCCTTTTTTTCCCCTGTAAGGATCCTCTGACAAGTCTCACTACGAGGACCTTACACCCTGTTGTGTTTCCAATGTCTGGCGACATTACTTGCCAGTAAGGATCACTCAGCAGGCAGGAATGTTGAGATTTTTTTTTTCCTTTAAAAAGCCTTTAGTTTGCTTGGCTGAACTCTGTTTCTCTGGCTGCACTAACCCACCACCCTCATTCAGCTAACTTTAATAGTAGGTAAGATTCATTCCAAATTATGATAATTTTCATGATAAAATTAATTATTTGGATACTTAACTACTGTTAAAGTGGAAACCCACCCAGCCTTGCCACATCTTAGTGGGTGGTCATGAAGAAATGTGACAGGAACACAAACGTTCCAACACCATCTGGTGCACAACAGACAACTACAGTGACAGTCAGAGTGGTTAGCCAAGTGTATTTAGATTTTTTTTTCAAATACCAATCACACCAAAAGGCACAAAGATAAATCTAACATTAACAGTAGGTAAGTATCCAAATAATTAATTTTATAATGAAAATTATCATATTTTTCATCCACAGATATTCCCCTTACCCAAGGTGAATCCAATACCGGGTGCAGAGCTTACTAAAGAAATCTTCCGTTGGGACCAAAGGCTATTTGGATTAGTTCTAAGATTGACTGGTACTCCTGCACCTGACCCTATGGGTATAGTTCCAAGTGATAATTCACCTTTAGATAAACTCTGTGAACAGACTGGAGGTAAGAAAAATGTTTTATGTTGTATTAATGTACTGTAACTTTGGTTAAGAAGTAACTTGCTTCAAGTACTTCGTAAGTGTGACCTAGCCATTTTTCATGAACCTGTAGTTCTTGATGTCTCCATGTGGTGCACAGATGGCCTATTTGTGCTATATCTCTTATTGTGAATATATAATTTTTTTCAAAATTATTAATAGTGCTCATTTATTGTCACAAAAAAGATTCAAGTGAAGAAGGATCCCTTGATGTATGTAAGTAGTCAAGATGTGTATGGTAGATCCACAGGTCCTGACTGTCCACCTGGTTTATACCTCGTGATGTTTGCACCTCTGATCATGAGAATGTAGGACAGGGAGGTGTGAAATTCTGTTAAGTAAAAGGTTTGTAGGAAAAATTAAGTTTATCAATACACAGGTTAAAAGGAATCAAACAATGAAATCTCCAGATTGAACAGAGAAATTAAAGGTCTGCTTTGCACTTTACAGAATACCTTAAAGAGTTCAGCCCCCACTGAGAAAACCTTGTTAGCACAAATGGAAGAAGTTTATAATAGTATGCCGAGATAATTGTGGATTTGGGGTTAAGAAAAGATTTATGTATCATATTATGCTGTTAATCTATCCATTTATTACATGAGACATACAGGATGATGACAGGGGTGTATGCAGAAGTGATGTTGTAATGGTACACATAATACATATACAGATGGGTCCTAACTTAGATGATTGTGTTGGTCTTGCTGTTGTGTTTAAAGATGACATATTTGAAGCAAGGAAGCCTTCGTGGAGAGGAAGGGAGCTAGGCTGGAGAAAAATCTGCATCCAGAAAATCTTTGAAATGAAGAGTGAAAAGAGAAGTCAGAGTTCAGCACCTGAAGTCACATAAAAATGAAACATTTGAGGATGGGCTCCTCAGGTATGAGATGAAGGTACAGAGACCAGTGTTTGCTAAAGGAAATACCAGTGTCACTGTCTTGAAACTCCATCATCAGACTGAAGTACTTGGAGGAGAATGGACAAAATGTTGATAGAAGTGACCTTCAGATGTTGCTAGGCTCTCTTTGAAGGAAGAGTCACCCTGAGCTAGTCAAGCAGTTACAAGGAGGACTGAGTAATTAACATTAAATGAGCAGGAAAGGGACCACTCGAGATGTGGGAGAAAATGAAATCGTCCAGCAGTAGTGCAACTTACTGATATGAGTGAAGAAACAGAAAATGGGAGATATTAAGACATATTATTGAAATCGTCCAGTAATAGTGCAACATACTGATATGAGTGAAGAAACAGAAAATGGGAGATATGAAGACATATTGAGTCTGGAGAAATAATGTAAAGTTCCAATGATAGCCAAGCAAGGGTAAAAGTTACATATGATTAATAAGGTGCTTAGGAATCTCAGAAAGGAAACCTCTTGTACATGTGTGACTGTGTCAGCTGAACGAAACCAGCTGAAAAAGAATAAAATCAAACCAATACATACAGATTAAGATCAGTGAAGTACACACGTTGACCACTTTGAAAAAGAGAGTGAATGAAAAAAGCACACAATAACAGAGAGGACGAAAAGCACAAGTTAACACCGCAGAATAGTTGCTGGCACATCATTCTGCTAGATCAGGTACAGTCCCTTTGGATAGGTTAGGTTAAGGGGAGGTTAGGATGCATCCTTGTCAAATTATGTCTTTTATCTTGGATTCATTGTAAATGGAATAAGGCTAATTATGGTTAGTGGGTTTTTGTATAATGAGGATGATTCAAAGCAGTAAATGGATAAAAGAGAGATTAGTGTGTAAAAAAATGGTGGTCCATCACAAAATACAAAAGCAGACAAAAATGGTATGAACTGGTTGGACATCGAGGACCTGTAGATCTGGACTTACTCATGAGCAGTACTGATGTGCGTGGATTGTTGTTCATTTGAAGATTTTTTGCCTAGTACATTTCATTACAAATAGTATGGTCACTGGAATAAAGGGTTTATTGTGGATTGTGAAACTTGCTTTAGCATTCTCCTCAGAAAAAGTAGTTGTGCTAAGTGTCCTTAATGATTATAGGATAAGTAAACTAAAGAAAATTCTTGGATTTAATGAACTTCAGAGAAGCACCAAATTAATAAGGTTGCAGCAAATTTTGATACACTGATAATCTGCTTTAAAGAGATGAAGGAAATTTTAGTAATCAAGCAAATAGTCTGCTTGACCATTCCTTCCATTTTATGGTATTCGGTTCCCATTATATGGTTAGGATTCACTGTAGATTTTTTTCCCATCAATCTAGGTCGTTCCTATGCAGTTCGTTCACATCGAATGTTCCAACAGTGCATTGACAGTTTGGTCCAAAAAGTGCAGAGTGGTGTTGTAATAAATTTTGAAAAAATTGGTCCTGACCCTCCACCTATAAATTCTGATGGTGAGCAAAGTACATTGTCTTTCTAAATTGAACAAAGTTTTCCTAAGTGTAAAGTTGTTCTTCAGTGCAAAATTTAAAATGTTCTGTTCACTTTTAATAAATTCTAAAGTGTAATATATTCCAGTGCTATTAGGAAATTTGAGAACTTTTATCTTAAACTTATAGAAAACATGATTGTAATTTATGTTCTTTAGGAAAAGAGGTGCCGGATGTCATTGAAGTGGACAAAGAGAACCAACAAAATAATATGGAGAATAATGGTAGTTTAGGAAGTGCCAGCACTTTGGCAGGGACTGGAGGAGGCATGTTAGGTCACATGCTTCAGAATGGAGGACGTCCCCATACCCCAAATTCAATGCCTTTGCCACTACCAAATCCCTCTAGTAATGCGTGGCATAACTGTCGTAAGATGATCTATGTACCAAGACCTGCTCAGAGAGGTAGTCCTTCAGGTTTCTGGCCAATACCAGAATCCTTTTGGCCAGATGTTAATACTGTTTCACTCGTAAGTAAATTTTTGTTGAGAATTTTTATTTATATATTATTTTTGTATTGACTATAATTCTTTTGCATTTGAAGTTAAGGTTTTATGATATAGAAGAAAAGTGTTAAAATTTGCAAATTTGTGCTGTCATGAGTGATATGTTCTTAAAATGGTATTTAACTGGCCACAGCTGCTTTACGTTTCAATAACAGAATAAGTTAGAGAGGATTTTATCTGTTAAGACCAATTTATTTCATGTGATGGTATTCATCTTTAAGTTTTAAAAACTGTTAAATTTACTAGGAAAATGACCTGTAGAATTTTATTCAAATCTTGGCATTGAATGTATGTTGAAATCCACTAATTCTAGCAGTTCATGAATCAGATGGCACAAATGAGACCTTGGGATTGCCATGCAATAAATATCAGGCAGTTTACTCTCACATGCAAGGGCTGATTATTAGTAATGGATTTGCCTGAAAAATTTATTTTGTTTTAAAGATAATTATACACTTTCTGTGGGGGCATTCTGCTTACTTTGTGCCTTTCTAAGCACATTGGAGATGGCACTTACCGTTTTGCTTTTTTTTTTTTTTTTTTTGGTACTTTAACCTTTGCTTCTGCTTTGTACCTTTGATCCAATTTGTTTGGTCTCTTCCCACTCAGCTGTCATATTTTTTAATATAACCCTGTTCCATTTTCAATATTCATTTAAGAACAAATCCTTTGGACAAGCCCAATGATAGTCTACCAACCTGACCTAGAGGTCTCTTTTATGGTGATAATGGTAATCTTTATTTTCCTGTTTTGATCTAATTTAGAAATTAAATCTTATTAGAGCTCTACTGTATTAGATAAGTTTTCTTTATAAAAGTAATCCTTGTTGCCAGGTCTCTGATAAATGAGAATTTTTCCATTTTTGGTGTTCTCTATTGATTTTGCTTTAATATTGCACTAATTTTTGCATTATTTTTCAGCCTGCTAGAAGTGCTCATCCTAATGTAAAATTCACATGTACAAGTCAAGAACCAATGGTAATAGATAATCTTCCGTTTGACAAGTATGAATTAGAACCTTCGCCCTTAACGCAATTTATCTTATCAAGAAAGCAGCCTACTGTATGCTGGCAGGTAGGTTTCATTCTGATACTTATTAAATTTGTAAGATTGTATGGGGCATAGTCTTCAGAGTGATTGATGTTGTTGTATTCATAGATTTTCTCTCTTGCAGGTTTACATCCCAAACAGTAGTAAAAACAGTGATGTAGGTCATCCCTTTGGGTATCTGAAGGCAAGTACTTCACTTCAGACTGTAAATCTCTTCGTAATGCCTTATAATTACCCAGTCTTGCTACCTCTTCTGGATGATCTGTTCAAAACTCATCGTCTCAAACCTACCAAAGAATGGAGACTGCAGTTTGACAATTATATACGTACAATGCCTCCATATTATGCGAATGTAAGTATAGAATATTTCAAGACTTTTAGATATCTTCACTGTGCATATATTTACAATTTAATTGAAAATTCAGCCTCATATGTAACTGTAGACCCTTAGAACATAAGAAAACATTTTTTATTGTAATTTAAAGCTGTTGCCACTTGCTAATTTACTTTTCCTGTTTTACAGCCACTAAAACGAGCCCTTGGTCGAATGGGCGCTTCAAATCTGTTTGCTGATAATTTAGACAATTCTCTCAGTTTTCAAGTTACTAATCATCTGAAAAGACTAAAAAATCAAGCAAAATTAGAATATGAAAGGATATGCTTGGATGTAAGTATATGTTGTATGAAAGTGGGGAGGTCATTTGTACATGTAATTAATGTCACCCTTATACATTATTGTTATGTTAAAGATACAAATGGTGCCCTGTAGTCGGTTAAGGTTTTTTTTTTTTTTTTTTTTTTTTTACTTATCAGTGAGAAGGATCATTGCTTGTATATAGGAAAAATAGTTAGATGAAGTTGGACAACCCCCTTCCCCATCCCCTCCAGAATCTGAGAGGATTAATACTCTTCCCATTACACCAATCACGAATTATCTCCAGTTCTCTAGTTGGAGTTGTTGGTTGAAGTTTTAGAAGATCCAGTGATAGATGTGGCTGCTTGTGCACAACAGCCTCTGTCCCTGGGATCTCGCTGCATAATTCCCATGAGTGAAGTATTCTGCTTAAACTACTTAATCAAGTGATGTGTCTTGGTACATGTGAAACTTATGGAATTGCGGTTGGTGAAGTAATTTCTTTTGCAGTGGAAGAGTCCTGGGTATGTGTAAATTATTCATCAATAATATTAAAACAGGTTCAGCAACTCCCATGGTTTGGCATATTTTTCATTAGCATTGTTATTTTTGCCATTTTTTTTTGTAACAAACTTTTATTTTTGGCTCTTCATTTGCTTATTTCTAACAGAACCAAAAAATTCTAGTGTGCAGTTTTACATATGTGAATTACTTACCTTATGTGCTTGTATTTATCAGATGCTTACCGCTGAGACAAAAATAAATATCACAGGCAGGCATGGAACATAAAATATCATAGGAAGAAACAGAAAGTACTGTATGTATGGGATATGTCAGTCAACTAAATCTGATGAACCTTGAATTTGGTCTCATGTTTAAACTACAAAATGAACCTCATTTTTTCAACAAAAATATTCCAGATATCATAAAGTAAATTTAGGCATATAGTTGGAATGTAAAAGGTGACTGACGATTTTTTATTTTGCACATTGTAATATTTGTGTAGACTTCTGATATAGCAATTTAATATTCAGTGACAATTTATAGTAGTAAAAATTTTAACAATGTTGAGACTTTTTTTTGACAAAGCAGTTTGATATTCAGTGACACTTAATTATTGCAATGAAAATGGCTATTCCAGTGACATAATAGTTGGATGTTAAAGACAACTGAAAGGGTAATGGTTTTGTCATAAGATTTGAAATTGTTTATTGTTGGGATGGTCCTAAAGCAGCATTACTGTAGCCTTTGTGGGTTATGGGTGGTATTTTGTCCTACTTCATGCTTGGTTCTACCTTTGGGGAACAAATTTTCATACTTTTGCAGCCTCTTGAATAAAATCTAGTTTACAACAAATAAACTTTACATATAACATTGCTAACTAATCCCTTGGGCTAGCCCTAGAAGTGTTCTTTTAACTCAGTGGTCAGGTAAAACTACTCTTTAAAAAAGAAAACTTTGGGAACCCACCGATATGCATTTGGGAACCCAGCAGTATGCATATGGAATAAGCAAATGGTTAATTATGGGGTTCCTTTAGGGTTCTTAAGGTAAGTGTGTATCATCCAGCAGCATCCAGGTCCCAAGGTTACTGGATTAGAGAGATCCAGCTTGTAGTTAATTTTCTACTCTCATTGTCCATCTGGGCTGAGGGGTGCACTGGTAACTTGGAATTGAAATTTGTAGCAAATAGATTATTAAAGGCATTCTCCACAGAAGCCAAAGAACCTTTTGTATTTTACATATCATGCCTGCCTGTGTTATGTATTTTTTTGTCTCACCATTAAGCGTTTGGTAAATACAGATGCATATCTCTGGGTGCGGAGACCACTCTGATAGAAAAATTTGTAGAAACCTGTCAGACTGTAGTCCTCAACATGCTTTTGTACATAAGGTAAGGTTTTCATCACATGAATTTATATGAAGCTCATGTAAAGGTGAAATGTATTGGATCGTTGCCCATGTGGGGCATAAAAGGAATGAAGATGCTGAAAAATGGGGCATTAGTGATTTTCTAAATATAAAACCCATCACTGTCAGTCAGAGGCAGATTTTATGGAGTGATGAATCTGATAAGAATAAATTGAAGAATCCAGTCTATCACTGAATTACTTTTTTATTACAGTAGAGCACATTATGGAATAATTCTATCATGTCTTCAATTGGTTGCTCGCATGTAATTCATGGAGATTTAATAATTAACCTTCCAGCATAGTAAAGAAAGATAATTGGTAGAGGAGCTACCATGGATGGTATTGAAAAGTAACTGTTTAACCTAGCTGCCATGCTCACTGTAACAAAGGCCAGAGCTGCAGCTGGTCACACAGCTGATTTTCTGTTGAAAGGGTTAATCAGTTCACTGAAGGGAAGCTGATAATCTTTGGGAATGAAACAGCGACAGCCATTTGGAGGTGGAGGCAAGAGGCCCAAGACCCAGCCAAGAAGGGCATTCAGTATGAAAATTACGGAAAACCTCAAGTAGGACCTCGAGAACTGAAGAGCAACATTCTACTAACCCTACAGGTCTTCACATGGCATACTCCTCTCTGCGAGTATCCCATCACCACAGTGGAAATACTAGGAGCCCAACTGATAACCTTCTGTGGGTTCAGGAATGAGTAAAGGCCAAGGCATCAACGACGACTTACATGGATGGGTTCGGGATATAGTCCAAACAGCAACTAACATTCAAAATAAGCAGTTGAAGAGAGCTGGGGAGCCTGCAGTCCAGACACAGAAAGGAAAATCAAGAATAAATAGTTGAGAAGTGGGAGGGAGCCCACAGACCTCCTTTGTTAAGGGAAGCCAGTGAGGGCTCAAGGAAGAGCAGGGTGGAGGACAGTGACCATATTAAATCCAACTTGAATTGGGTAGTAGGCAGCTGCAGAAGTTTGTGATCTTATGTGACTAGAAGTGCTATAGAACCCTTTCAGAACTATTGTTCTGAAAATTCTCTTGTAAGACAAATAAGGATTTCATTACATACTTGAATCAGGTGTGAATATTAGAATACTGTGGATCCCTGCCTATATGGGCATTAAGGAGCTGAAGATGCTGGTAAAGCAGCCGAAGTGGCAACTACTGTGATCATTATTGTCATTGTCTCCAACACCCAGTGATTCAAAAGGCATTGTGCGAAATTCCTCCACTTGGGTCTTAAATGTGCTTCCTCTTTCTCCAGCTTTTTCATAGCTTGTGATATTTTTAACCGGACTCCAGCAGGCGCTAGAGAATTTATCCCTTACGTTAAGACCACTGGTTTGTTAGTTATGAAAAATACAAATTGATTTAAACTTCATCATTTTTCGTTAGTAAAGGTAAACCTTTTGGGCTAGCCCTGTAATAAATATGATTTTGACAAAGTGGTCCGGTTAAACTTACATAATAATAATCCAGTGACATAAAAAAGGAGTTAAAGTATATTAAACAATATATAATGTTCTTTAGTGATGAGTTTTTATAAAGGAAATTTTATTTGATTATTTGTATCCCTGTAAGGGGTAGTGCTTTCAGCACACCTCAGCAATGCATTGTAGGCATTACTTATAGGTTCTTTGCAGTATATCTTCAGCCTTAGCTGCAACCCTTTCATTCCTTATACTGTGCTTGTGTTCATATTCTTTTCCTTCTATCTTACTTTCCATCCCCTCCTAACAATTGTTTTCATAGTGCATGTGTAGGGTTTTCCTCCTCCTCCTACATCTTAAAACCTTTTTACTTTCTGTTTCCCTTTCACCGCTGAATGACCTCTTAGGTCCCAGTGCTTGGCCTCTGGCCTAAACTTTATATTACATTCCATTCTATTAATTACTGTATTTGTAAAAAGTGTGGTTTTGGTAAGGAAGTTGTTTAAACGAATGGATTTATACCATCATAACTGTATGCTCATTAATATTTTCAGGTGGAGAAAAGACTATCTCAAACCACTTGTCATGTTCATGAAGGGATTAGAGTTCAACCAAGAAGACCTTTAAGTAGACATTTAACCTCTAATCATACATTACAAGGTACAGTAGATTATTTTTCTCCTTAGTAAATCTACTTTTTCATTACCTTGATGATACCTTATACCTGTCTTAAGTCGCACAAGTAACAAGCAAATTCTTACTCAATCATGAAAATTTTATATTTTGATAACATGGAAAGTAATTCCCTCATACTTACCTTTATAGGAGTTGGTAAAATCTTTCAAAAGTCTCCTAGTTTTAAAAAATGTAGCCCCTTTTATTTAAAGTAATTTTGTCACTATGGACTATATGTTGTTGTCAGGTAGTTAATTTTAAGCAGCTGGTGTAATATCACAAACCAGAAAATGTGTTCACTTTGTTTTATAATTATATCCTAGTAGGTTTTTTATTATCTTCATTAAGATAAACATGCATATGGCTGCCCCAGTGCCAGTTAAAATGTGTTCATTGCATTCAGCCCTGTGGTTCAGTAGTTGTTGAGCTCTGAAAACACTGGGGAATTGTATATGGGTATTCTAGAATATTCATAAAATTCATAATTGGACTGTTCAAGTTTATGTAATTGTTGTGTAATTCATAGTTTGAATGAAAATGGTATTGTTTATAACCCATCAATTGTACAAATGCCACCATTGTGGTCTGTGATCATTTCCAGACTCAGTCCTTAGTTCACAAAAGCAGAGGAGCACTTGCAGCACTAGTTCCTTATGGACCCTCAGCTATGTATTCTTTTTAGCTGTAATCACAACTTGTTTCACCCATTTATTTTTACTATAAGTTTGTATAATGAAACTAGAATTGGGGGAATATCATATGATTAGGTTTTATGGTTTCTCAGTAGCTACATGTAAGCAGTCATAGATCTCAGTTTCCTGTATTTTTTACCCTTAAGCTTGCGTGTAGCATGTTTCAGAGTATTTCAAATGAATTAAGCTTTTTTTATCCACTTTAATTTATATTTTGCATATTTTATAGTTGATATTAGTGCCTTACTCATTAACAAGAGGAGGCAAGGTGTCATCCCTTCCTGTTTTAGCTGTTATTGAACAAAGCTACCACTGTTCTTACTGCTTTTTTTCCCTGAAGTAAATCTCAGGGAAAAAATAAGCTTCCAGTATGCATGTTTGGACCATCCTTGGATGCATCCCACCAGTCGTCATTCAGTTGTGCAATTTCTTAGCATCCATGGGTTTGTACATCAGTTACCCAGTTTGATTCTTTTTTATTCCCTTCATTCATTGTCTTTTGCTGAAGCTCTAGCATTCTTTGTTTTGGGGTTACGTTAGTGGGATTTGAAACATTTTTTCTCAATTTACAGTTAAATTTGAATTTTTTTATTTTACTAAGTAGTGCAGTGATTTCCCTTTTGCATTCAGTCTCTCATTATATTATATTTTACATCAGATACTCTTGAAAATTTAGAAAGTTTCAGTTTTCGTGTGTATCGGATTATTAACCACATTTAATTTTCCTCTTTGGCTTATTCATGAATGCAGCCTGTTTGTAGTTCAAGTCAGGCTCGAGTGGTGTGTGTTGTTTTTAGCCTCAGGCTAGTGTTTACCTTTGTTTACTTAACCCTCATGTGTGTAGCATGTGAATCAGGGGTTACCTGGTATGGAATGTAATTCTTTTATGTTATCCTTAGATAAGGATCTGCATCTGTTAGATTCTCCTCGGGAAATATGAGGTTTGTAAAGAGGTTTTTTCATTGAAACCTATCGTAAAATGCCCTATTCCATGTAGCTGTATCCCAGTTGTACCAACCTGCTGTAGTGCTGTAGATGAACAATATGCTCCCACAGCTCTCAGTGGTACCCTTATCACAGCTGTATTCATTTATCTTTGCTCTGTAGTGTGACTAATGCCGACATCGAGGAAGCATTGCTCTTCCATTTTTTGCCTCTTTTGAAGTCACAGGTCGAAGTCCTTTCTTATCTGTATTTTGTCATGTGTATGGCTCAGGGAAACTAATGAGCCTCAATCTCCTTCCATGGGATTGCAAGCTTTTTTAAGGGCTGGCTCTGTTCCTGCCCCCATACTTTGTTTTGTTGTGTTTAATCTTTCCTAAATTTCCTTACTAGTGTTTTCATGTCCAAATTTTCTTTCTGGGTATAAAATCTTGATTAGAGATTATTTGGAGGTTGCATGGTATTAGTGACTGTCCTAGCAGTGCCATACGTGCAACAGTGATTGAGCTTCCAGATGAGTAACCAATGGACTGTTCTTTTTCTTATATAAACTGTTTTCATGCTTACTATGGTGACTGAACCATTCATGCTTTGGTGTGCCTGCTCTTGCAGGTAAGATTGAGCCACCAGATGACTGCTGAAGGATGTCTCTGCTTTTTTGTGGCTACCAGTGGACTTCGGGATGTATGGTGGTAATACTGATGTAGTTGATCAGTTGACAAAGATGTGAGGTAATGCTCACAAATTGATCAGTGAGGGTTGAGTCGCTAAGACTCCAACAATGCCCATTTTTGTCCTTCAGCCACCCATTTCTCAGCCTTGTTGTTGGTTGTGGATTCAATACTCTCCATTAACGCAATCTTTTAGTTTCATTGGACTTCTATGAGGTTCACATTTACAGCCTAGTTAATCTGTCTTTGACCCATCAGCTTTGGTACCTCTGATTTGGCCAGTAAGGTTTTGTCAATCCTCTGTTAGACCATTTGAGTGGCCAGATTAACTTCATAATAGATTTAACTTCTTAGTTCATTACCTGCAGATTGGCTTATGTCTGGTTCCTCATTGATTGGTGTTATTCATCCTTGCTGATCACATTGTTCTTCCTAGAGTTTCTTCTTGATGACAGTCTTCATAGATGGGGAAAGGAGATACTTTGTTGGTTATCTGACCTGTCACTAAACACAGACATCAGTCAACATTGGCACTAGACAGGTTTTGCTGTATACAGACTTGTGCCAATGTACCAGCATCTAAAATTCATTTTAAATGAATGGGACTTGAGAGGGATGCATTTACTTCATTTCTGGTATACTTAGATATGTAGTCTTAGGTGGTGAGTGCCAAAAGTTATCGCTGCTTCCTTCTCCAAATATGCCTCAACCTCCATTACCGTATTCTTAGGCAGTTTGGAGAAGGTTTTTGAACACTTCTTATGTGAAGTCAGATATCTGGCCTTACCTCTTGACAGAACAGCTGAGAAAAAAGCCTCAGACAGGTCATTCTGAAGAACCTTTGAGTAGGATCGAGACAAGGAGACAGTACAAGTAAGAGATGTAACTTTTATTTAGAACCCTCTTTCCTTCAGTAATTGTTCATAACTTAATTATTTTAGCTAGGGCTTTGGTCTGACATACAGATGGTTGAATTTATCGTTGTGATTAATCATGATGCACCAATTATTACTTTGGGAGATACAGTTTTATTTTCTTACACGTCTTTATTTTCCATTCACTCTTTCTGTATAATTTTATGCTCCAGTGACTCGCTTATTAGTTGGTTTGTTTCTGTACATTTCCTAATGAAATTAAAGTGAATACAAATGTCATGTAGTTCTCCTTGGGTTCATTAACTCCTGGAATAAACCCCTTCATAAATTTCTTAGAGACAGTCCTTCACTTATTGGTTTATAAGAGCTCCCCTGGATCCTTGAAGCCTTCACAGTCAAATTGGGACATTCAGTAACTCATACTTCCACATAAGTAACAATGTAGGCAAGTGTATGATTTGTTGGTGCTGTTATAGACAAAGTTATAACAACAAAAAATCAGAGTACATACAGACCCATGAATAATTTTAAAGTACCCACTGCCCAACTCCCTTAATCTTAAATCTATATCTTTATTCTATTTGGAATATGAGGTGTTTGGTGAATACATACCTGAGGGTCACGATAGCACTAGTGGTTAGAGTGCTTTAATTTTGTGAACTAAGAATTGTACGTCTTGGGATCATTGCGGCTTGTGCTGGAGGCATAGGTGTGATTGATGGTTTATATGAGAAACTAGTTTTTTTTTTTTAATTTCTGTGCTCCATTATGAAGGCCTTAGTATATTAGCAATTGATGATGTTGAACAGTTCAAGTTTTTATTTTCTAAAAATATATTTTTAATAATTAGTTTTAAGAAAAAAATTTTCTTTTTTATATTAGGTAAATTGGCCTCTTTACGTGATCAAGTTACGGAATATTCTAACTTTGTCCTTGCGGTTCGTGAAGGGGAAGTGAATCCTCAAATGTATAGGAATCCTTTCGATATTCCCAGATCCCTTCTCCTAGATCAGTTAACAAGAATGAGAGCAAACTTCTTGCAGGTATGTAAAGTTTTAATAATGCCATTATAAAGTTAAATTTTGGGTCTGCTTTATTGGTGAGCTGTTTGAAGTCATTGTCATTTTATGGATTGTCTTTTTGTGGGTGATTAAAAATGGCAATTTTAATACAGTATGCAAGGTTAATTCCTAAAATCCCTGTTAGCGTAGTATAAGGATATATGTAAAGTAGGGCAGTTTTACATGTGAATATTAGTAAGATATCTGAAATGCCTTTTATCTTTGGCTTGGAAGAGGTGTTTGATGTTAGTAGTACATGAAAATCCTCCCTTTTTCAATTTGATCTTTTGTTTTGAGATGAAACTGATAATACTGGGTTGACATCTACAAACAACATTCCAGTTGATAAATGTTATTGGAGTAGCTGCTATGTTAACCTTTAAAAAGGCATAATATGGAATGGTGATCTTGATCACCTGTTGGTCAGGCATTCCCAGTAGGAAGCTGGAGCATATAAGACACATATATAAGGT
The DNA here is from genome assembly GCF_040412425.1 of Macrobrachium rosenbergii. Classification (NCBI taxonomy): domain Eukaryota; kingdom Metazoa; phylum Arthropoda; class Malacostraca; order Decapoda; family Palaemonidae; genus Macrobrachium; species Macrobrachium rosenbergii. The sequence continues at coordinate 83,604,069 of NC_089795.1, forward strand.
CAAGGAAATTCATGGTGAAGGTCAATTATACAAGTTTATTATGTGGGTTTTGAGCTACTGTTTATGGTAACAACAAATCATACTCTCAGACATAGTCGTAACTACTGTTGTCTCCTATAACAAAGTTTGACGTCAGAAATATAAAAGCAATACGAAGTATATTGCTTTGCAATTTTCAATTTTCTGTTTCCCATAACATACTCTAATCTTCTTTTCTTCATACACACAGCCAAGCATAAAGGGCTTTCTTTTATCATTGTAAAAAGCAGCTAGCAACAGCAGTTTCAACTTGACGTTATGCATGTCATTTTAAATCTACTGAACTTGCATTGTGTTCGTTATTGTTGGATGTCATTAAATATTATCTAATGTGGCCAAACTTACCAAGTCTCCTTTGCTTCATAGACATCTTTATTCATAAGGGTTTTATATATTGCCCATGTATTAAGCAGCTAAGTTAAACATTTGTAAAATGTATTTATTATGCATCAGTCATCATACCTCTGTTGAGCATTGTATTCCATGAGCTTTTGTCAATATCCCCCCTTTCTCCTCCCAGTACAATGTCCTACCAATATTGACCATTTTTTCATGCATTACATTGTACATACCCTATTACTGTACTTTGTATTTTACTTTATTTGTATTAGCATTGCAAAATACAATATTTTTTTAGCAAATTTTAAATTTATTACATTAAGGCTGTATGCACACAAAATACTAACAGACTTTTGTTTCAGTAGCCTAACATTTTTTGTACAGTTTGATGATATAAATAGTTTTACCCTAAAGTATTTTACTTAAAAAAATACAATATCAGTAGTATAGCTGTGTGAGAGAAAGAGGAAAGAAAGACTTTTTTATGCTAGTCAGCCAGGCATTTTTGTAGGATTTCACATATTCAAGAAACTTACGATGTGTTTTGGCACTTAGTTGATCTTTTCCTATATCTTACAACATAAATAACAACATTGTAATATATCTTCGACAAACTTGAAATTATGACACCAATAATATGTGTTTGAGGGAGAGAGGTAAAGTGAGATTCTATATACAAGTCAGATAAACATTATTATGATTTTGTTCATACCTGTTAGACAAATGAGTTAGGTCAAGTCCCTATGACTTATTTTTATGCTCTGATCAATTTATAATTTACTATGCCACATAAATAACAATAATGTTGTAATATCTTTAATAACCTTAAAATGACAGTTGTTGGTATTTATGTTAGTGCAAAGAAATATCTAGAAAATTTGTTTACCTATTAAGAAGTTATTTCCTCCTGATACTTCATTATCCTCAACATTTCGTGCTTTCCTCGTGAACTTTACTGTGTAAAGAGGTCATGCATACTATGGAAAGAAATTGTTAACTTCCTGTTAAACTTATGAAATGCAGTTCCAGTAATTTATTAAAATTATGCAAGCATTAGGCCCACTTCTCAATATAGTCCACTAATGTTTTCTGCTAATTTTTTATTTACAGCATGAAAACAAGGTGAATTTTGAGTATATGACATGATGTACAAGATTGGAAGTAGGTAAAGGTAGAACTTTTCTGTACTGATTTTTTTTTGTTTACAGTCATCTTTAACGCATCTGTTAACGGAACGTGACATGGATCAACTCCATTGTCGTCCAATTAACCAAATGGGCAATTATCAGGTAAGTTTCATATTTTTCTCATTTGCTATACTGTATTGAGAGTAATTGTAAGAAACAATTGGTAAATTAAAATTTTTTTTTTTAACATCCAGATTTTAATTTTTGTGTACTGGGATTACAGTAATTACATATCTTCCATTATGATACTGTTGCATTGGCAAACTGAATTCCAATGATAGTGTAATTGTAAAATTTGATGTTTGCCCTTTTATTAATCATGAAAGGTCATTTAACCATACCACAAGCTAAACTCTTAGCTCTCATGGAGGTAGCTATGAGGTGTCAGTTTGCTGGGCAAACCACTTGTGTTCATTGTTTATTATAGTTTTTCAGTTTTTTCTTCCATCCAGATTTTCAGATTTTGTAGAAAATTCAAAAATACAAAAAGTATCCCAGATTTAGTTAGAGTTGTAGGTCATATAAATAAAATTCTAAATGTGCAAACATGCTTTGTTAATGGGACCTAAGTGTTTTAAAGCGGGTATGCAGTCCACAATGAGGTACAGTAAGTGACAGTTGTATCAACTTTTTGGATTGCATACAGTTACTGTAAAGCTTGGGAATGGACCTATTTACTCAGATCTGTTTATATATATTCAGTATACCTTTTGAGGTGAAGGCTGCAGTTAATAAGTGTATAAAAGAATTTTCATGAGACTGAAGTGTAAGTTTTATGAGGAGTTATTTTTATATTCCAGGATTATTTAAAGAAAATGACACCTCCGTTGCGAGAAATTGAGTCTACCCCAGTTAGGCAGCATATGTTTGGAAATCCTTTCAAGATTGACAAGGTTTGTTATTTGTTTTATTTAAGTAGGTTCTTGATTCTTCAGAAAATCTCAGCCCCCGTGGTGTTGCACTATGAGAATTGTTATATATTGGTATGTTTGTTTCGTAAAATTGAGAAATTGCAACAAGCTTTGCATCTAGTGAATATATTGTTAATTGCCATGTTTTCTTATTTACAGAAGATGTCTATGATGGTTGATGAAGCTGATGTAGATTTAATGGGAACAGGTGGAGGAGCAGGTGGAGGAGGTCGAACATCAAAGCGACCTGTGGAATCCCAATCCCCCTCAGGTAGACCGAACAAGCGAAGACGGGGACCATTACCTCAGGATTTCACTCTACCGAGGATCAACAAGAGTCCCAGTTCAAGTACTACTACAACTCCAAATACCAGTCCTTGCCCTAGCCCTAGTCCAGCTCCTAGTCCTATTACTAGTCCTAGTTCTAGGTCTAGTCCCCCTGGTTCTCCTGCACCCATGAGAGGTGAGGAGAGACTTGAAATGCGTCAAGAATTACCGAGACCTGAACGTGCTGACACTCCTGTTTTCCAGCCCTCTGGTTATGCTGCAACACCTTCACCTGGTTACTCTCCTGGAATTTTGAGTGTATCTCCTCCTGGATCACCGTCATCAGTGTCACTCTCAGATGATAGACCACTTCCTCTAGCAAGTGATGTGCATACCATGTTAAATGGAGGTAATGTCACCTGTGGAAATGAGCATTTTTCAATACCTCTTATCCTAAAATGTTAGACTTCTTAACAGTATTGAAACATCAAGATTGCAAATAAAATCCCTTCCTATAGTTAAGTAATGTGGGTGAAGCAGAAAGAAAAGAAACAAGAAAAAATGTTTAAAAAAATCCAAACAAGTATCACTAACTTGAACAGATAAAAGCAAAGTTAATCATGAATACATGTGAACTTAGATGTAGGACCAGCACTCAACCTTCCCATCTCCATATTTTCACTGTATCTTGCCTGCCTTGTCTCTGAATTAAATACACTTAAGAAAAAATAAAATGAGGGATGGTGATGGACTACAATTACTCAAGGAGGGAGACATGTTAATATTTATAGTTTCTTATTACTCAAAGAATGAGACGTGTTTAATATTTGTATATACCTAATCATTACAGTGCATACTTTTAATGCCAGTAAATGTTACAACTGAGTGTCATAAGCATAACTTGCTATAACTCCAAGAAATTTGAAGGTCCAAAAAATATACAAAGTTAGTTGGAGTCCCTTAGCGTCAGAGCTATGCTTTTTTATTTTTTCATACATAACTAAATACAGTAGTACAGTGGACCCCTGCCCATTGGCGGTTCCGGATTTGTGGCTTCACCTATTCGCGGATTTCTATGTGGAACATATTCTTATTATTCTCAGAAAATTCGCCCATTCAGGGTATTTTTCATGGAGAAATATTCACAGGTTACTGTATTTTCATCTAATTTTCATAACAGAATGCACTTTTTGTGATTAAATATTAAACTATTCAGGTATAAGCATTTTTAGAGGGCTTTTTGGTGTTTTGAACTATGGAAATAGGCAGTTATGCTTTTGAATGTTGCAGATGTTACACCAACACCCCCTTCTGTGAGAGAAGAAGAAATGAACACCACAGCAAATACCTCCCCTACTAGTACCACGAGTGGACCAGAGCCATATGAAATTGATTTTGCACCTTCACCCACAAGAAACCTTACTCCTCCTCCTGAAATACCCCATGAAGAAAAGAATGGTCCAGTTATGCCATCTGATTCACAGGCTACAAAAACATTCAACAAAGAACTTAGAATGGCTTGCTTTAAAGAAGTGAAAAAACCAGGTCGTGGTAAGTACTGTGGTTTTTTGTATCCTTTTGAGTACAGTTAAGAAATGTAGCACCGCTGATTCGATTACAGTAGTAATTGGAAGGATGATTTTAAAGGAAGATAAAGTGGCATTGTGAAACAATAAGAAAAAGCTTACTTCTCTGCTTCTAAATTCTGTCTGCTACTGCTAAAACAGTGTTATTACTTAACATGAAGAAATTATGGATCAGCATTAGCTAAGTAGTGAAATAGGTGTAATTGGGAGAGTGAAACAGGGTGAAGGCAATAATAAAATCAGAAAAAATGGACGTGAATAGAAAGTTCTATGCTCTTATTTTTCTTGTTCAGTGGTTTGGCCATCAAGAATGATAACTATATAGTTATGTAGGCATTATGAAATATGAATTATTTAACATTGAAGCAAGCAGAACAGTAGGATTAACTTGATGCAGTTGATGAAGGCATGTAGTGAAAGATCAAGGAAGCCTTCAAAGATTGGTACAAAGAGAAATGATTATGTCGGAAAGTAAAGAAGACCTTGGGATGTTGCATTAAACTATTCCCAGTTTGAAGAAAATGAGTCATAAGGCTGGTAGTGTATGTAAGTATTTGACAGATTGTTTTAAGCACTGCAGTTAGTACAACAAATGTGTTGGCTGACTAGGGGTGCTTTTAGCCAGAGTAGTAATCTTAATCCTTCAGATGTCCATGTTGCTCATAAACTTTAGATTTTTAGTCCCCCAACTCTGAGTACTTTCTTGTCTTTTTTAGGCAAAAACAAATAGTTTTAGTCATTTGTGAGAAATTTATCATGGCTGGAAGCACATCTCACAGATGTGTATGCAGCTTCCTCTCAGCTCCAGCTGTATCATGTTTGGTCTTACGCTTTCAATCATTTCCTTTGGCCTCTTCGTACTACCTGCTTAAATTAATTTACATCTCTAAGTCTCTAAGAACAAATACTGTTGAAAGATTTATACGTCGAGAAGTGCAAGTAATTGATCTTGTTAAGGGGTGTGCCAACCACCAAATTTTGAAGAATTATCGAATATTAGTTATTAACAGTTTTCAACTCTTTTATATCTAAATAAACATATCCTGAAGCAACAATGCTAAAAAAAATTTTTAGATTGCTTTATTGACAATTTTGTTCATTGCTTGTATGGCACTGTGAACCACAAATTGTAAAAAGATTCGTAAGTGCTTGTACGACACTGTGAACGACAAATTGTAAAAAGCTTATAAAAGTCTGTACGAGTAATCCTGGTTACGATCAAGTATGAGTTATACACTGGTTTGGACTGTTTTACATGTAAATAAGCATATCTTGAAATATTATTGCTAAAAAAAAAATTTTTTTTAGATTGGTTCGTGAATAAGTTTGTTGGTTCATGGATAACTTTGTTCATTGCTTGCATGGCACTGAATGACAAATTGTAAAAAAAAACCTGGAAAAAGTGTCAACAAATTTTATATAAAAATAATTGTCACCCACTAAATTATCCCATTCTCTCTAGCAGTAGCATCATAGAGAAAACGGGTTATAATGATATAGGGATAACTTGCTCAAAATGTCCTGATTCTCTCAGGAGTCTTGAAAGTCCAAAAATTATTTTGTTTTGCTGTTTTCTCAAAACTTATTTTTTTCAAAACTAAATGTTTATTTCTCCAAGAAGGCTGAACCACATTCAGTGAAACTTTTACAGAGTGTAGTATAAGTATACTGTATATCTTTATTTTGTCGTCGGGAAAATCACTTTTCTGGGCAACTTTTACTTTTGCATATTATTTTTGAAAAGTAAAGTGATGATTTTTTTCAACTGCAAAATAAGTGAACTTCAAGAGGTTGAATTTCTAAATTTCCCCACAAGAGAATTTCCATTATTAGTTGTAGAATAAGTGGTAAAAATTTGAAGCAAATCCCTTTAATCATAAGGTAAAAAAAGTCATTTACTTTATAATGGGGCCTTATAGCATCAGTGCTTGACCTCCTTGGGGAAACTTGTTCCACACGGCCGTCTACATCTTCGATCAATCCAGTGGAGGTTGAAAGAATTCTGGTCCCCTGTGAGGGCTTCCCATCTGTTTCAGGACCTTCTGTCAGTAGAAGTGAGAAAAGACCTGTGGTGGCTGAACGACAAAAACTTGGCTATAGGAGTGCCTCTTCATTCACCACCTCCAGAGCTTTTGTTCTCAGACTCCTCGTACGAGGGTTGGGAACACATCTAGATCTGACATTGGGAGTGTGGAATCTTCACAGAACAAGCAACTTCATATAAATGTTCTGGAGCTGAAGGCAGCTTTCCGAGCACTTGAGGAGTTTCGGGAAAGGGTGACGGGGCACTCCGTAATTCTGATGTTGGTTAAACTACGTTGGTGGGTTAAGTAAACAAACGGCGGGTAAGTGTCACGCCAACTTTACTTACCGGTGGTACTTTTGCACCAGTGTGCAATCAATTGTTCAGTATACAGTATCTCTCAGCCAGGTATGTTCCAGGCAAGAGGAATGTAGTAGCCGACAAGCTAAGTTGTCAGCACCAGGTCCTAGCGTCAGGAGGTAGCGGACAGGATCTTCCATCTGTGGAGGAGACCAATGATAGACCTGTTTGCAACAAGATTCAACAGAAAGTTAGAGGTCTATTGTTTGGTGGCTGAAGATTTCTGCGCTGTGGCAGAGGACACCCTGCTTCATCCATGGGACAGTCTGGGAGTTTACACCTTTCCTCCCTTTTGCTTGATCCGTCAAGTCTTGAACAGGGTAGTGATTTCCCAGAATCTCAGGATGACCCTAGTAGCTCCCTTGTGGCCTCATGCAGAATGGCTCCCCGATCTGCTAGCTCTGCTGTCTGCAGTTCCAAGAGAAATTCCTGCATAGCACAGCCTCCTCTGCCAGCCTCACGTCGAGAGATATCTTCAATCAGTAAGGTCCCTATCTTTTCACGGCTGGAGACTATCTAGTATCTCCTTCGAGCAAGAGGTTTTTCTCGCAGAACAGCGTCAGAGATGTGTGGCTATCTCGGGAGATCTTTCTCAGCTGTGTACCAGGGGAAATGGGCTGTCTATGTGATTGGTGTCGTCAATGGGCTTTCTCTCCAGTCGGAACTTCTGTTCAGCAGATAGGTGATTTCCTTGTTTTTCTCCGTATGGAAAAACATACTTCTGTGTCTGCCATCAAAGGCCACAGAGCTGTTTTGGGTGTAGTTCTACGTTAGAAAGATGTGGACCTGTCCTCCTCTTCGGAAATCTCATTTCTGCTCAAAAGTTGTAGGCAGTCTTGTTCTCCTAGAGAGTCTAAACCTACTAGTTGGGACCTGACTCTGGTATTAAGTACAGTAGTCTCACTCGTGCTCCACATGAACCTTTACGTCAACCTTCGGACAGAAACTTGACCCTCAAGACAGTCTTCTTACTGGCCTTAGCTTCATCAAGGAGAGTGGGTGAACTCCATGGTCTCTCATTTAATGTTAAACATATGGGAGCTTGGGGTCAGTAGCCTTCGAATTTGTCCCGGAATTCGTGGCTAAGACTAAGAATTCCTTGGCTCATGATGACAGGTTTGAGTCCTTTTCTATCCCTTCCCTTGGGGATTTTGTTGACAACGTTCCGGATGAATTGTTACTTTGTCCTGTCAGGGCACTGCGTAGTTACCTAAAAAGGATTCATCGCCTCAGACCAGGGTGTTGAAGAATATTTGTTAGTACAGGCCAGTACAACAAGGAAGTGTCCAAGAATACCATCTCCTTTTGGCTACGTGAAGTGATTAGACATGCTTACAGTTCTTCAACTTCTGATGCCAACATAGTGCATGCAAGAGCACATGATGTTAAGGGATCAGGCCCCTCTTTGGCATTCAAAAAGAACTTGTCTGTTCAAAGGATTCTGAAGGCTGGTACTTGGCTTCGTCAAACCACCTTCACATCCTTCTACCTACGGGACATTGCCCACAGGTCCTTGGACACTTTTTCCTTGGGTCCGGTGGTGGCTGCTCAGCGAGACAGTTTGTATCTACTAAGTTGATGGGATGAAAGTGAGAATGAATGAGATGGCTGGTCGTTTTCCTTTTCCCTTTCCCCTTTCTTCTCTACCGGCAGGCATTGAGAAGATTGATCCATCATACGCTGGAACTGGTTAGGTACAGGTGAGCTAGTGGTCATTGTGTTTGAGTATATTGTGTTTATACACGAACATGACCTTTCAGAAGCTTGTCCTTCCTCTCTAGCGAGGGGAGAGAGGAATGATAACAAACAAGGTTGGTGGCTAACGAAGTTTGTTATCTGAACAGATATAGATCTTTACCTTCCATCTATGCAGTCATTCTTCACATTGTATATTAGCCCAGTGGTCTGCCTGTTTGATAACTTTTTATCAAACAGATCAGAGGCTTGCGTCTCCTTCCTTTTCACTCTCTTATCCAGGAAACGAGACCAGGTGTGCTGAACCTTCAGTTGTCTCAAGACTATTTCCTCCTACCAAAAGTGAGTCTATCCTTGCGTTAAGTCCCAGGTTTGTTCCATGTATGAACAAATGACAAATTTTTAATTAATTTGTATTTTTCTTAGCTAACAAACTTGTGGTCTTAACGTATACTGCCCACCTTTGCCTCCCCTCATTCTTTTCCTGGGCTGGAAGAAACTGGATGCGTCACAGCATATCAGGTGAGAGAAGGTCGGCTGATGCCCCCTCTCTCATCCCATGGGTCGAACCCCGTTGCCAACAATTCCTTGCACCACAATTTTAGTGTTTCTTACCAGTTTCCAGCTGGTGCTAGAAGAATTTATCTTCACGTTAAGACTGCAGGTTTGTTAGCTATGAAAAATATAAATTAATTAAAAATGTGTCATTTTAGGAAACATACTTTTGACTGTTAGTTTTTTTAGTTGAAAAGGTTTTCATGTGCTCAAGCCATGTTTACAAAGGTAAATGCTTTTAAATTATTTTAATTCATAATGATTAAGGAGGATTTTGGTATTTGGCTGTTGAGGATAGAATTTTACTGTATGGATAGGAAATGGATTATTATTTTTAGTGCATTCAGTTTTTCATTGCATTATTACAGCATTTCATTTCTGAAAATTAGACTATAATATAGTTAAAACAGGAATTGTAACTTAAAATACTTTTTTTTTTTTTTCAGATTTCTCCAAACTGTTTGATCAGCTGAACACCATACAGGGCTCTCACGATTCAAAATTAAAGATGGTCAAAGATGTGATCCACGAGGCCAGTAGATTTAAACGACATTCACTCGTTAAACTTTTGTCACAATTTTTAGAGGACTTGATGGGTGGAGAAAAGGCTATAGTTATTCGACCGAACGTGAGAGTTAATGGCCACAGTAGATAGATGCTCGTCTTGACAATATATGTTAAAATAGTACAATGTCAGGAAGTGGATGTGTTTGGACACAGTTATTGTGATTTAAAGAGGAAGACTGTACACACTTGAAAGAAATATACAGATGACATGGCATTTTTTCCCTCAAAAGCAAAGTGCAGTTATTGGAGAGTGCAAACTTATGATTTGAACAATGATGAAAGGAAAGTCTGTTTTAATGAGTATTTCAGTATTTGGGAAGTTTTAAATGAGAGTTTTATGCAGACAAATTTTATTTAAGAAAAGATCTATAGGATAGTGACTGTGTACCTGAGAATTTTAAACAAATGGATATATGATGTAAGATGAATGGAAGGAAGTCAGCATGTTTGCTAAATGGGAATATATGCTTTGTGATTGTTTTGTAAATATTGTGTATATTTATATTTTATATATGATAATACAGTTGATCCTCATTTTGATATTTAATTAAATTCCATAAACTTGTATTATATTTTGCTATTTATATTACAGCATTTTGAAAGGCTGATTCCTTGGTATAGAGACCCTATTTTAAGATGATTTTAAATTGCTGTAAGGAATTCAAGAAGGAATGGAGATTCCACAGAAGAAAGAGGATCCCCAGTGAAATGGATTGATAGAAAAGTGCCAGGAATATATAAGCATTGCTTGGGAGACCTTTTCATGGTGAACGTGTGGGGGTAGTTATCACTTGTTCTCTCATATTGTGAGTACCAGTTCTCAGGTTTAACTATTCACTAATAGTGAAAACATGTGTAACTTGTATTTTTCTTTTAACTGAATTGTAGAATCTAAAAGGTTTATAACGTTTGAGATACAGGCTGTTTTCTTATTAAGTTAAACTTTTAAAATTAATCCCTTACTTACATAGGCAAATATATCACTGTTAGTGGATACTGTCCAAATACAGAAATGAATGGAAATGGGGTAAGTTGTGGTACTGTCTGGCATTCACTCCTGCTTCTGAGTCTTTCATGGTGCTGTTTCTGGTTGACATATTACTTGGAGAGGACCTTGTGAGTTGGGAAAAATTGAACCATTTGTCAATTAAATACTGTACATCTTTTGTTGTACTTGAGTTAGTCAGAGATTTTTTCCCCATTCCTTGTACTAACAGGATTTCCCTGACTTGAAGATTTCATTTTCATTGCTTTTATAATGTGGAGTACAAAGTTTCTTTGTCTCACATAATCCTGGGGAATTTGAGTACTTGTTAATGAGCAAGTAGAATCTAAAAATCAAGTTTCATTCATGCTACATGGATGAACTGATGACCCTTAAGTTGTTAGGAGTAATTCCTCTTAAAGGATGAAAATCAAGAGTCAAGAAAAACAGAAACTAAGTGAATTCTAAAGCTTGGCAATAGAGGGAAAAAACAATGTGAGTCTTGCAATCTAAGGATTACTGATGACTGAGATAGGTGTTACGAGGCTACCGGATGGTCAGAGAAACATATTTTGAGCTCTGTGAGACAGGTTATGAAATGAATCTAATAAAAACAAAGCAAACCCATTACAGTGCTGGATTAACTCATTCTTCAAAACAAAACAAGCTCAATGATTGAAGTAATTCAGTTCCTTCAGCAAATTGGTCACACTTGTTTGTCCCCTGGATCTTAATTAGAAGGAATATGATCAAAGGAAGAAGAAAAGGCAGTCAATTGTAAACTAATTGCTTTAGATTCTCTCCCATCAGGGTAACAGCAAAATATGAAGCATCCAAAAATGAGAGCAGTATTCCATACAAGGATAAATAGGCCAAATTGAGCTTCAGTAACTTGGAGGAACTTAATTAAATTTTCATAAAAAAAAATTGACAGAGAAAACAAATAGGCAAGTACTGTCTTATGAACCATTTAGTTTGGTAGTTAACAAACTTCATTTTAGATAATTCAAGAGGAGAGTTTGTAGACAAAGTATCAGTTTAACATTTGAGTCCCAACAATAAAGCAGGGCTGAGAGGTAGATGGTTAAAGTATCAGTGAAAGCATGAATAGAAAAGGTAGAATGAAAAAACTGATAAAAAGGACAAGATGAAAAGAGCTCCACTAGGGGTGACTAAGGGGGTAGACGTGCTATCAATATCTGATAAAGAGTGACTAGGTAAGAACCTCAAGGTTTGCATAGAAGTTTAGGCATTCCCAGGACTACTGTCAAATGCCTTAGAGACATTAAGTGTAGCAACAAGGCCCACAGAGAAGTTGACCTAACATCAGTGAAATAAGAAAGAAGGCAGCCATTAGTTTTGCCTTATGGAAACTAGTCAGGCAATCCAAAAGAAGAGAACTGGATGTAAAATGCATGAGAAAGCACGAGTTTAGTAATCATTGTCATCATTGCAACCAATAATGTGCAATGGAAAGGGCCTTCGTGAAGTTCTGCCATGCATGTTTTCCACAAGTCTGTTCATCTTTACTACCGTTTCATAGTTCTCATCCAAATAAGTCTTGGTCTTATAACCCCTCTTGTGACTCGAAGAGCCCATCTGACATCATTTGCTATGGAATTGTGTGAAGGACATGAAACCATCTCCACCTTCCGTCCATTATTTCATTTACATTGGAACTTGTGTAATTTCATAGTATAGTTATACACTTTACCCTGCCATCTCCCACCTGACTTTTCTTCTTGAAGCTTTATTCTTAAAGAGAACAAGTCTTTTATAATTTGGTGAAGTTGTAAATATATAGTGAAGGCAGAAGTTAAAACAGAAAAACATGAATTTGGAGGAATTAAAATGGTCACCCTTCTCTGGGATGGACTGAACCAGTGATTCTCCCTTTGAGGAAGGATAAATGCAGTGTATGAAGATTATTTGAAAATGTTGGCAACATATACAAACCAGTTTGTTAGCAATCTCCCCGAGAAATCCTGCAGAATTACACTTCAGTTCAGATGCTTTATCAGTTTTTGAAGATGCAAGATCCAAATATTCCATACATTAAATATTGGAGAGGGAATTCAAACAGTTGAGTCAAGGAAGATCAAGAGACTACAGCATTGAGGAAAGAGTGAGCAGAAAAGTGAAGGCCAAAGAGTGTAGCACTTTCACTAGGATAGCAAGGATGGAAAAAGTAGAAAATGAGGACTCGCAAGCTGTTAAGCTTTTTGGGGGAAAAGGGGGAATTCTTTGAGGAGAGTAGAATGTGGATATTTTATTTATTTAGTAGCATGGATTAGTGATATTACAATCTTTAGCTGTACATCGGCTACATGTAGTGTGGAGATCAATTTCAACCGATGCCAAAAAAATGAGAGCAAGGATAGCCATCAACACCAGGGCATTTCCTCTGATGCTTGGAAGGACTGGCAGAAACTGGAAACATATGGTTCTTGGGGTTGCATGATTAGACACAGAAGCACAAAGCACACACAAACACAGAATCACTCGAAAGCACAAGCAAAGAAGAAAGAACATCGGCTTCGGAGAGATGAGCTAAGCACGTCTTCCTACGAGGGCAGTAAGAAGAAAACTGAGGTGTTATTTCGTAAGAGTTGCCACCTAGGCCTATCAGCCTACCTTGTTGCCACCAATTCCACTTGTATTTTCTTTTTCCCGGTTTCCAGCTGGCACTAGATGAATTACCCGTAAGTTAGACCGCAGGTTTGTTAAACATGAAAAATACAAATTGATTAAAAAATTTGTCATGTTAAGTATAAACTTCAGAAGACTAATTTCTTCGAGATCTAAAAGCATCCCAGATAGCAGCAGGAGAGGATAACAATATCTCATTTGCCCACTTTTAACCTGAGATAAGTGATCAGAAGATGCAAGTGGAGGAGTACAATTAGCTAACCAAATTTGAGGTACAAAACAAAAATGTTGGATGCATGGTCAGGACAACTTGAACATGGTAAGTGTGTAATTTGTTCCTTTGCTTATGGGTGTGAGTTAAGATCCTTCAGTACTGTCCTAAAATGGTTTCCTGTTTGGTACATCAATATTTTTTTTTTTTTGTGCATCCAATATTACAACAATTCATATTTTTTGTATATTATCCAAAAAGTCTACACTTTTCATACTTTTGTAACCTGATAAACCCTAGTCTCTTTCCATTAACTAAGGAATTTGGTCATTAGTTACTTGGTAGTTAGCAAAATCAGAATTACTATACATAAAAAAATTGTTGTTCATTGCATTATTGCAGAGATACATGCGGATTGCAAATACTGAATATTTTGTCCACAGATGTCATCAGTTCTTGGAAGTAAGTGTGCATTGACACGTCAATACATATTTAGTATCTTATTAATATTTAAACAGTTCAGTTAAATTTTTTTCTTCATTCATTAAACTTTTTTTTTTATCCAAATTGGTTTCTTCACTCATTAAACTGGTTTTGTTTTCAAAATTTACCATACCTGTATGAAAATGATTAGACAGGGTACACAATGTTTGCACAATGTTTGTAGTGGTTCTCATTCCATGTGTTTGTTTTTTTATGGTAATGTCTTACACTTATTGTTTTGTGAGTCCCTATGATTTTTTTTATAGCAAACTGCAGAAATTCCGAGTATATGATTTTTAATATTATTGCAGACTACTGTAGTGATTTCCATTTTATGATTTTTAATATTGCAGTGTAGTGATTCCCATTTCATGATTTTTAATGTTACAGACCTTATTATTTTTAACATTTTATTTCCATTTTATTATTTTTAAATGTTAGAGACTATTATTTTGAAATTTGTATTCCTATTTTATTATTTTTAACACTATTGCAGACTGCAGTGATTCCCATTTTATAAATTTTAATATTATTGCAGAAGTGGTGCTCATTACCTGTGCTTGTGGTTTGTGGTAATTTTTACAATTTTATTGTTGTTTGTGTGTACATATGATTTTAAATATTGCAACTAGTGAGTCCTATTTCCTGTACTTTTGTTGCAGTGGCAGTTTTTCATAGTACATTTATTATAGTATACTGTATGCATTATTCCTCAGCATACCTTTATGGTGCTAGATGGGCTGGTGTGCAGCTCCTTATTTTCTCACTAGATATGAACTTGCATTTACAGTGCCTTTGTTATTGGATGCAGTAATGTTCTCTCCAGAATCTTGCCAAGTGTGTGCTGATAGGTCAAGCATTGCACTTCTAAGAGTGCTGTGGGTGCCGCTTTAGATTCATTATGGTCCATTACCCCTGCTGTCAGCACCCCACAGAAACTCTAAATGTAACGGTTTCCCCTCAACCCAGGAACAGTAAGAGTAATAAAACCAAGTTCTCTTCATATGTCTTGACTGCCACTTTTTTTTTTTTTTTTTTTCCTCCTCCTGTTGAGGGTGCACCTTACTGGGAGTTCCATCTTCCAGGAGATCTATGCCACCCATAGGAAGGATTTTCCTACCCTTCAGCTGCTGTGCTCTAGGTTTTTTATTTTATCCTGCTTACTTAAAAGCTTCCCCAGTGCCCAAGTCTTCAGTTCTTGCTTCTCGCATTTAGAGTTTCTGTGGGGTATGTATTTGGCATTTGTGAGCCGTTTAAAGAGGGTTGGTTTGATGTTTCAAGATCAGTTCATTGCTGTAGTTAGTTCATCTGTGGGTGACTAGGCTATAACCGCATCTGCCTCTGTTGGCCCACCAGTGCTGACTTCCCCACCTTCAGGTATGTTTGCAGCTCTACTTTTTCCATCATTATGTCTTCAAGAGTCTTAATATGGTGGCTGTGATGTCGACTAAAGTTTCAGCTTCCTCATCAGCCAAAATCCCTTCCCTTGGGGATTTTGTTGACAGTGATCTGGATGAATTACTACTTTGGCCCATCAAGGCGCTGCGTAGTTATCTAAAACGGACTCGTCACCTCGGGCTTGTGTCAAAGACTTTTTGTGAGCACAGGCCAGAACAAGAAAGAAGTGTCCAAGAATACCATCTCCTTTTGGCTAAGTGAAGTAATTAGGCATGCCTACAGTTCTTCTTCAGCCTCTAATGCCGACACAGTGCATGAAAGAGCGTGTGATGTTAGGGGATTAGGCCCCTCCTTGGCATTCAAAAAGAATTTGTTGTTCAGAGGGTTTGAAGGCTAGTACTTGGCTTCATCAAACCATCACGTCCTTCTATCTAAGGGACGATGTAGTTCATCCAGTGCCCTTAGCAGGACAGTTTGTATTTTACCTAAGATGATGGTATGAAAGTGAGAATGATTGAGATGACTGGTCTTTTTCATTTTCCCTTTCACCTTTCTTCTCTACCAGCCGGCAATGAGAAGATTGATCCGTCATATGCCAGAACTGGTTGGATACAGGTGAGTGAGTAGCCTTACTATTTGAGTATACTGTATTCTACATGAATATAACCTTTCAGTAGCAAGACCTTCCTCACTTTAGCAAGGAGAGAGGAATGATAACAAACAAGTCTGGTGGCTATGGTGGTTTGTTAACTTCCACCTATGCAGTGAACCTTCACATTGTATATTAGCTCAGTAGTCTGACTGGTTGATATCCATTTATGTAATAAGTCAGAAGCTTGAGTCTCCTTCCTTTGCTTTCACTTATCCAGGAAGTGAGACCAGGTGTGCTGAACCTCCAGTCAGTTCAAGACTTTCTTTCCTCCCACCAAAAGTGAGTTTATCCTTACGTTAAGACCCAGGTTTGTTTTGCATATGAACAAGTGTCAGATTTTTTATTTGTTTGTATTTTTCATAGCTAACAAGCCTGCAGTCATAACGTATACTGCCAACCCCTCCTTGTGATTACTGGGCTGGAAGAAACTGAATGTGTCACGGGGTTAGAACAGGTTGGCGGTTGCCTCCTCGTTCATCCCGATGACTAATTCCCGATGCCACTAATTCCTTGCAATTTTAATTGTTTTTTAATGGTTTCCAGCTGGCGCTCTTAGATTTATCCTTACGTTAAGACCGCAAGTTTTGTTCGCTATGAAAAATATAAATTAAAATTTTTTCATTTTTCAAGTGGCATGCCTCTGCTGGCTGCCTAGCATGTCTACCCATCTGCATTTCCCACTATGCCTACTGTTTTCAATGACCTACTCTACTTTGATTGCTTCTGTACCTTTTTGCCCATTGTCAGTGCTGTTTCTTACATGTCTGATCCCTTCCATTCTAGCCATGGATGCTCTAGTGTTGAGGAGTTGCTTCACACAAATAAAGATCATTTTTGCTCCATATCAGGAGTGAGTCAATACCATCTTCAACAAGTCACTGCCTCAAGCGTGTCCTTCCTGTGACTGCCTGCTGTGTGTGCTGCATGTATCTCTTGCTATGTTTTGTTAGGCTGCTACTGCTGCTTCTTCTGCCTGAGATCTTGAGAGCATATAGAGATGTATGAGATCACAAGGTGAGAGGGAGTGTCAACAAGATTAGGGACCTCTTTTATTTCAGTTCTTTAAACATAATTTGGAGATACCTGTAATTTTGAATGCAAGGGCCTGGTAGTGCAGGTCCACTCATTCGGGATTTTATCCGAGATGTTACATAAAGTTCTTTGTTAGGACTGGATATCATGGATGGGCAGGTTTACTTTTAAAACTTCCTCCTCATCTGTTCATTCATGGCATGCAAGACATAGTCTTCTGGGTTAATAGCATCCATGTCTAATATGGATGATAAGTTGATGCTTACCCTACTTGGAACTGACCAGTGCAAGAGCTCTGCTTTCCAGTCTGTGGGTTCTCTACTCTTCTGAGCAGCTCTGTGGGTTACATGAACCTTGGTATCTAAATTTGCAAATTCCCCTGTGATTCTGGATCCTTCACACTCAAAAAGAACATGAGTACAATTGCTATTAAGGATATATTATGATTGATGGAGTTGTGATGAAAAAGATGTCAATTTTTAACGTACTGAAAATTGGTGGTTGGTTCTTATGTGTGAATCCAGGTAGCGCAGGTGTGAAATGTGAAGTTGTTTTTTACTCATTTGAGTTAAAAGGCTGTTGTTGAGTACATAGCCTGATGTTTCAGTTATTAATGTTAATTTTTGGAAGGTTACTTTATTGCACTTGCAATGATTTTTTAGATTTCTAGAAATACTATTAAACTAATGGCATTTTGGGTGTGTGTCCAATCAGCAATGAATCAGCTTAAATAACATAAAAGGTTTGTATTTATGGAATATAAGCACTTTGAATTCCTCATATTTTCAACAGTTATAGTCGAGATAAAACACACACACTACAATGCCAAGATTAGGATGATTGAAAATACTGTTTCTACTTCAATCTATAAATATATTGAAGATTTACATTAACCATCATCTAAACAATTATTTCTAATATAGAATACCCAACAAGTAAGACTGCAATCTTCAACTGCTGATGTTTATATTTTAATAATAAAACTTCTTGTCATGTGGTATAGAGGATAAGAACATCATGTAATTTTTATTTATACTGACTGAATATTCGTTCTCAATACTTACCATGACTTGATGCACTCTCATTGTTGGGCATTTTACAAGGAAATATCAGTACCTGGTATGCAATACTGATCAGAGTACCTATTATAAATATCTCTTCATGAGATCATCTTAATTATGAAATAGCTTAAAACCAAAAATGTTCTGACCAAATAAAATGTTTTAAGTTGGCCAGGCTTAGTACAATATATTACACTTCAGTCTGCATTCAACACATTGATGTACCTAATTTACATACTATTGCAATGTCAACTGCACGTTTTAACAACTTGTACACTCAACACTTCTTAACAACATAGGAAGACCCATTGAGCTTGATTTGTCACATGGAATATTTTGTGCACAATCAGCTTCTTTTATTTTCCTTTTTTTATTAGGAATAACAATCAGTTACAGTACAATGCACTGATCTCTACAGGGTACAACATTAATCATCATGCAATCTATACCTACAGCATGCATTTGCCAAGGTTCTTATGTGCTGTGTCAAGTGCCATGGGTTACAGAAGTGCAAGGCTGTGAAAACATCAAGTATCACATTGCATCTTCGATACAATTGTTAAGTAAGAAAATATCTGTATAATATTCATAAATCTTTTTAATATTTTATTCATAAACATCTGAAAGCTTTGGCACTGTGAAGATAGTGATGTTATGTAGTTTGTGTATATGGTTAGTGGACGGTTTCAAATTAATATGTTGAGCAGATCATGCTTCTGCAATTATTTAAAAGTAAAGAAAGTAGGGATTATACATATTAGAAGAATTATTTCTTTACTAGTACCTTAATTTCATACTTTATAGATTTTATCACTCCCAACAAAAATTAAACATGTACACTTTGTATATCAAAGTGTCCACTATAAATCCAGTTACTGTATACACTTTAAATTGCAAGTTTACTTTTTTAGGAACTGAGTGATTTGAGGGAAAGCAATTGGTTACAAACTTGTACCTGGAAAGTTTTTCTGATTGGTCATAAAACAAAGGTGACAACCAGGTGCCCCAATCTTAGTATGAAATTTGGGAACCTGTGTGTGACAGACTCCTTATGGGAAATACTGACCTGGCCTGACATTCATTCCCTTGCACATTCTTCTCCAATACCACAATCTATAGAAGTTCCTATGCATTTACTGTATAACTCTGACATTCCTATACAAAGGCCAACCCTGTTCCCACTTTTCTTTATTGTTAAGACATCACTGATTTTTACGTTGACAGTTTCAGATGTGATACAGTATTTAAGTTTCTGGTAGCCTCTGTATGGTTGTGATTATTATAGACTGTGCTCATAGTATTTTTGTGGTTGACAGACTTCCACTGTGCATGTCTTTTACCTTGTGCTGAGGCTATCAAGAAATAGTCACTTTGGATTTGTTAATCTGTCATACTACAGTACTCTCACTTACGCCCATTAAAGTTAGTATTTTGTGTTGTGAGTGAGAGTTAGACTGATTCTCTGAGGACTTTACTCAAGAAACCAATAAACAAACAAAGATTACCACTTGGTTTCTCAATCCAATTTCATTATTCTATTTGTATACAACTCATTGTCTGCTTAGATAAGGAAATAACGTGACTGTTTCCCTTTATTCTTTCAAATACTTCCTATACCCTGCTTTTAGCACCTGTGGTCCCTTATGCTTCCCAATGATAATTCTTTGCCTGGCAGTACCTAGTGCTGTGATAACATACTGATTGATGATTTTTAGTGAGAACACAGTTTTAGATTTTTTAGAAATGGGTGATTCAATACAAATTTATGTGACCTAGGAATGATATTAAAAATAGTAGGGTCATAAACTGCACTCATCATGAAAAGCGATTTTCCCTCCCTAAGGGCTTTCATTTTAAAGTTTTAATAAATCCTACATTTATATTTATTTGACATTGACCACTTCTGGATACAGATTAAACAAATAAACGTCCCTACTTCATCCCTGTTTTTAGTCAAAGCTCCAATATTTTTAGATGATGAAAAAAAGATGGAGATGGCTTGGACTTGTCCTTCACAACCACTGGATGTACATGATCATGGGTTGGGCATACAACTACTGGATGAAAAGTACATGATAGTCAGTGGGCACCTAAAGAGCTGGAAGACCAACACCTACATGGATGAAAACACTGAGAAAGAAGGCTGGGGATGAGTAGATATTTGTGGAAGACAGACAGAAAACACAACTGAATTTCCCAAAGGCCTTTTGCATCACTCAGCACTGGAGGAGGGTGATGATGATGATGATACTACTCGATGCCATGGATGGCTTTGAAAGTCCTGCAACAGGAATTTTGTCTGCTAACATAACTCAGGAAGACTACAGAGTGCATCACTCTTTTAAATGCTACACCCATCCCCTATTT
Source organism: Macrobrachium rosenbergii (assembly GCF_040412425.1). Lineage (NCBI taxonomy): Eukaryota > Metazoa > Arthropoda > Malacostraca > Decapoda > Palaemonidae > Macrobrachium > Macrobrachium rosenbergii. The sequence continues at coordinate 83,624,436 of NC_089795.1, forward strand.
TCTGGAACCAATTTGCCCAGTAATGGCTACTCTTTCAATAAGCAATCTTTCAAGGTAATCTTGACCTTGATATTGATATCTAACTGTACTAAAGAGAAGGGGAATCAACCTAAATTGACCCATAAAATAGTACAGGTCAATAAGCTTCATATTTGGTCTTCAAGGATTTCATTGATGCCACTGACAGTCATTCAAAAACACATAGGTAATTCTGTGATTTCCTGCTGATACACTATCCTAGTCTTTCTCTGTCTCATGTACCATATGTTATCGATACTCTGATTTTAATCTTATTTCATATATTTTACAGCAATACTATTCCAGGTATAGCATGGTACATGAAAATTTCCTCACTCATCACATCCATGGTTCAGGGACAATGATTACACCATCTAAAACACATTGTAAGATATATGAATTTACATAATCATACTACAGAACATGTGTCCACCTAATGTAGAATCTTTTATCCTTAGGTTTTATTCTTTTCAGATCCTGTAATTTTTTACTTTACTGACTTTCACAGCCACAAAAACTTGATTCCTATGATGAATATGTCTATTCATAATGCTGTAAAGAATAAGAAAACAGGAGGAGGACTATTCTATCAGTAACTCAGGCTAAGACAAAACTAAACTGTTTTTGTGCATGCACTGGGGACCAAGGGATTTAGTATGAAGAAATGATAACCAACATGTATTGCTACCTTATATAATTGTTACTGATAATCTTGGTATCTATACTGAATCTATTTTACTGTGAGGGTTGAGGTGTGGTCACAGCCAAAAGCATGCACTGCCATATTTTCAAGTCACTTGCTGTACTAACCCAAAATTCACAAGGACCCTGAAAATCTTTTTAAGCTTGCTCACGAGAAGTACTGTATAATGTTTTTGTTCACTTTGAATGCCTGTCCCATATATCTGTTGTATCCACAGTAATTTTTTATTAAATTCATATAATTAAAATTATAATTTTCCTCACATATTTGGTCACCAATAGCTCTAGTTTTAAATAAGCAATAAATAATGTAAGGACAGTTTTAGGGTTTATTATTGATATTTGAGTATTTTAATAATGAAATATGCTAACAGTTTATTTTTGTATTTTAGTAGTCATTAGAGAAAAATCCTAGATTTCTTGGCCAAGCAAGAGTATTTTTTTGTCACTTGTTTATTTACAATGAAGGAGAGTATAAACATTTCATATCTAAGCTGGGAAATTTAAACAATCTCAAAATAGGGCAAATAATCTCCGTTGTTTGAATGACTCTCAGTGGGGAGCCTTGGTCATCAATACTGATAAATTGGTTACTGTTCCTCAGTGACAGATGTACTTTAATACTACTCATCCTTAACCTGAGATATGTGACTGAAGATGTTCCATATTTCATTGTAACAAGAATGATTAAACACAATAACAATTGAAAATTGTGTACATAATAATTAAGAATTGGTTGCTTATTTAATCTATTTACTGCTTATTTATTTATTGGTTGCTTTACTTAATCTATAGTCAATAGTTCCTTTCTCAATACAATCCACAAGAACAATGATTTTGCTATTGAAAATTGCGCTACTTCCACTTCAACCCTCTCAGTAATGTAAGCAAGATAATAAATCAATTGAAAGTTTTCTGAATTCATTTTGCCAGCACCATTAGCTGCTAATAACCAAGCCTAATCTAGCCTACTGGCTGATCAAATCCTTCATTTTTGAGAACTAAAAATTATTTACATATTTTTTATTTCCAGGGAGGACAGCACCCTAAGCCCTTGTGAATTTGGAGGGACAACTGTACAATGTACCTTCAATGGTGCACTCCACATAGTACTAAAAGGCTCTGCATCAACCTTTCAATCCCAGTTTCATTGCTTTCTTCCTTTTACTCTTCATCCTTTCCTTACCTAGCTTTCCAACTCTTTAACTTTATTTTGCTCCAGCTTTCACTTCTCAATTAGAATAATTCTTTAGGGGAGCGCTATAGGAGAAATCTAGAAATATGAAATCAATGGTCTAATTTACAATAACAATAATTTTCATCTCTTCTCTAATGAAACTGCTTTTTGTGTTTACACTTGTTTCATAGATTAATCTAATTCAATATTTTCAAACTTCCAAAACCTGACAGAAATGTGGATTCTGGGAACTGTGGAATCTGGGGAAGGCCTTTGATTAAAACTGTGGAAAAGGACATCTATCAAAGGTCAAATGTAGGACCATTACTCATTGTTCTCAATACAGTACTTTGTGATACGGATAACAATCTGCCATGTAAAAGCCATTATGGGCTTCATCGACTCCCTTTTATCCACACTAATTTTTGCTTTTCTCCATAATGACAAAGTAAATTCCAAATTCCCAATATGGCCATGATACCTTGGTCAGTTAAAAACACATTACTGAAATGTCCTATCTTTTCTGTTTAAGGACTGTAATGTTGAAGAACTTCCCAGTAGCTGGAAACACAGACTATCTTTAGAGTGAGGTGATGTACATATTTTACAGTTTTTCCATTGCTTTTTGAAGGTGGTTTAGAAAGCATTCTGACCGATACTTTGTGCCAAAAGTGCACTTTTCCTAGAACAAAGTTCAATTTATGACCATCAAGCACTAAACCCTAACTTATTTCACAATACAAATACTGTATACAGAATCAAAATGAACTTCTGAAGAAATTTTTTGCCGCGGATCACTTGCATTAAATTCAGTACATTACATCACACATCTTCACAATGTCAAATTCCTCCTGATGACAACATAAGCTGTGTATGTTTTCATACACTTCAGGCACTACAAACAGCACTGATTTACACCACAGGAAAGGCTGTTACATTACAATAATATAACATGTAAGAAACCTCTGTTATAACAAAACTGACGGGTAAAAATGAACTCACAACTGATGCATAAAAGTACTACCGATACTTCATTTTAAATATTATAACATAAAATCTGACAAACACCAAAGTATTATGAAGTATCTTTTTCTTTAACTTACTTTTTAAATATAACCTTTTTGAATCTGGTATCTTTAACTTTAATTCTCACTGTTCACTCTCTAATTTAGTCTCAAATTTTTAATCTCAAATTATTCTAAAAAATGAATCTTCCAGGAACATGTACCTACCCTTCTATATCCAGGCTTTAAATGTTAAGGGAACTTTACAACCAGCATGTGAAGACTAGTCCCAATACTGGTTCATTATATCAGGGGTTTACTTGTAGTTTTGTCATTAGTTGCTATGGCATCTGTTAAGTTTACATAAATTTTGTGATACTGTACAGGTTTTATATTAATACTCAACAGATACAACATCCTTTTTCACATATTACAAACATTTCTATATACTGTAGCATTATGCTTTTTAAAATTCCATATAATAATTTTTTTCAGTGGCAGTTACCATACATTTCATAAATTTTTTTTTTCCAATGGCAGTTACCATACATTTCACATAACAATTATACAACAGAGAACTCTACAAATCTTGCAGAACTGACTTTTATGGGAAGACACTGTCATGCTGAATAAATAATTCATGTTGAATAAATAAATCTTTTTATTCAGTTTAAAATTTTCTTATTTAAGTACTCCATTTAACTTTATACAGTTGAGAGAGAGTACTTAAGATCAAAACACTTGAAAAAAGTAGTACTGCAACCCTTAATCCTTAGATCTAAGAATGTTTTAATCACAGTGAACATTTACTTCAATATTGAAAACTCCTGTGTAATTATAATTTCCACTATCAGGAAACAACTCTGAGTGGCTGCAACATTAGTATAGCTTTGAATATGAGGAGCAATTGTTAAATAGTCTCAGTGCTACTGAATCAATCAGATAACACTCCTTCAAATTCTCTGAATACTCTGAATACTTTGAGTTATTCTACCAGAGAAAAAATGTACTTGATTCTTTCATACTGACCTCATCCTCCAAGCAACACAAAAAAAAAACCATAAAAGATATAAATTATCAGTGTACACTTTAGTTTTAAGCTGGATAGAAATTTTTAAGCAAACAATTAAAAGCAACAAATTTTTAAAAAACTGCCTATGAATGTTACAGAACTACACGTACAGTCACCTATAAAAGGATTACTTGAACAGGTATTTTACACAAGCAAATCATTGAAAATCTACACTAATTATTTATTGCTATGTATAGAGCTCTACAAATATACGAAAATATTAGTAATACTATCCATACAAAAATATTGCTACACTAAGCAAAAATAAATTTTGTTTCCTTAAGCCTGCTAACATAGCTGAAGGTAAAGGGATATGCTACATAACCCGACTACCTATCCATATCCAGAAAACATGCAAAGCAGACTAAAGAAAAATGGATGTACTTGGAGGGAATAAATTTACTTTAATGTTAATACCTAATGAAAACTTACATAGGAATTATACTGGAAGCAAATGGTAAGAAGAAAACTGTTATTTAAGGTAAAGTGCAATTATCTTAACCAGTGGTACATGCTGAACTGCCATGAAAATGCAATAGAGGCATATACAGTACTATATTCCCAGCACATTAACAGCATTTGGGCAAAGGAGGAACACCCAATTCCTACTATTGATTCCCTAAAGAACAGCATGCTGTATTTCCCTCATTCTCTCCTAGAACTACAAGTACTACAAGCCACAAGCTTTTAGTATATGTTGTGTAAACAGAGAGATCTTTGTCATGTACTTAATGACTTCACAACCAAGGATAATATCTTTTATAAGAACAGTCCCTGCTATTTATGAACACTACAAACAATTCACCAGCCTAACCTTTCTAACAGGGCACTTGATGTATTATATAAAATGGAAGTTCTTGTCTTTATGATGACTTCACCTGGTTATTCACTTGTTGTATCCAAGAATTGCTTCACCAACTCCAAAATAGTATACCATCTGTGCTATGCCAAACAGTGGAGCTATGACTATCATCCTGCAAGCGCCACCTTTGAAGAATGCTCGTGGTCCCTCAATCTTTATTATTTTACTGCAAAGACAAAAACATTCATAGTGAAGAAAAGTGTTATTTTAAAAAATTGACCCAAGTTTTAAAACTTTAAAATGCAAAGTACAAATAAAAGTACTAATTATAAAAAACCAAAATAATTAATGATGCAGATGGCAGTATTACCTTGTTTAATGAGGTACAACAATTTAAAATAAAAAGGGGTACAATTGCTAGGTCATGCCCTGAAAGAAATACATTAATATTAAGTATATGAACATAAAATTTCAAGTATATTAAAATCAAAATTTTCCTTGAAGTGTACTGGTGTACAGAAAGTTTATGGTGACCATTTCAGTGTCCAAGACAGAGAAAGACAAATTTTTTAAGGGGAGTTTATTATATATTTACTATACTGGTTTTCTTTGTAGATGTTACATACTGTGTACATGATCCTTTCTCTTTGGAGGATTCAAAATTACACCATCTACCTATGGATAAGCTGTACTCTGCAAATGTATCATTGATAAGAGCCCATGAAAAATCACATTCAAGCTTGTTATATAAACAATTTCACATAATGGTAATATATACAAAACTGATCATAACCTATGACAGCTCCTGCATCATCTTTAATGTCCTCGTGGTATCACAAGGGCACTTTAAACACTATAACAGGAGCTACTGTAAGCTACGATAAGTGTTGTGCATATTGTCCATATGTAAAAATATGTATGGGAAAAAAATTAGAAATGGAAATGTCACTTAATGTATATGTTTCTCCCAAAGTATCACTGATCATGGACTCAGTATATACACTTTTACTGCACTGTGGTCGCTGTTGCCTTTCTAAGAGTCTCGTACTATAGTTACAAGTCATAATTCCATCCAATCTTTTTCCCACTCTCTTTGCAATAACCTAAATTTACATATTTCTGAGTGTTCTGTCTGTCTTTCACCTTTTATAATGCTCTAATATGTGAGATACCATATATTCTTCCAGTTCACTTCCATCCTATCCTGAATAGTGTATCGTGTTAACCAACAAGGAAACTGAAAATATGATGCAAGTCTCAGTTATCATACACCCTCTGAAAATTCTTAAAACTTTCCAAGGATAGCTCTAGCAATGAGAAAGGCTGTTCTGAGATACTGTGTTTCATCAAGGTGTATTATTAGGTTAGGTCAGCATAACTTTACTTTAGGGTTGCAAGTTGTTTACATTTGTCAATGGTCAAAGTGACAGTTGATGGAGAATCATATTAAAGTAAATACCATGATTTTTTTTCCTATAATAAACTTGTTTCTTTGTAACTTATTGTAATATTAAACAACATAAGGTAAAGAGGTGGCAGAACTGTATTTCACAGGCAGTAGAAATCACAGTTAAACCTTTGTAAAATTGCCAACATCATAATGATGTACATGTAATATGTACCACTTTCCAAAAATATGGTTCAGTTTGATGACATTTTCATAAGTTTCAATTGATTAAAAGGCTGATGCTATCAAATAGGAATCCAGCATAAAAAACAGCAACTGCAATACTACCAATACAATAAAAGCCTACTGCTTTAGTACCTGTAATAAAAAAAAATGCTGTCTTGAACCAGATTTTCTTACTGAAGTATTCAGATTGCCCTAGAAATAATATTTTAGATGCTTTCCAGAAAAGAAAGCAAAATTTACTACAAGGAGATGTGTATGCATTAACAAATTACACAAAGTGGATGGAATGAAAGTTACACACAACAAACAATATTCACCTAATAAGATTTTTCACAAATAGTACATACAATACAGTACATGTCTTATTCACAATTCCAACTTTTGATTAAAATCTTCTGAATGGCTTAAAACTGAGATACTGTAACACAAATGCAACTTAGAACTTGGAACAAGGAAATGCCATTCAGTTGTACATATAAATAAGCCAAGTTTGTAACCTTCCAACAATGGTGTCTTTTCTATAAGAAACAAAATGGTGAATGTTGCAACAAATCATACTGTGGATGCAAACCATCACAGGTTTGACGCAGGACTTTCAGGGCTAATAATGTTGCAATAAGCCCCAGACAACAGAAATTGTCATGAGGTATCAGTCAGCCTCCATAGGGCAAGCAATTAGACATTTATCTACCAAATGGCCAATTTCACTCAAGAAATAACAAAGAAACTCTTGTTACATGATTTTTTTATTTAGCATGTGACTTGGACTCCAATAGACCACTTGTGTGAGCTATAAAGTCCTGAGTAACATCAAAATTAGGTACACCTGGAAGAACATTAGCTAGCATTACCTTGATTTTGATTGTAATCTAGAAGCTTTTTTTTTTTTTGTAAAAGGGAGGTTTGCTTTTTTGGATATTAAGAATTGTTCTGGCTTTGCATTTTTTTTTGTTAAGAACAGACTGCAGCCATGAATTGGATCAAATGGGCCTCAAAAAATGTCTCAAAAATCTACACAAAGTGTGTGACACCAACAAACAACTACTGAGCTCATTATTAGTGGGTAAAAAGATACATAGTTCCCTTCCACTCCAGCTATGAAGAACCTTCAAAATCAGGGGACAAGGAGCAGATTCATTGTTCCCCATAATTTCTCTTCCAGACAAAACACCATATATACCTGTGTATTATGATTTTTTTAGGCCTAATTTTAAGCCAAGTTTTTAGGGGGTCTCGTCATACACTTTGGTACAAAAGGTGTGTGGCAGAGCAGGCTAGTCTAGGCCAAATGACAATTTGCATCAAAACTTCAGGCTACTCTTCATACATCAAGTGATTTTTAAAATATGCTTCTAACAAAAAAATATGATAATTAAAATATTTATGCATTAGAAAATCAATAACAACAACAAAATAGTAATGATGAGTAATAAACACTGAAGAAATGGTAGGGTAAATTTAGGGTTTATGAGACTACTAAAAAAAAAACCTGTTAACACTTAATAAAATTTACTGTCAAGGCTGAAAGGGGGTAAATTACGATATGGTAGCAAACGGCTAACACGGTGTACCTCTGTTGGCAATCTTCTGGCTAAGATTAAAATGACCAAGGATGAGAACAAAAATTATTCAGCAATAATGTACCTGTGTTTCACGACAGGCGCCACAAATAAACACAAAACAGGCAATGGTTAGGTCCAGTGGGACAAACAAAAACTTGTTCCATCCCCTGATGGAGATAATCCCAAAAACATGTTGCTGAGCCAAAGTACGAAATGGAACTTTGATGGAAGAGGCGAAGATACCATCTGAGAAAGTCTATAACAGAAAATAAGAAAGAACCAAGTACCTAGCCACTACAAGACTGATTAGAGAAAACCATTACAGTTAGACCAACAATCCAAGAATACATGGAAAATCTAATGCAAAGAGAAAGCCTTAAGTTGACCTTTCTTCAAACCTGTGATGAAAAAGGAATATTTGGTGGGTAAAATCTCCATCGGTACTTAGCTGGAAAGGAAAAAAAAACACTAAATACTTTCAAAATGATAACCAATTGCAAAAACAGTGATATAACAATTGAAAACAAGGAACATCCAGGAAGTACTCAGCCAGTGTAACTGTTGCAAGTAAAAGACTAAATTCAGATTAACCCTTAAAGCCCTGTAGATCAAAACATCAAAAAATTTGTGACAGCCCAGCTCTAGAAGTTTACATACAACTAACTGGAATCTGGAACATGGATTATAAAAACAAAACTTTGCCTAAAAATCAACCATCAATAACTTTGATGACTTGGGTGGATATTATAATCAACCTTCTAGTTCAATGTCCTGATATTTCATTATTTCATGTAAGGTAGATGCAATAGTCAAATACTATCCAAACAACAGCCCAGTAAAACTGCTCTCCTAGTCTTGCCAAATTTGAGGGCATGTACATAAAAGTGTAAATGGAAAGTTTATTCTCAAAAGTGCAACAGTGACAACAAGCACCAAATTCAGGTGGTTACTCAAATATTCTCAGCCTAAGCCCTTTGACTGCTCCATGGCTCTGTAGGTTTTTGGCTCTTATGCATCACAAGTTTCACATTAGTTTCCAAATATCACACATGTATACTTCTGGGTCATAGGAGTGAAGCCATGACAAGTAGTTTCCTGCAGTAGCTCCTGAAAGGAACACCACCAGTCCAACACTGGTCAATTCCACCAAGAGAGTCACTGAAAGAAATTTAAACCACCATGTTCAGGCATTACTGAGTGAAATGGGCCTTCTGACAGGCATCTGCTCTAACTGCTTTTTACCTCAAAGGCTGACTGATTAAGTGCCAGAAACAGTGGCAATATACTGGTGTAGGTGGGTACCAACTGATTCTTGATGCAATGCTTTGGTGCTATCACTGCATGCTCACTAAAAGTTATTAGATATTGCACAAGTGTATCTCTTGATTGTCCCAAGTGCAGCTGCATTTTCATATGAATACCATGTGTACCTAAATGAATACCACAAGGTGCACTTTAGTTTTCTTTAAAAATTTTGCATATTACCATAATTGCTTATTGCATAAAACCTTTCATATAATGAGGAATGAAAAATTAAGTGTATGAGAATAATCTTTTTCTCTCTAATAATTCCAGCAGTCTTGTTCACCTTCACCTCTCTATTTAGGCACTGAAATAACTTGCAATGAAATACAAATAATACTGTACTGTAGATTTTACAATTAATTATGTAAAGGATGTATCACAAATCTGATTGCTCATAAACTTTTCTTCCAGAATATCACTCCCTTTAATCAAGACAAAATAAGCCTAATCCAATAAAATATAGGAAAACTGAAGGGTCACCTAGTCAAATATCTATATGACAATTATTCATCTCCAAATCAAGACCTGATTAGCTATCTCATAATCTATAAAAACTTGACTACTCACCTCCCAATCTATTCAAGAATTGATTACCCATGCAGAAAATATTCTAAGACTTGATTATGAATATCCAAATTTTCTAAGAGCTTATCACTAATATCCAACATCTTTATTTCCTGAACATGAAAATACTACTTTAGGAGTAAAATGAAAAGAAACAAAGGGAGAGAGATAAATCAACTCTTATTAAAAAAAATGCCATAAGAATTATGTTTGAAGGGGATGAAGCTAAGGTAAGGGAATAAATAAGTTTAATATTTTCAGGGATATAAAGAGCAGCGTTATTATTAATGTAAAATTTAAGAGGCCCATTTAATAAAATTTTACACTACCACATAGCTGTCCTATTATTTGAAATTAAATACACATGAAAGTATCAGGTCCTAACTTATTCCACATTTTAGTTCATTTTGAGAACAAGAGCCTAGCTATAACTTTAACACATGTATTATGGGTTCATAACACAAGTTTTTTTTATATACACCCATTATTCATATACTGTATATGCCTATATTCATGTCCTGAATGTTCCCAGGATCACTGGATTTTTGTCTGTCAGACTAACGAAGTAGTTGGTCTTATTGCAGCACCCTCAGATATGTATTAACCAACAACCTCACTCCATGTATTCTTTTTGGGTACAACTAGGATGAGTTCTACATAGGCAAAGGCATTTTTATCAACAGGTTGTAACAAACAAATTACTTTTAAGAATAATCTGACAAAAAACTTATACTATTATCCAATTAAACAAACCTCTGTGTATCTGATGACAATTATGGTTGTCATCCATATTTTTAAAATAAATTTGCCATTAATTGTAAAAAAGCATCACAACAAACAAAATTTGAAAAGACATGTATGAATGCTTGTTGCTGTCATGGAGACTGACATATACTCTAATTTATGGGAAATTAAAAAAAAAGGTTATATAAATCATTATTCTACAAAGCAAACTTACACCATTGAAGTGAATTTTACATTTTTTTTAATGTACTTTGTCAGATCATACATGGCTCAAATATTAATGTAAGGCAATTTTTGCTTTGCCAGATCATACTTGTCTCAAATAGTAATGTATTTCACGTTACTGGAAAGGCAATTTATCCTACTTGTACACTGTGTAAAAAGAAACTGGCCATCTCTATTCTTCGATTTATTTTTAATTTTAAAAATTGTAACAAATTTTTCATTACAGATAACTTTTACTCATGATATTGATGTTTTTTTTGTATTTTTGAACATATGATAAAGTTCAACTGTAGCTTTAAAATGACACAAAATTCACTAACATAGCTTGAAGTATAATGTTACACAGAGCGATCAAAGAAAATGATTGCCTACCATTTTTGATCGGTCAGTGAAAGGTCAGTGTTCTGGTGAAGACAGATTTTGACCCCTTCCCCAAAATCTTCAAAGGGTTAATATGCAGCTGGAATAAAGCAAAATTTAATCGGAACAAAATTCACTATTTACAGTTTGAACAAAGACGGCTAAAATTATGATGGAAATTACTTCCCAATAATGTAAAAAAAAAAAACCTTAAATTGTAAGATTCTCACACTATTCTGGACAACTGGAAGCTGAGTAAACATTAATACCATGAACCAAGGAAGGTATATCACTCAATGAAGCCCTTTCCAAAAGAAGACAAAGATTGGGTACAGTACTTATGACATAAATAAACAGTAACATGAATGAGTCTGAAATAGTTACTGTTTAACATGTTAAGACTTGGTGCCAAATGACGATATTTGTCTCAGAACATAAGCTCTAATTTTATGATGATGCCTTTTTAATTAAAGTACCTTAACAATAAAAAATAATAATAATACTGTAATATTATAATAATAATAATAATAATAATAATACATGATAATGATGATGCTGATATCTGAATAAATATCCCATATTCGCGGGGGATGCGTACCACACCCCCCTGTGAATAGCTAAAATCTGCGAATACTTAAAACCCATCTAAAAACACTTAGAACTGCCTATATTGATAGTTCAAACACAAGAAAAACCCTGTAAAAATGCTTATACCTGTGTATTTTAATAGTTTTATCACAAAAAATGCATTTATTCATGAAAATTATGTGAAAACACAGTAATTAGTGAATATTTCTCAGTGAAAAATACCGCGAATGGGCGACTTTTCAGCGAATAATGGGTAGATATGTTCCACAGAGAAACCCGCGAATGCGTGAGCCCGCAAATCGAGAGAACGCAAATACGGGGGGTTTACTGTATTATCACAGTACTATGGAGTCTGGCTACTTCTAAATACTGGTAGTTTATGGAATCTGTGTACCACATACCTCAACTTTGGAAAAACACAGGGGAGTCCTAATGCCATCAAAGATGGTAATTAGTATCAAAATAAAAAATGAACTTTCCTTAAAACAACTAGACTGTATTATATCAATACAGTAATAACTAACTGATAACTAACACATACAATGCCAGAGAACAATAGAGTAATAGCAAATGAACAAATTTAATTAATGTACAATTCACCTTTATATCATTTATGTGAAGAACTTAAGTACAAAATGCCTTCAATAAATTGTTAATGAAAAGGAACAGAAACTAAATTTTTATCATGTGCTTAAAAAGTGATCTTCAGCAAAACAAATATCTGGAAAACAAAAGTACAGCTGTTCACAGTACATTACGATTACAAGTGAGGTTACTGGCTGATATGTAACTAAGGGTCTAGAGTCGGTGTGCGTATTAAAGACTACCTCTTCTTCTGTCAAACAAGCAAAAGGCTAATGGTCCTGAGAACATACAGAACATGAATATAGGCACATATAATTAATGGGATTGTGATAAATTTAAATAATGGCAAATGCAAAAAACACACACAGTAAATACTAAATTTGGAAGGATAATTAGGAAATGAGAAATATGGCAGATTTCAATGCAAATGTTCTAACACTCCGTGACCCACCTATGTTTTACCTAGTATATAATAACCTTCAATAAAGAAGTTCTATATAACCTAATCTGTTTATCAGTTCTCTGTCAAAACATTCTTGATTTCTCACAAAATCATATTCACAAAGTATAATGAAAATGTACTGAAATGCCAATGTTCTTGTGATGAATAAAAAATTAGCATTAAGCAATTATGACTATGAGTATTTTTATGTAAAACACTAGTTCCCAGCTTGTAGTTGTGATGTGGACTCACTCAAGTTCTTTAAAAGTAAATTGTGATTCAATCCATTAACTTACAAATCACTACTAGATGACAATCCATATGATAGATAATATCCTGCAAAGGAGAGACACTGTGAGACTCGAAAATTTTCCAAACTGCACGTGAAAATGAGGACAGTCTGCATCTCAAGAAAGCTATCAGATCATTTTTTAAAATAAAACTACCAATACCTGAGGTAGAGCACATAAGAATGGATTATTCAGGATTTGAGAATCCACTGAATTTGATTTCTTTTTACTTATATACATCTTTTATGCCACATGCATATTCTACATACACAGCCTCTAATATCTTTCCATGAGTGTAAAATGTTGTTGTCCTTTACCTAATAAACAAATATACAGAAAACTTACCACAGTGAACATCTGATCAAACAATGAACATCTGGAATGCTGGACAGTACATGTGGACTACTAAGCAAGGCAAGTCATTGTAGCATTAAACTTCCTCCAAAAGAACTGGTCCTAGATAGCCAATCATCTAAATACGGTATAAGAGCAAAAATAAACTGATTACCAAAGCCCTCAAAGTACACATGATGGTTACTTTATGATTACCAGATGTAACAGTTAGACAGGTAAGAAGGCCCCAAATTGGAACCTAAACATTTCAGTTGAAATTTGTCATTTTTCAATTTTGTTAAGAGGGTGTACAAGATGTCTCCCATCTGCCATAATCAAGAAAAGTCTTGTATTTACTTGGAGGAGAAGTAACAATGGTAATAGAAATATACTTTGGAATAACTTTGAACACATATACTGTATTACAGTAGATTGTACAGGAAAAAATTATGAGACTAATCAAAAGCAAATACCTCAGTGAAATGCAAAAATGTTAAATGATTATCAAATATATAAACTCCAGAGTCCAAAAAGGTGTGAACTACAAAGTGATGAGTTTTCAGAACAGCTGAAAGAATTCCTGAGCTACCTTCTCAAAGGTAAGTGCTTTCTCCATCATTTGCAGACAGAGGGCTCCTCCATCTTAAAGTTTTTATAATTCACTGGATGTTTATGGCAATCATCATAATCTGCTAACTGAAGCAATTGTCAAACAAAAGGTCTGCATTTGTGCACTTGTGAAGCCTGTCCATACAATAGATAAACCTCTTATTTCACTTATACTTACTTGCTACTTACATTGAAGGTGGTATATTGGCTCTTACAGTATTCTTTCCCTGATTGTATTCAATAAGGTTGGCAATTAATAAGTATAATCTGTATTTCTCTGGTATCAAACAATATCAGTGAACAACTTGGCCGATATACTATCTTGGAAAATAAGTTAATGGGCTGTATTTGAAAGAAAACTTATTCCATTTGTTAATCACACTGAACATATAAAATAGTGATAGAGAGAAAAGTGGCTGAAATTAAACTAGTTAACCACCAGCCTGCTTCAAACTACTGACCCTACTGAGGACATTCCAAGAGCCAGGGAGTGAAATTCCCCATATAAAATGCACTGAAAGCTGACCAATGTCTCCAGCACATAGCATCAATAACTTTAGCAAAAAATACATTCATCTGTTATTTTTCTTACATCCAAACTGAACATTCAGTGGTGAAAGCTAAGAGATAATCCTAGCCTGAGACCAGTATTTTTGCTTAGTAAGAAGTTTGCTGTAAAGAAACCAACTGATAGTCAACTTAATATGCATGCCATCTCAGCTGACTGATCACACAGTGTGGTGACCTTTCTAATAATGTGAGCATTGCACTAAGAAAAAGTCTTTATAGTGACATTCCTGAGCAACCACTTAGTTGAAGTCTTAGTATGGCTTAATAATCTAGCTCATAAACACAACTGCATCTTATTTTGGTGATCTTCCTGCCACTCACGGTACCTTTCTCTTAAAATTGACAAATATCTTTGAGTCTGAGCAACACCTATTTTATTTGCATATCCTAATGACTCTTAATGGGGCTGACCATAACTCAAAGTAACTTCCATCCATCAAGAAAATTAAGGACCAAATACTTTAAGTATGTCATAAAGAAATGAAATTGTCCATTCTCTACAAAAACTACAAAGTCTGGCCCATGGACTGGCAGAGGTTGACTTTAAATGGTCTACAGAGTTTTGCATTTCCCTGTAATGACTGCTAGATAACCTCCACTGATAAAAGATTTATGACTGGAAAATTGTGATAAGAATTCTTACAGTGCAGCTGGCAGATAAGACTCTGCCACGGTGGAAGCTCTTTGAGGAGGTCTGATATTAGTTCCAGATGTGGAGATCATAACTTATTAGCCACAATGGTGTTTCTTTGAGTACTATGAGTTCTCCAGACAATAATACCTTACAGCAGAAGTCTCATGATGATGACTGTGAGAAGGATATGCCTGGGAATTGTCCCATTTGGGAACCAAAATATCTATTTTCTATACACATGAGTCTAACAATGAGAAAAATTATGTGGTGAGCCTTTTTGAGAACCTGTGCAAACAGATGGTGGACACTAAGGACATACACAGCACAGTATGGAGAATGTTGATGGCTCGTTTTGAAATCACTGTGCTTTGTGAAAGAGTCAGAAAAGTGTTGCAGCCACATTTTACTACAGGCTTGCACCTGACAAAATTTTATTTGTATTCCTCCGCTTTCAAAAATATGGGGCCAACAGATTGCATATTCATGAATTATCACTCTTCTATCCGGAAGACAAAAGACAATCTGTCTGGAGGAGTCCAACACATTAAATGTGGGTATGATAAGAGTGACAGAGTTGTGATGAAGCAAATAAAATTTCACTTTTAGCAACTTCACTGGTCTCTCTTCTAAAACTAAAGAAAGACTTCGTTGTGGAAAAGAGTAAGAATTTTCCCACCTTCATAGTTAGCTGCATTAAAATTACAAAAATCACTCACCACTACCTTGTCACTACTGCATGTCTGTGTGCAGTTTTTCTTGAATAGCAACATAAACTGTAACTCTAACATTCATTTCCAGGTACTCTGTACCTTTTAACTGTTAATCTCTACCAAATAGCTATACAATATTCACTGAAATGAAAGTCCAGATCTTCATGCAAATACAAATTACTGTAGTTCTAGAAACAGACAAATATTTAAGAGAAAGACACAAGTAAAATGGAAAGGAAAAATAACACTTACAGGATAGCATCTACAATGCCTTTATATTGAGTTTCATTTGCTCCTTTGGTTATTAACTGTAATCTTGTTTTCACTACATCAAATGGATTAACTGCTAAAGCTGCTAAAGATCCAGATGCACAGCCAGCTAAGAAAGAGCACCAAAAGACTGCTTCTCCTGAAAAAACAAATAAAATTTCTTTTATAACAAAACACAGGGAAAAGCTATTCACAAAACTCACAGACAAATAATGAATGAAAGTGGACTGAATCAGGAAATGATGGATCTGTATGAACAGTACAAGCATGTCTGTTCTTCTTGTTCGAAGAACCTTTGCATTCGTGACCAATGAAATTGGCACGATACGTTATGGGTTTCTTGTACTACAAATATCCATTATGAACACTAATAAAATAGCAACATACCTGATCCATCACTCTTGCGTGGACCAAGAGAGTTTAGATGAGCAAATAATGGGAAATAGACAACTGAGAACGAGACGTCTCGCAACATGGTGGCAGCTGTCCCCTTGTATAAACCAAGAATTCCTTTTTCCCTTAATAGCTGAAGTGTAATTGATGTTGCAGAAATCTTTGGAATACTAGCAGTCTGTCCACCTGCAAATGAGAAGAAATAGATATTCATCTAATGAGCCAAGTTATTTCTTTACATTAGTGTAAAATTAGACTACTTTTCCTGCAAATCTTTATACACAGTAACAAATGACAACCTTCATCTTGCCTTCGTAACAACAAGTATGCATGGAATCAACTTCGTTATTCATTGGATAAATGGTAGCCCTAACTTAGGCATATATTTTGAAAGCACAGTGTTGAAAAGTACTTTACCTGTAGGTCATGCTGACAAATACAACTCTTCAGCAGACAAATGAAATGGTCATTTCTGTTTTCTGCTATAGGGTTTATTTGGCAGTTTACATGACCTACAACTGAATTACTTTACAGTAATATGCTTTTGAAATCTATGCCTTAGTTAAGGATGCCCCTTATCCAATGAATACCAAGTAATTTCATGCAAACTTCTTGTTAGGAAAGCAATATGAAGGTTGTTACTGGTTATTGTATACAGATTTGCCTGGAAAAATTGCTTAATTTGATGTCTTCAACCAATTATTAAACAGAGAAATCCTGTATCAACAAGAAAAAATGATCAATGGTTAATCAATACCATTCTAGGGTTTAAGGAATGTTTCATATACTCTGAAGGGCTTGCATAATACCATATTTACAATCAATGAAGATGCTATAACTTTGAAAATGCACACCAATTTCATCTAGAAAAATAAAATTAAAATAAGGTTGTACCATCACAAGTTGATGGCTTTGGTTTAGCTGGTGTGCTCAGTATACCAGACTATCTCAGTGCATTAAGTATTGTGGCTTTGGCAAGTACAACATATTGGTTATTGTAGTTTTTTAGCCCATTCATTTGAAAAATACCTGGTTCTATGATTTATTCACTTTCATTGACTTTACTATTTAATCAACTTTTCTGAAGTTGACATACCAGCAAACTGAAAATTTGAACATATTAACAAGCAATGTAAAGAGTATATACTACCCAGCTGTGTTTCTTAAGAAGATTTCTTGGCCAACAATGTCAAAGATTTTGAAGCAATTTTTGTAATCCAGAAATACTAACCACATTATGAACAATTATTGTCCTAATTACCCAACTCAAAAACAATAATTCATTATTACAATTATAAAAAAGAAGTACAGTACCTGAATTCCATCTTATACCCAAGGAAGATTTTGGCAAGACAACTAATAATCTCAGAAGTATCCTAAATATCAGCTACAAGAAAAAACTTTCGATTGAATAAAATATAAAAAATTACCTTTTCATAATAAAACAAAATGTTATCAAGACAAGAAAGCTGAAATGGAGTACGAGATATGAGGAATATTAAGTTACTCACACCCTTCATCATACTTTGTAAAAAGATTGACATTTGCTCTACTTACTGGCCATTGCTTGAGCAGCTACTCGACCAGCATCTTGCAGCTGAATCTTTAAAAGTTCCATTGGAGTTGTTACCACAATTTGACAAAGTCCAGCTAAGCCTCCAGCAGCCATTTCTCGGAAAATAGGGAGTTTCCTAGAATTAAATTGAAAAATAAAATGAATAAGCTGACATCACCTTCACCTTCAATGTCATGTGATGCAAGGGGCTACTGCAAAATACCACCATCCATGCCTTTCCTGTGCCTTGATATATCCCAAAACTTGCAACAAAACTTTCAACACAAACCAATGAAACATACAAGCTTGATATATGAAAGATGATTAACTTCAACTCTCAATTTATTACTATTATTATTTTTTTGTCTATCTCAGTCATCCTATTCGACTGGGTGGTATTTATAGTGTGGGGTTCCAGGTTGCATCCTGCCTCCTTAGAAGTCCACCACTTTTCTCACTGTGTGTGCTGTTTCTAATGGCATGCTCTTATTGTTATTAGTATTATTATTATTACTGGGAAGGGAACTTTCTTCTATGTAAGTTTCAATCAAGATAACTGCCACTTCAATACTACCAAGTTTATATGGAGCTTTACAATATTTTAATTATTCCCATTTTTGGGGACAAAGATTGAATATAAGCTCATTATAAAAGCAATAAAGAGACTATCATAGGGTGTTAATATTTCATTCGATCTTGGCAGGATACGATTACAGTCAACATACTGGAAGTTCCCTATATATTGGATCTGAAAGTAGATTTAGGCCAACTTTAAGTACCAATAGTTGGTACTTCATTTGCTTGACCTTGGTTGGTCATCTGCTTGGCACTGATTGGTCAGTGATCTGTCACCACAAACCACTATGGATTACTTGATGGTTGGGTTTGCAAGCATGATGACCTCCTGAGGGGTGGCTAAGTATTTCAAGGGCTCAGCTCTCGGGTGGTGGCCTGCATCTGAGGCGTAGTCATATTCAGATTTGTTACTCTCGGTAGGTGTGGTCAATCATGAAATGGGTTTCCAAATGCTTTCATTAATAGAAATGCCTCTTGAATTGCATTACGGAAGGATTCAAGCCTCAGCTTAAGCTTCTAAGATGCAGAGGTGGTGCTTCACAGGGGCAATACCTCTGATTCTCAAGGCTGATAAAAGGCTTTGCCTGGTTGGAGTAATATGAACTTCCTTAGTGTCTTGACATCTCCTAGGACTTGCAAGCATATTAACTTGGTTGGAGTTGGAAGGTCTGATAAGTTTAGTTATTATTTCATGGGATGCATTCATCTTCCCAATACTTATTACTCAAGTACAGACAACAGAGTATAATAAAGGATGCTGTACCCAGTGGAAGAGGATAGTTTATATCACTGTTTAAACCTTAATCTTTTTTAATGTCCTTAGTGGAATACCCCTTATTAACATGAAACTGGGTTGCCCAGTCAAGTTCCTTACAAGAAACATGCTCTAAAAGAAACAAGGGCGATAGAACTCCAAACATATGCACTGATGATGCTGCAATTACAGCATCCAGGACACAATTCCTTCATTCAACCAGCGCCCAGGTTGGAATTCTTTGTACTATATAGACTTCTTTTTTTAGATTTTTTGTTAGCCAGCAAAACCAGGACAACAAAATACAAGAAATTTTCCTTCAGCATCAAATTTACAGGTGAAACAGAGGGTGTTCAGTACTTAAAATGTTTATCACCCACCCTTATAACCGTACTTAACGTTGATGGTAAAGATATTTTGTAAAAATGCAAATTCCTTGATAACACCCATATAAAAATCATGAAACAAACCTTAAAGTTGAATGAAACTGCTAAACCACTACTACTGTGGGTGTTCATGTGACTCCTGTGAGTGGTAAAGGAGGGTTCTTTAAGAATATCTCATAAGAGGAATTAAGAGGAATGTTCAGGTATCTCTGGTCTAAGTGTTTTGTCATCTCAGTGGACAATGAGGATGAGGCATTTAACCTACACACAAACACCAGTAAATACAAAATGCCTGGGGAATGTGATTACACCTTTGGCTGGTCACTAAGAACTTAGTTGAAGAGTTGAGGCTGTGTTTATTAGAAATGCAACATGTTCTCAGGTTACATCGTACTTGACCTACATCGTTTTGTGGTTGCATCCTGACCATCTCCCATGAATTTATTAAAAAATTCTTGTTCCGTCATTCTCTCTCTCTCTCTCTCTCTCTCTCAGTATACATATCCTTTAATGAAAAAACAGCAAAATATCAATAAAATGTTATTTCACTTACAAAATCCATTTATAATGTATATTGATCTAATCACCGAAAAATATTCAAAATCTGAATTTCATACGTAGGCAATACAAAACCGCCAATAGCAAGTTCTCCAACGACAGAATCTCAGTTCTCTCTCTCTCTCTCTCTCTCTCTATCTACCTTATAAGTATCGGTACTGTATGGTACATATCCTTTACTGAAATATCAATTACCGTACATAAACTTAAAAACACGAAACTAAACAAACCCAGGAGGTTCACTAAAACATCGAGTGTGTGCATGTATATGTAAGTACGTGTTGCCATATTTTCTGCTTTGTCTAATTTACTGTACCGTATTTCATTGCAAGTTTAGTTGACAATAATTATCACACACATTATAACAGTACACAAGAGAATATTTTATCACTGTTGATGTTTCATCTCTAATCACTATAAAAATTTTTTAAATTCGAATTTCAAACATAGGCAGCACAAAACCAACCGTATTAAGTTCAACAACATAGAATCTCAGTTCTCTCTCTCTCTCTCTCTCTCTCTACCATATATCAGTACTGTACTGTACATATCCTTTAATGAAATATCAATTACTGTACATAAACTTTAAAGCACGAAACGAAAAAAACCCAGGAAGTTCACTACAACCGGGTGTGCGCATGCATACATAGGTATGTGTTGCCATATTTTCTGCTGTCTGGTTTACTGTGCCGCACCTCATTACGAGTTTAGTTGACAATGATTATCACACATATCATAATAGTACACAAGAGAATATTTTATCATTTGTGATGTTTCATCTCTAATCACCATAAAAATATTTAAAATCTGAATTTCATATGTAGGCAACACAAAACCAAGTCTTACTCTCCTCCCCAGCTATAATTTAACCGTGCCTGTCAAGTCTCCTCCCCAGCTAGTTACTGTGCTTAGACTTTGATGTAAATGTTCTAACCTCAGTTCTCTCTCTCTCTCTCTCAGTATACATACCCTTTAATGAAAGAACACAGCAAAATATCAATAAAATGTTATTTCACTTACAATCCATTTATACTGTGCTTAGACTTTGATGTAAATACCTCAGTTCTCTCTCTCTCTCAGTATACATATCCTTTAATGAAAAAACACAGCAAAAAATCAATAAAGCATTATTTCACTTACAGCATCCATTTATACTGTGCTTAGACTTTTGTGTAAACATCTCAGTTCTCTCTCTCTCTCTCTCTCTCTCTCTCTCTCTCTCTTTGCAATACCCAGTATGCAAGCCAACCACAGGAGTAAAGGTAAGGAATTGTTTTTTATTTACTGTACAGTACTTTAATTCATCACAGAAGTAAATATAAGGATAATATTTACCCTTGTATGTGCCCAAGAATTGTTTTCTTTTTTATTCATTTTTTATTTCTACTGATTCACTTCATTACGTATGCTTAAGTTCTGACATATGGACAAAATCGGGTTACATCCTGGACGTAGGAATGGATCTTGGACATAAACCGAGGACCTACTGTATGTATATGCTGCAGTATCTGGTTGAGCCTTTTTGCTAAGAAATATGGGGTGGGTGTTTTACTAATACAAAATATAACTCAAAATCCCATGCGATAGGGAGGTACCTCTTACAGCATTTCCACTTTCCATAATATGGCTCTCTGCACCTTATGTCATTCATGGAGCTTTGTGTGCAACACTGGAATTTAGTATTAACAGGGTTTTGTGTGCAGACCACCCTGAAGCACTCTTCTCAACCTCTTGACACAGAAATGTACCTTGGTTACGCTGTTACTTCTTAGCAGCCATGTCCAGCTCCCTTCCTTTATCAGAATGGGCACAACCAAGAGGTTTTTGGCATGTTCCTTGCTGATGATCAAGTGGTATGTGTAAGCATTGGAATATCCAGTAATTCTTTTTATGAAACAGGGATTAGGGGGGTTTCTTGAGACCAACACTTAGCTTGTTTACATGAGGATATTAGGGTTATGTCTAAAGACCTTCAACAAAACTGAGGATCTTTGTATGACTGTTTGTTTGGATTCACACATGCTGTATAAGGATGACTTTCAAGACCTAGGGCTTTGCCCCCCAATTTGAAAAAATTAATGATTTTTCCAGCACTCCGCTCAGTCCCCTTGCCATGAGCTGCCAAAAGCAAAGGTTCTAGGACAGTGGAAATGGATTGTTCAGCCAAATTCCTTTGAATTCTTTATCTTCAAAGAGCACCAGTTGCCTTTTTATCTGAGGAAAGGACAAACTAGTGTTTGGATCCCCGCCAGAGGCAGGCAATGTTTTTGTTCACCCTCCTCTTTATCTAAGCCTTCTTTTGTCTTATGGCCAATGCTAAATCATAAGCTACAGCATCACTTTAAAGTCCACCTGAAATCCAAGAAATATATTAGGTTCTTTTGTGGAGAGATAAGAGTGCCAGTTCCTAGCATTCATCTTCAGATTACCTACAGCCCCACAGGTCTCTCAGACCACATACACACCAGTACTATGACTGGATGGGTTTACACACAAAATCTGCTGCTACAGTTACATACAAAACTGGCCTGTGATGGCTGCTTCAGTGTTGGACCTCTGTCTACACCTCTGGATGCTCGTACAGCTTTATCAAGATCAAAGCCTTCCAATCAACCAGAGTGTGTTCAGTTCCTCCCTAGATATGGCAATTTCTGTATGACCATCTGTTGGTGACAACAGGTGGAAGTGTAAGGGGGAGAATTTTGTTGTACGGGAAAATGGTGCATGTGCTCCATGAGCAGCAATAGTCAGTGAAGCCACAGCAGTGCTACACTTTATGGTGAATTGAACTACTCTTCAACTACCAGCATATTACAGCTAATAAAATACAAAAACGTTTGAATTGTACAATAATCAAGGAACAGATATGAACACTTAAAAATTTACTTGTTCATTTAAGAAATTAGCAAACACTGTAAATATATACACATATATCAGTTACCAACAAAAAGGAATATATATTAGATGTATATGATATGAATTTGAAATGCTTACCCATCTTTAGTTGTGAGTTTATGACGGAAGAAATCGTTCGCCGTAAGTTTAATAGCCTTTTCAGGAGTAATGAGCAAGATATTAACACCAGACCCACGATACATCCCAAAGTAACCTTCGACACGATATGTTTTCTTAAAGCAGTCAAACCTAAAGTAAAAAATAAGAATAATGTAACTATCTACACATTTCTGACATGAAGTACACATGAGCTTACATAACAATTTAAACAGAAATCATCACAACTGATTCATCCTGTTTTCACCAAAAATGAAACTTTCAAGTTTTACATTTAATGTATATCTAAACCTTTTACTTTATCAATGCCTTACTGCCACTCTAGGGAAGGAAACCACTAATTCACAACATAAAAAGGCAAAATAGCCATTCAACACCATAAAGACATCTCCTTTTCATGGGATCTCCCTATACCACCTGTATTCAACTCTTCCACTTCTTTGCTCAATATTCAGGTACAATTGTAGCCATAAAATGATCCCATGTGTAACATCACAAATTTTTTTGCCAAAAGATGATAACTAATTCTAAAGTTCTTCTGTCTCTGAGTCATAACACTGGCCGACAATATTTGTCAAGCTTATACTTGTTTTCTACAAGGTTATATTATAATAATGTAGCTATCACAGTAGTGCTCCTGTTTGCAGCTAAAACAACCTGTTTCCACCTAACAAATATCCATACAACTCCATTTTCACAATAGGTGTAGAAGCACAACTTATAATGAATATATTCCTACACTCTTTGTGCATTTTCAAAGACATTTGGGATCTAAAGAATATGCCACACAGAATCTTAGGAGAAGGTGTCCTTCAGGCAAAAGGAAATTTGGAAAATAATTTTTGGATGGAGAACAAGTATGTTATCTTGACACTCTAAACAATCATTAACAAGGCAGTGACTGAAAACCTGAAGTGTTGTTCAGACATCTAAAAACAATTGACCTTTTTCTTGTAAAAAGAAGTCTGACAGCTTATGAGTATGAGCTTCTTGAGAGAACTTACTCAAGAGTACTGGAGTAAAACAATCCTCAATGTAGAATGATGTAATATGGTTCAGGCCAGTAAACCAGTGCCAGGTAAGGGAATTTATCTTGTACCAAACTGGCCATTGCTGCATTCGGTCGCAGTCACCCTTGATGTTTGTGGCTGAAACTGTCATTAGTTTTTTTCCCTGTTAACGAGGTCCAGTAAGGATGTTACCATTGGCCACTGCATCCTCCTGTGTTTTTCTAAGCACAGACATTAATTCAATTCTTATTCAGGTCTTGGTCTGCAAAAGGACTTCTCCAGGCCATGAGAGAGCCTGATACAAAAACATCCTAGGAGAAGCTAAGGGCTTTATGGCGTGCTGCTGAGTGAAGCAACAAGCAAGAACACAGCTGTCACTGCTGTTTAGACATGGAAATTTGTTAAACTGTAAACTAGACAAGAACACTAATGACAACAAACACTTGTGACATGAAAGTGGTGGTGGTGCATCATTTTACTAGAAACTCCCTGCAAAGAAAGTTTCACTGGGCACGTGGCCATCTTGAAGGCAAACAACTCAACAGGTTATATCCTTGAGTTATGGCTGAGAGTTCCCAAAGTCTGAAGAAAGAATCATCCATGAATCTGTTGCAATCCTTCTGACCGGAGTCGAGAAGTGCAGTCTCCACCAGAAGTTCTGCCTGACATCTATTCAATTATGAGCAAGTATGTCCTTGGTAGTGATAACTACTAAGGATCAACAAAAAATAAAGAGTTCATCACAAATCATTCTGCTCTTTCTCCAACTCAAAGATGTTAAAGAACAATCTGCCCTGAAGGATATCCTCTCTCAAAGAGGAATGTTCCTAGCAATCAAACATCCCAGCATTGACCACAATCAATGGTGTGTTGACTTTGCTGATCAGAACAAGAGCAGTGTTTTTAGCAAGGTAGGGCCTTGGACTAATTTACACTTCAACTTCAAGCTGGGGCATGCCATTCCACTGTAGCAGTGCATTGTCAACAAACTTATTGTCAGTTTAGAAGGGATGCTTGTCTCTCCTGATCCAAAGCTCCTTTCTTTGAAAATATCCAGCCAATACTGGGTGCTGTGTGACTTTTGACCTCACAGAGGATAATTAAATTAAAGATGGTGAAGTATTTAACATTTCTTGAAAGAAACCTCCTACTCTATCCATCAGCAAGCAGGGGGTGGAAGGAGGCCACAGTTTACTGTAAATGTTCTTAAGTTTGGCACTAAAACTTCTCAGAACAAATCTGGTTAAGTACTCTTTTCTCCCACAGTGCAGTCTAGTCACCTCTGATAACTTATGCTATTCCAGTATGCTCATACACCTGCTGGTGCCAAGGTCTGAGCAAAGACTTAAAGGGCAGTTACTAGGCAAAAAAATAAAAACTGAAATACCTTCCACACCCATACAAAGCGAAAGTAATGTATTTCATGATAGTAGCGTCCTTTAACTCCAAGAATACCATGATGTCCTTCCTGCTGGATCACCATACAAACTGCTCAAAACCCATCCTGAAGATGGTTTGATACACTTAATTGTTTGGTAGGCAAAGGTTAATAGTCAGTTGCATTAATCTGTAGAATACAGGAGACAGGAGCACCATCTAATGTCCCACTGATCATCAGCTTCAGCTATCCTGACCTCCCCTAACAGTTGGATGTCTGAAACCCATCAGCACTGCAGCTGTACTACTAAGGCTTTTGGCTGCTATGTGGAGGAGGGGAGGGATTTCTCAAAAAAGGGATGACTTATAACATCCACAACAATGCTCCTACCTACTAACTTGATCTCCAGAATTTCTTGATATAAACTCTCACTTGCAGGGGAACTGGGGAAATAACCCACTCACTTCTTAAAGATTTTCTTACTAGGGAACTTTGCCATATGTTATCTGCCTTTCTGGGGCAGCAAGGCTCACTGCTGCCTCCTCACTGAAGTTGATCTAATGGGGTTAGAAAGGTATGAATGCCTGGAAAGTGTACAAGACATTTTCTGCTGCCTGTTCTCACTATGTGGAGACAATCATTGGCCACTGACTCCTTCTTTCAGGTGTGGACTACTTCCTGGAGCTTGATATGTTACCTACAATGGTGATAACTGTCCTGGCTGATATAGAGGCCAACTTGCCCAGGAGCTCCTTCACCACGTTCTCCAAAAACAAGAATAAATCTTGAAGAACTGATACTTTCAGGTTCTGACTGATTGAGTGAGACAGGAGGGTGGAGAGTTCTATCTGCAACATTCAGTTTTCTCAAAACCATATTAGCCAGAAGTTATATCACCATCCTAATATGTAGGAAGGATGTGTGGCTGAGAAACAACATTCTCTTTGGCTCAAGCAGACCTTTATTGACTTGGCCTTTAATAAACATGAACTGACAGCTCCCAATACCATTTTCTGCCAGCTGGACATGGGTAGGAATTCTTGAAGAAAGTGCTTTGTCCTGTTGATCTTCATCAATGTGAATGTGACTAAAGGTGGAGTGATCGAAGATGGATCTGCTTTGATAGCCTCTTCCAAATAGAAGAGGGGTGATGTGCCTGTGGCAAACAACCCTGGCTACAAGAGCACCTCAAATTCTCAGATCAGACAGCAAAAAATGGTTTTGAGTGGCATTTGGTCTACTGCATCCCTCTACTACTCCATCCTCAGCTTGATATCCACATCAACATCTGACATTTGCACTGGATGGCAGAAGGTAAAAAATATGGCTGGCCAGGTCACTACATTGTGCACTGATTCAAAGTTCTGCAACTGACATCCCTTCTTGGGTTTCTACTATGTCTGGAGAACAAACATGAAGACTTTTAGAAGGAAGCCTCAAATTGCAGCCATGGTAACTCTGGTCCATCTTTTTCCTTGTGCTTCCCAAGCATCATAAGGCCCCTGAACCTATCAGTGCACATCCATTTTGCATCTTCAATGTGCTGGTCAGGACTAGCAGGCTTACAGGCTCAAAAATTGAGTCACTCTTCCTTGGAGCATTCCTGTCACAACTACTACCACCTGGCTTCCTTGAGTCATCTTAGAGGCTGAAGAATGCTGGATATTCCAATCACTACTAGCCCTTACTTCTTTTGGGTGAGTACCCAAGAGTTTGCAGTGTGTCATCCTTCCTAGAGTATTTACAGCTGGCATCCTTCCTGAAGCGGTTATCTAGTTGGTTGCTCTGTCAAGTCTCATACACTGTGTCAAATTCCTGGATCTGCTACTCTCATTCAATTTCTCAGGATGAGGGAACAGCTATTAGTCTCCTTAAACAAGGAGGATGGTCAAGATCACTACACATTTTACAATTACTGTCTTAATCACTATCATGACAGTGGGCACTGTCATAATTTGAAGTTAACAGTCCTGGAATGGCCCAGATGTTCACTATAATGGCTATCACTGTCACAACAATGCTGGGATCTCAGCTGGCATTCCTTTTGCTTGAAGATGCCACCTCTAAAGTAGTAGTCTCTGGAGAAGCACATTCTTCCTTTAGGATTCCACAAAGTGGCAGGCTGAGGATTTGTCTGGATCATGATTAGTGTCAAACCATCAAGCAAAGGCAAACATCAACAGCTGAGTCCTGGGAAGGAAACATCAAGTCTGGGCTACAGTACTGTTGCTGTAATGGATGCAGTCACTGTTGAGGTGCATACAAAAATGTCAATGCTGTTACTGTTGGAGGTAAGGTCATTGTGGGTGGTGGCACAGCAACTGCTGTCAATTTGATCATCTTCCTTAACTCCTGCTTTATCAGGTGTTTCATGAATGAAAAAGTCTCCGCTGTTATCATAGGTCATGGGCACTTTAGTTGGAGGGGTGGCACAGCAAGTGCTGAATGGGCAAGTCAGTGGGAAAGGCAGATGGCAATCAGGCAGGTTGATTAGGAGGCAGAAAAGGAGCTGACAGAGTGAGACGTGCACAGGTTGACTGGGCTGACAACTAGACAAAGCTACTGCAACATCATCTCAAGACTGGCACTCCTTCACACACTACTAGGGTATTAGAAACTCTATTGCTATCCTGGAAACAAAAAATTCAGAGGCAGACAAAGTAGACTCATCTATGGACACAATCATGGACTGTCCTGGCTCATTCATCTTCTTCTTGAAGATACAAGACCATTGATGAGACACCAAGAACAGCATATCTCACCTGTGAGGCTGGGCAAGAACAACTACAATACAAGTGGTGCATGTCCAGTCAAATGCTGCCATAAAAGCATGACTGCCATAACATCGAAGACCTCTACACATTTGCTGAGGCATAGCAACAAAAAATGTACAGTGACAGTACAGACAATATTATATTCAAAAGGCAAAACACTAAAGAACACAAAGTGGTTAGAGGCTACTTCCAAAATCAAAATACACTAGGGTACCATAATGATAAATTGCTTATAACCCTGTAAAAGATAAAGGTAAAGAAACTAGTAAACAATAACTATTTGCAAAATACATAAGAGTAAAGGCAGTAAACAGACATAACTAATATATTAACATAATGAATTACACATAAAAAAATCTAATGTCCTACCTAGCAAGAATGAAAGACTTAATAATAAGGAATTCTCAGAGCAATAAAACATTATAAATAACAACACCATTGCAAAAATATGGTATGACAAAAAAAAAAGGACAGCCAACTTACTCCTTAGTAATGGCAGACACTTAACATTACAATACTGACACCAAAAGTCAAGAAAAATGTAGCACTATGGACTGCCAAAAAGTTAAACCATAACAAGAAGCAAGCAATCTAGAGGTAGACACTGGCAATTGAAAAGTACCTGCTAGGATGCAAAAATGTCACTTTTAACATTTAATGAAAAGAAAGAAATGAAAAAGGCTGAAAAAGAAACAAGAAATAACTAAGGAATAATGCTAAAAATTTAGGAAAGTCATTGATCGGCACCTGAAGTTCCAGATGGTACAAGCCACAGAAGACCACTTTTCTTCTTTTGTCTGTTAAAAAATAAGAATGTTGAGCCTGGGGATATGTGAAGAATGTAAATGTTGGTATATACACAACTGATGGGGTTGTATTGAAGCAAACAACACCAAAGACAATTATTCCACAGCCAACAGATTTTCCCTACCAGGAAGGTCTTACTCAACATCTAATAAGTATTTTCCTTGTTTATACAGTGTTGAGCTTGGCCTTACCACCTCAACTGGAAGAGTCATTTCTAATGTAACAGGTTTGTCGGACAAACTATTAACCTTCTGAGGTTTCAATGACATCACATGACAACACTGTATACTTAACCTGTGAGATGTTGATGTCATTCAAAGAAAATTTTTGGCCAACTTTGCCTTATCATTTCAACATTTAATTTCCACAATTATCAATTTATGAATATGCTACAATAAATGACACCTAACTAGTACTTCATCATGGAAAATAAATTCATGGTATGCAATAAAAGTATTTACTGCCACAGATGAGATTTGGAACCCTTGGAATCTCAGAGGGTTAAGAACATACTTACATGGAATTGTACATGCGCTCTCCATTTGGTCCAATTTGCTGATTCTGAAGTCTGGTTTTCACTAAATCTAACGGAAATACGCAAGTCACACCAACTATTCCTGCAATACCACCATTCATAATTTTTGGCAGCAACCTGAAATAAAATCAAAACAAATCTATGAAATGTGATATATATTCTGAAGGTCACACAATATGCAACACTGAAAATTTCTTTAAATAACATTATCACTAATATATATATATAAACATAACTAAAATCTGAACAATAAATTTCAGGCAATATGAGACCAAAGATAATCTTGTGTATAGAACCCACCTAATTTCTGGGGTGGAGATTCTAGGAAATCCTGGAATACCATGTAATTCCCTACCCTCTGGATTACATGAATACACTGTAGCCTACATAACTGAAATCCCCTACCTATCAGCAATGGTTATTTAACTGTGATGCCAGACAGTGAATCTGAATTTAAATATGTTTTTCAGATAGTGATTCTGAACATATATATCTTTTTAAACACATTATTTTTTTCATACAAACCCATGCATCACATAGGTATACAGTATCCCTATACTGGGGTCTCAAAGAAGAACAAGAAGGCATTCTCACTACAAACATTCATCCTGGAACCCCAAGACATACGTCAACCAATAATCTCACTTTTAGTAGAAACTTTATGTGAGGCATCAAGATTCCAAAGGCCAAGAGGAGTGCACTCATTCCATTTAGAGATTTGTGTGAAAAAGTTACAATCCTAGCAATTATATATGCAAAATTCACAACAAAAAGGAAAGGTTGTTAAGGACATAGGCAGCTTGCAAAACACTTAAAGAATACACAACTGACCTATCATAAATACACTCAAGTGCAGACGACCACAATGTACCATATACCATGAACTACCATTTAGAGACTGCAAAACCTCTGGCAGGGAAACTGCATTAAAGCACAACCATTTATGTTTAAAATTTTTCAACAACTGCAATACAGAATACATACAGAATATAGTGACACTATTTGCTTCACAGTTTTGATATTACAGTACTAGGTAATGTTAGCACCTACATTGGTAACCATAATACAGAAATAATATTAATACCAACCCCTGTGAGCACATATTCACTTTTACCCATGTCTCTTTGTATGCATTCTACCAAAATTTGCATTATATCTCTGAAACATATATCATATCATTTTTAATGAAATCTAAATACATATCATTGGTGTCATCAATAATAAACTTTTGGTAGACATCAATCAAGATTTAAAGGGACTCCCTAAGTGAAAGTCGCATTTTCATTGATACACTTGAATTTCTTTCAAATTCTCGTATTAGTTTCCACAAAGTCTTCCTGACAAAGAGAGAGAGAGACAAACGCAACTAAAGCCATAACCTCCTAGGTACTGGAAAGTATTATAATTGTATACAGCAATTCAATCTATTCACTGAGTTTGAATTTTCAACTCTCAAATTATTGGCCCACAAAAAGGTTTCCAAATACCTAGGTAAAGGCACACTTCAATGGAACGATGAATATGTAGAGAAGAATGAATTAAGTTACATTGACCTAACTTTTGAAATATCAAAATACCTTGATATAATTTACGATCTTAATGTCAATTACTTCTTCCAAAATACAATAGAAATACTGTTGTGTACTCTAATATAACAACAACATAAAGTAAAAGAAGCATAAAAAAAAGGACTGTGTATCAGTACAGGAAGGATATAGTTTGAGGCACAAGTTCAATAAATCATTATGAGGCACCTGATAGAATATTGTGACTTAGCCACTAGAGCTGACACTTTGATGTACTCCATTCATGAATATTGTGGTTAATGATGAATGTACACTCTCTGCCCGCAAAAAGACATATAAATACTAGTCTGACAGTAAAATATTTATCCACAATTTAGCTACTGACACAGATCAAATTTATCCACAATTCAGTTACTGACACAGTTCAACTGGTGCAAGTTAAACCCAAATTGTGTATGTTAAATAGGTACATCAAGCAATATGACTAAACTACTGTATAGTACTAAATTCTTCCTCTACATACGTAAGCAGAGTCTTGATGCAAGGTAAATTTTGTTACTAGGATTAAACAGCACTGAATTTATTAGAGTATTTAACTTTAATCAGTAGTAACCTGAGCTTAAAGTGACCTATTTTATTCATTCCTATTTCTTCCTAAGTACCAACAAATAAGAGAAGTTAACAAATGAGAAAAGGAACACTATATAATGAACAAGATCTGCAAATATGCCTCAGTATCACATCACTAACCCACTGAAAAAAGTTGCTCCTACCATTGTAAAACCAAAATACATTACAGTGAGTTACAATTTCTATAAATAACATGGATGGCTATGCATTAATACTACTCAACAGTACCCTACAGTGGTTAGAAATATAAAATAGGAAAGCATAAAAAATCATCAAATGTACAGTATGCCTGACACAAAGCACTGACACCGAAGTCACTGTATGAAAATTAAGAGTAAAGTAATCTCATTATGAAAACAGAAAACAGAGTATAGGTAAAAACTGTTACTTACTTAAATTTTGGTTGGTCCCCCATTTTTACTGCGTAATGATATGCACAATATACGTGGCAGTCTTATGTTAATTCAGGCTTCTGAAATTGAAATTTCAAGTCATAAAATTTACCAACTTATATGCAATGCACTAAATTTAAATATTTTGTAACAGAATAACTATATGCAACTGCAATAAAAATATATGTATACAGTTCCATCATTTTAAATTAATACAGCATAACATCAAATAATAAGCCATAATTTAAAAGCTTCTTCGAAATACTTTCTCGATAATGGACACTTTATATCAGGCAATTACAGAACACATGAAGAAAACCTGAAAAGGTGTGACAACAAAATGCACAGATTCACAGCCTGACAATGCTGGGATGATTTCCTCATGAAATAATGGCTTGTAAAGGAATTAAATATATTGAGAGCCATAAGACAGCAATAAAATGGGGTGAGGAGCAATCTGTTAGCTAAATGGTGATTCTTGAAGTGCCAATATACTGACCAGAGCGAAGGCCCAGAATAAAAAAGAAAAAGGGTAAACCTGACAAAAAAGTAGTGTCATCCTACCTGACAAAATGGTAGTGTCATTCTACCTATGTCATATTTGCAGTTACCATACCATTGGATACAAAGAACAGTGGATACCGGAAAATAATGATAAAAAAAAAATATACATTTTTAGAAGGACAGTTATACAATGCAATTATACAGTGCATTTCTACTGTAATGGTTGGCAATGAGAGATTCAATAGTGCAAACTCAAGGAAACAAAAAAACAAGGTATAAACCAAGACTAAGTTTGATCTCATTCATGTTAGTGCATAAAACTTCCTCTGACATTCAATTGCAATGATAGTAAACATTTACCATCAAGTAACTGGTTACTACTGTAGTAATAGAAGCAAAAAAATTGAACTGTACTATTTTTATGTCAATTATGTACGTAAACATCACTCAGTGCTGAAGAATTTTATAAGCACCATCATCAAGTACAGATACTCAATGTGATGTACTTAATATAAATTTCTTGGAATCTAACAACCCTTTGTGTAATTATATACTTTTCAAACAATGAATTAAACTTTCAGCATCCTGCCTAAACAAACCACGGACAGACTACACAGTCTTTGCTGTAAATAGAAACACCTCTTTTCTCCTAACAAAGCTCAAGTTCTGTTTGAAAAAGATATCAAAATAACTTGAAATTTTGCCAACCAAAGGTGTCGAATCATCAGGCTGATCTATGCTGAGTTGTGCAACCTCAGGACAACTGCCAATGCAAGGAAATGAAATGCTATAGTTCACTGCCACCCTTCTTCACTACACACCATTTAAGAAATATCAAATCTCTAAAAAACTGTGGCAAACATATATGCAAAGGAAAAATCATACCAAGGCTTATTAAAGCCTACAGTATGTATAATTCATTTTTGGGCTACCAAAGCTATGAAATACATACACACTAAAAATGATCACCTATTTCCGGTGAGGAATAAATTTCACACAAAAAATTTAAAGAAATAATTATGCTAATAATTAACAATTACACAGCATAATGGTCAGCCATCTTTCATTTTCATTCTAGTTTCATATAAGTTCATTCTCTTCTGTGCAAGGCTAGTTCCCTACGACAAGATAATAATAATAATAATAATAATAATAATAATAATAATAATAATAATAATAATAATAATAATTCGTCATTACTTCTGAAATGAATTAAACTTTATATGCCTTTAGTTCCTAAATTTATTTCTAAATTTCAGTTTTGTTGCTTGAATTTGGAAAACCATAGTCCAGTATAAGTGTTTATGAAATACTCTATCACAACAATAAGGTATCTTCAATGTAAAATGATACATGTTCCATTCACGACAATGGAGATAACAATTTAACAAGGACACAAGTTCAACAGTGATTTGATAAACGGTCAACCTCTATCATGAAACTGTACATCTCGAACCAGCCTAAAAATAAAATGAGAGAGAGAGAGAGAGAGAGAGAGAGAGAGAGAGAGAGAGAGAGAGAGAGAGAGAGAGAGAGAGAGAGAGTTCAAATGGTACAAGAGACTAAATGATTGACGACAGATTTCAACGCATAATTACGTCACTGTAGGACTGAATGCGTGATCTCAAAACTGATGGCACTTGTTGTGGGCGTGACAAATTGGCCTCCAAACGAGTTCTGATTGCACAGTTAATACAAAGGACACTGACAAAAGATAAGGCTATTAATGAAGTTCATTTCGAGCTTTCGGGGTCATTCACACACTGCACTGGGATCACTCCCGCGTCACTTTTCCCTTTGCCAAAACAGTCCACCAACCATACATTGGGACCATCAGCTGATCATAAGGCTCACGCACAAACAGTATTTATATATCAGCTGAGAGCACGTCGTCTGCTGTTTCAGCACTTACGTCGAAGAGTGGCCTCTCTTTCCTTTCTCTGAAATTCTACACACCATGCACGAGATAAATTGGCGTTCTTGTGTTCCATAACGGGCTACAACATCACAAACAATCACAGAACATGGGGTAAAACACATACGCATCCCTCGAGAACTTACGACCACCGGCTGAGTTTCGCCTACTGCTGCTGCCTGGCCTGGCTCTTTCAATGATGATGAGTTGACGGCGATGAATGGCTGTCCGACGTACGATTCATTCTTTCCTTGGAGGGCCACGGTTCCTGATGGATTGACGAAGATCACAATACTCCTTCACCTGGTCATTAGCAGGGGGATGTTAATTGAAAATTGGTCTTAAATTGTTTAAATTCTAATTTTACAACAAATGGATCTATGGTGAAAAATGCCTTATTAAAAATGATATTTTCTCGTCCTGAACGTTACCTAGGCCCAAGATTAACTCGTTGCCAGGATGTTGTCACCCTAGTCAATAATCAGAATCCCTAATTACAGTATGTGGTGACTGAAAATTTTGAAGATTTTGTTTTGATGGTTACTGCGTGGTCGAAGTGAAGTCTGGAAACTTACTCTTTATTAGTTTTTGAACGTTTATAATAGTAAGCAATCATATTACCTCGTAATTCTCATGCGTGCATAGCCATAGGTTTTAACGCCAGCATGCAGAAGCCAATCAATCAGTAACTCATTCACCTATTTTAAAACAATAGATTCTGTGCTGAAAGTTAGGTGTCCTATTGACACAGTAAAATAAACTCATAAATTCACCTCTTTCCTCCACGGGCTATCACTGCCCTGAATCCATTATTTGATTGTTATGTAATAGAAGAAAACAAAAAAAAAATTATGTCGAATAATGCTACCGTGAAGCACGAAGGGCAGTAAAAGAGAGAAAGACCCATTATTGCCGAATAACGCTACTGTAAAGTGCGCGAGTACCGTAGATAGTATCGATTAAAGTCACCATGAATTACAATATTTATCGGTAGCTTACGCAATTACATCAAACTGATATTCGACATTAGGCTTACAGTGACCGATGTGTCTATAGGAATGTCGTCCTGGAATCTACCAGAAACAATACTCATATTGTGCTGGCTAATGAACGACCTTCAGATGAGATTCTTTGGTGTTGCTAAGGTCTCCACTGAGAAGGTGAAAAGTAAAACAAATGAATGGTAGCTTTTATAAATACCATACTATATTTCATTTCTACTATTTGTTGCTAGAATACAGTAGATAGTGTATACGTTATTGCTAGGTAAACTAACGACAAGAACTAAAAGATATATATCGATGAAGCACTGATTGCATTTTCAGCAGATTCTTAAAAGTTACTTTTATATTCTATATTTGACTCCCCCATTATTCATTTACACGAGCAAGTTTTATTTCCACGATAGCAGACGTTGTCCAATCGATAGCAAGAGGTGTCTTAGCACGTGTGTCATGCAACTTGTGTAATTTACGTAATCTGACATTTCACTGCAGTGCCCTTCACGGAACCAGTCCATACTACTTACAAACGGCGCATTGGAGAGTCTGAGAGCTAGGTAACCGCATATTTTCCATAATGATACAACGGGTTCGCTGTGACGTTGGTGTTCCAATCAGCAAAGTTCAGCAACCCGAGTCTGGTTAGCTCCTGGATAGGTGCCCACCAAGAAATGCTAGATGCCGTAGGCCATATGTCTAATGAACCTACACTAAGACTAGGAACTTCTTACCGATACGTACACGCTTAGCAACAGAAGGGTAGCTCTTTCTGGAGCCACCCTGACTGAAGGGAAAATGCGCAGTGAGAGAAAGAGAGAGACTGTTTAGTTGTTGTTTTCAGGCTATTTACATTTATACAGCCGAGACGGCAAATTGAGATCAATACTTGATGACCATAACGTCACGAACATGTGCACTGCGGTTATAGTAGAAAAAGTTAGACGAGAGAGAGAGAGAGAGAGAGAGAGAGAGAGAGAGAGAGAGAGAGAGAGAATTATTAAACTCTATAAACTTTATAGATTACCTCTTCATTCATCATAAGATTTTGGGTCCGTTATAAGAATTCTTTACTAAAGATGGACGAAACAAAAGAAACGCAGGAAAGAAAGGACGGCCAAAAGTAAATGGCTGAATAAATAAATCGTTTATAAGAACGAGATCTGGAAAGCCAAACAATCTCCAAGGTCACGTATAGGTCAGGATTATTCTACGTTCGAGTACTGTGTCAACAGATCCTTTGGATTTTCTGGATTGTCTTCTGTTAAGAGAGAGAGAGAGAGAGAGAGAGATTGTCAACTATCGATTTTAACGTTTCATTTTTAAAAAAGACACACACATCCATGTCAACTATGTGTGTGTATATATATATATATATATATATATATATATATATATATATATATATATATATATATATATATATATATGGATGCATATTCTAATATTCCCAAATACCTAATTATGCATTACCCTTCATACGTTGTTCATGCACTTACAACTCTTCTTGGTTCTTAAGACATAAAAAAATTCCTGTCCAAGCTTAGAATTGACAATCCATTGCGTAAAAATAGATTTTAGCTTGATATAATGCACTTTTCACAAATGGGCATACTGTTACGTAGATTAAGGGGAAAAGTATATGCTTCCATTCAAAAGTATGCCTACATACGAAAATAAGTAGGCCTAAAAGTGCATTTATCAAAAAAAAAAAAGATCAGCTGT
Organism: Macrobrachium rosenbergii; assembly: GCF_040412425.1. Classification (NCBI taxonomy): domain Eukaryota; kingdom Metazoa; phylum Arthropoda; class Malacostraca; order Decapoda; family Palaemonidae; genus Macrobrachium; species Macrobrachium rosenbergii. The sequence continues at coordinate 83,662,063 of NC_089795.1, forward strand.
ATTAAAAGAATAATATAACACCAATAAAACTCAACAAAAACTATATTAATTTAAGCATGAACATCAGTCCTAAAACTATAGTTCACTGTAACTGCTATTTGGTCTACCTAGATCACTGTACCGCCCACATTATCTTCCCTTCTTCAAAACCACGTTATCCCGTCTTTTCAATCCTATCCGATCCCCGACTCATTTTATAGTTCTCTGTAGAAGGAAACTATTGTGCCGGCTTTGTCTGTCCGTCCGTACTTTATTCTGCCCGCGCTTTTTACTGTCCGCACTTTTTCTGTCCGCCCTCAGATCTTAAAAACTACTGAGGCTAGAGGGCTGCAAATTGGTATGTTGATCATCCACCCTGCAATCATCAAACATATCAGATTGCAGCCCTCTAGCCTCAGTAGTTTTTATTTTATTTAAGGTTAAAGTTAGCCATAATCATACTTCTGGCACCGCTATAGCTGCCAACAACACAGGTCACCACCGGACCATGGCTGAGTTTCATGGGCCACAGCTAAGAGTTTTAAGGGCCGTGGCTCAGGCCACAACCGGACCGAGGCTGAGTTTCATAGGCCGTAGCTGAAAGTTTCATACAGCATTATACGCTGTTCAGAAAACTCGATTGCGCCGAAGCAACTCCGGCGCATTTTTTACTTGCTTCCCCCGATTACAGCTTACATCAAACGAAACTTCTGTCGACACTACATTAATAACCAAAGAATGCACGATTTTATCAATAAACACTATTACTGCGACGTTAAAATGGCGAGCAGAATGAATGGCTGACCTTGTGTCAATAAGTAACAAGAAACGAAAGTGACTCTACACACGAACGTGCGTGAGTAGTGGTGATCTATGTGAGAAATGTGAGAAAAAAAAAGTTACCAACCGGATGAATCCACTTTTAAGTCGCAACTAATGCCAAAAATAAAGAAACTATTCCAAAAGATTCTTGGAATAAACAGCGCAGGTAATGAGAGCTAAAAGCTCTCAGAGGCAAGCAACGCTGAGTAATAAATTTTGCAAAAAAAGCTGCAAGCACAACAAGCCTTTCACGGTTAAGCAAGAACACATTGCCTAAATCCCTAGCGAATTTACAAGTGCTACTAGGTCTAACTCAATCTTTCTACCTCCTGCTATAATTCTTTATCTCGGACTTCCAGAAGCGTCTAAGAATCCGTGGTACTACACCCTTACCATCCCACCCTACACCTGTCCAGCAACTAACTGCCAATCATCTGCAATTGCTCGATAATTTTCCACGCAATTTGGCAACAGAACGTACACAATATGCGACCATGTGCATCCCCATTTAAACGCTGCTAACCGTATCATGTTACGGGCGGCGTTATTTGCGTGACTTCAGGCTATTAAATTAGACTAGCGAGGGAAATCGTGCCTGCGTTAGGTTCGAGAAATGGTCGCTCTCCGTTACCTCATGATTTGATTGATTTATCGACTCGTTCACCTGTCACGGGGCGAGATACTTCCTTGAGGACTTCAGCTCCCCTTCCTTTGTTTATTTGTTTCTTATTGCTTTTCAGTAGCCCGTGCGCAACAAGTGTTACTTGTTTTGTTTCTAATTCAGGTACAGACTGATAAGGACACTACAGTATGGAATCAATATGAAATTATTATTATTATTATTATTATTATTATTATTATTATTATTGTTGTTGTTGTTGTTGTGCACACATTCACATGGGACCAATCGGATGGCCCATTAATCTGCTAAGCAAACTTCCGCAAACTATAATCCCACATGAGGTAAACAGAAAAGAAAATAGCCAAGAGATTTAATAACGAGGATAAATAATTAAATATCTATACATGTAAATAAATAAACGGTAGATGAATATTAAAAAAAAAGTCACTGCAAAGGACCACGACGATTTAATATTATCACAGAGCCTCTACAAAACATAAACGGCCAAGGTTATGTAAGTAGCCGAGTGCCAGAGCTCATACACGACGTACGATAACTTCAGGAATGGTAAAATTTTCAGGGACATAAGCCTATACCTCAGCGGAATAATCGATATGGATAAACGTCTTCAAGTTTGTCAGTCGACCCGCTAAGCAAGCTTGTAGTTACAGTAACAAGAGAAGAAGACAGGAGAGGAAAAAACGGGATATAACCAAACAAACACGGGATCAACGATACCCACACGCGTTCTTTCGCTCTTTTTTCCCCAGTGCTCGACATTCACGACATGCCTAACATCGTTGAAGTGTCTGTAGCGTAAAACAGAGTGAGGGCCGTTTTAAATTTTGTCCGTCGCGTGAATGGTGCCCAGTAAACACGGCTGCCGGCATTTCTTTGGCGTAATCACTCCGTTAATGTCTCGTCGTTTAATGAAACGCCAGAAATGAGATCGTTCCCTCTTCTTCTCCTTGGCTAAAATGCAGGAATAAGTAGAACTGAAATTACCCTCGGTCTTTTGTCCTAGTCAGTCCTCGACTAATGGGTTTTTTACGATGACTGCTTTAAGGTGACAAATCTGATTTTCTTTGCAGTCACAAAACTATAATCTTCGTTAAACTGATGCTGATTATCTTTAATAGAAATTTTCCAAGGCGAAATTAAGGTAATCAAATTACGGTTGCTGTTATTGTTGTTGTTTAATGAACAGACGAAAATTTAGGTATTAAGTTAGTAAGCAACATTTTACTGAGTAAAATATGTATATTGTTAAAAAGCGCGTTATTAGAGTAAAACACACACCACATAAACAAACGGAACCGGTTTCTTTGTCGCAGATTTATTGGTTAATTGAACTGAATTGAATATAGGATTTAGGCCAAAGGCCAAGCACTGGGAGCTTATGAAGCCATTCAGCGCTGAAACAGAAATTGACAGTAAAAGGTTTGAAAGGCGTAACGGAAGAAAACCTCGCAGCTGCACTATGAATCAATTGTTAGGAAAGGGTGGAAAGTAAGATGGAAGAGAGAGAATATGAAAGAAGGTACAGTAAAAGGAGCGAAAAGGGTTGCAGCTAAGGACGAAGGAACGCTGCAAAGAACCTTAAGTAGTGCCAGCAGATTTATTGGTGGCAATTCCTTTTCCTTTGGACAAAAATACAACAGTAAATACCCGGGTTAATCTATCTAATCCTCATAGCTACAATAAGTCATAAATTATAGTAAATTTCCTTTAGTGATTAAATTGGAATCTGGCAGCTACGGCGGCTGACTAATGCCTTAATAATTCACTTCACTTTTTCTTCCCAGACTGCTGTGACAGACGTACAGACAGACAAAGTGGCGAATTAAAAGGGACATCTAGGTAACGGCGGGTACTGTTTCATATCCCGGGCAGAATAAACATTCCGCCTTACAGCTGGGGTAATCGGAGGACAGATTAAAGCGAGATCGTGTTTGGCGTTTTTTGTTGGCACTCAGTGAGAGCGTCGGTGGCCCGCATCTTGGCACTCTTGAAAGCCATATGGCAAAGCTAGTTAATGCCTTTTAATTGTTAGCTGTGAAGTGGCCAGCGTTAGAGGGATTACGCATCTTTTTATTATTGTTATTCTGCTTAGGAGAAAAATAAATGTTTGAGTGTAGTATATAATTTATCATATAAATATGGTATATTGCCCAAAATAATGAGATATGATATGTTTATGGTATTTTATATATATATATATATATATATATATATATATATACATACATACATACATACATACATATATACATAGATGTATGTATGTATGTGTATGTTCCAGCATAACTGGAATACATTGAGCAATTTCAACCAAACTTGGTATACATGTGACTTACTATTTAGAAAAGAGTACTGTGGGGGTAAGATATCGAGATATCACTAGCACCAAAGGGGGTAGGGTGGGAAGGGCTTCCTTGAAACGGGGCTGATTCTCCCTGTAGACTTAGTAACTAAATAAACTCTATGAATTTATCATACCTCATTTCGGTATACTCATGACTTACTATCTGGAAAAGAATACTGTTGGGGGGGAGACAAGACATCACTGGCACCATAGCTTTTGAGGTCGCTGAGATGAATGGTGACACTCCCGATGCCCTTTAAGTCCAAGTTCAGCCCTGACAGGAATGGGGGATGAGAAGGGGTGAAATATAAGATGTCAAGAATGCTGGGCAACGTAAGTGAAGCAACTATCTTAACGGAAAAGGGAGAGAATGAGAGAGAGTGTGAGCGTAGAGGGGGTCTTAGGGAGGAGAGAGAGAGAGAGAGAGATTTATCAGCTGTCATTCAGAGTTTTTCCGGGCAGTGCCGGTTGGTCAGGTAGAAAAAAAATATATATACAGTATATAATATATATACATATATATATCTATATATACATATATTTTATAATATATACAAAAATATACATATACAACAAGCGCACGCTCGATCACACACAAGTTAGAGAGGGAGCTCTCTCTCTCTTTACTTTCATCACTCGTAAATACGGCTTATGCATACGTAACAGACTATCGAGCATCTATAACCACTTGAAACTGCTTATGAATAAAATGTGACCGAATTGAATTGTTACATTCTCGCTTCTTCCATCCGTCCATGCAATTCACCTGCAGATCAGACCCAGAAGGAAAGAAATACCCCCCTGAATACAAAAGATAAACAACTTAATCTCTTAGTGTGTACCGCATTGATAACGGGTATGACGTAACGGCGTTATCTAGGTTTAGTCAATGTGACCACAGGTGTTGCATAACTGATTTATAGAGTACTAAAAAGTAAAATTGAATTAATGTGATGATAGTGTCCTATCGGCTTTTACTCTTATTGATTTTATATTTTGTAATATCATCCGTGTGAATATCGATCGCTAATATCACTAGACTTTGAAGTTGGTTGTCTGTAGATCTCTGCAGAAGCCGGCAGTTTCCGCTGATCGAAGAGTACGAACGTTTCAAGTGCACATACTTTTACTCATTCATTAGTATGAGTATTTATTGCTATTATTCTTGGCTGCTGTATTTTATATTGTCATCGTGAGTAAATTATACTAAAAACGTGATGTACTGACCAATTTTAAAGCTATGGTGCTGATATAATGTCCAACATTTTTCATATGACTTTCGATATATTCATTCGTATTCACATATTAGAAGAAGAAGAAGAAGAAGAAGAAGAAGAAGAAGAAGAAGAAGAAGAAGAAGAAGAAGAAGGAGAGAGGCAGAGAGAGAGAGAGAGAGATAGAAGGAGAGAGGCAGAGAGAGAGAGATAGAGAGAATCTTCCGCAACTTTCTGCGTCTGTAACCAGAGTACTTAATCCCTCATTCGGCAAATCCCTTTAAATAAAATATATAACTACAGCAAAAAAAAAAAAAAGAACGAAGTCAGGAATGGTTTCACAGACATGGTAAGACTTCTACCGCGGCGGTGACGTTTACCAAGGGCGTAGCCAGGAATTTTCCTCGGAAGGCGGAGTTGCGCAAATAGGACTCATGTGTTCAATGGACATAATGCAAGAGCCTGAAGAAGTGGTAATAAAAATTTTAAATTAATATATAATGAATATAGTAATATACCATGAGAAACAATACACGACGTATGCAATGAAATGATAAATGTAATAATGTATTATGGAGTTTCAGGAAATCCTGTACTTTTTCCAAAGAATTATCCTGTGAAATAGTGGTACACAATCACATACATACAAAATATGTACACACACATATACAAATATAATACACACACACACACACACACACATATATATATATATATATATATATATATATATATATATATATATACATATATATATATATATATATATATATATATATATATATATATATATATATGTTTAAATAATTTTCCTAAACTAACACCATTAAATTTACCCCCTGTCGGTAGGTTCTACAAGAAGGTAGAAATTTACAAGATATATACTAGAGTGACAGTGCAAACGAACATACAGACGTATGGAAAAAATAGTCACACTAATAAAAAAAAAAAAAAGAGGGGGTGGGGGCGTTGGGGAGCAGTAAACTAATTAGCGTTCGTGGTCAGTGGCTTTTTTTTTTTTTAAACAAATTTTTATCTCTGCGGGCGGCATCACAACTCTCATGTCGACCCAGTTAAACTACCTACTTGAAAACTATATTTCTTTTGCAATATATGGATCGATTTTATGCATTCCTTGACTTATGTTCATATTCTTATAATAAAATATTCTTTCTGTTATATGAATGGAAACTATAACATCTAATTTTTGTATTCTGTAGAAATAAACTACCACTGTAGCCGCTATCCAGCTAAGAGTATGTTTATTTTCACTAACGTGAACGAAAATGGCCTTGTTCTGTGTATATCTTATACATTTTTATGCTGTTCTCTCTTTTTATAGATCAGGCCACAAAACCACTCGAAAAGAGATGACAGTATAGTGCAAGAAGATGTGAGTCATGGAATAGCTGAAGCGTGGACGGAAGCAGAATGCAAGATAGAGAAGAAACTTGGAGCGTCTACGGAATCCAAGGTGAGAATATATTTAAGGTTTATTGAGCTTTGTGGAAATGGAGTCTGGATGCTGAATTTAAATGAAAAGAATGACTGATGCAGCTAAGATGAACTGCTTGTGCATTACATGTAGCGTAAGAAAGGACTGGTGCTGGAATATAAAATTTAGGCCACAGGCCAAACGCTCGGATCTATGAGGTCGTTCAGCGCTGAAAATAATGTTGAAACAATTGTTAGGAGAGGGAGGGGAGAGTAAGATGGAAGAACGAGAGCATGAACGGAGGTGCAGTAAAATGAATGAAAGGGGTAGCAGCTAGGGGCCGAACGGACGCTGCAAAGAACCCCAATTGATGCGTACACTGCACCGTGTGAGGTACACTTGACAGCACTCTCCCCCCATGGAGTGTAAGACAGGGTGAGAGATAGACAGAAGAGGAAAAAGGTTATCGTCGATGGTTACATGGATTGAAAGATCAGAGTTTTTAAAGATGGTTTGGTCATACAGAGAGAATGGATGATGATAGGTAGTTGAAAAGAAAGTATAATTCGCAAGCGTCAAGAGGGAGTCGGCGTGACTTAGAAAAGCCCCCATATTTATGTAAGGGGGTTGCAATGTCAACTGTGCCGGTAATCTTGGTGACGAAAAAACCAGATTAAACAGTGAAGGGAACGAGGTGATAAAGTTATCGGATCTCTCTTTGATAGTGGGCAAGGACACGCATAAGCAAATAAGATTATCCCTCGGCATGCTTATTCTGATAGGCATTTTTTTATTCGGGGTGTCATTCCTTAGGAAAGAATGTTGTTGCTCTGTTCTTTTTCTTAATTATGTATATATATATATATATATATATATATATATATATATATATATATATATATATATATATATATATAATAATAATAATAATATATTTATATTTCATTTATATATATAATATTTACAGTCAACATGTTGTAATCAGTCATTTCAAAATGACTGAAATTTCAGCTGATAGCGAAATGCACCAGGGACATGTGATCCCCCAGGAGCTAGTACTAAACACGGCGAATACATTTGACTTCTAGGACTATATAAAACCAGCATAAACAGTGTAGGTGACTCACTGTTTCGAGTACTAGCTCTGAGATCAAATGTCCCAACATTTCAATCTGCCTGAAATTCGTCATTTCATGAAATGATTGATTTCACAATTGACTTGGAGGAACATAAACTAATTCTTTTATCTCTTGTTCTCTTTTACCTTTTGTCAAGTCCTTTTTCAAGGATCATAAAAATCTCCTACTTTTTACATTTTCAGCCTTTGGGCCCTTTCACGTAAGAGGCCCTTCGTAATTGGGTTACGCCATGCAGTGGGCCTAGTGTGGCACACTGTAGGTGTTACTGATATTTCTCTGCAGCCTCTCTTAGTTCCCATACACCCCCGCAAGGTGCTTTGCTTTCTACCTATTTCTTTTCAGTTCTCTTCAGTTCTCATTTAGCATAGGACTCTCCTTTTGTAACTATCTTCAAATTGATTCTATCTTTAGCACAAAACGCACCTGCAAGTTTATTTGTTTCTCAGCCGTTAACTCATTCAAAATTCAGTTCGGACTACAAAAGATCAAATAAAATTTTCACATTTCGGATAAGCTAAATGAATACAAGATTACCAGTTTTCGGGCTCGGCAACAACCGGTAAGACTCCGATAACCGTTTAAACTGCTATTAAGAGTAAAAACAAAAACCTAAGCAAAGCACATTCGTTCCAGGAGCTGAGAATAGCAGTCTATTTTTATCAAACGCCGGAAACTTAGACCGTGCTTAATTTCCTTTCAAGACAGTCTTTGCTCACTTTTACTTTGTTCATTTGTTTTATCTGTTCGTTTGTTGTTAGCTTTCTTAACGCCTGTACTGCTGGTTTTTCTATTATTTGTGCTAATTATATGTCATAGCTTGTTATTTAATGCTTTCGTGTGTTGCTTTAGATTGGTTACATTGTTTGTCCTAGTATGTCGTACTTACCTTTTCTAAGGGTTGAAAATGACTAGCACGCAATCGATTCTTCGCAATAAAATAAACTAGACATATTATGAACTCCGTATACGTAACATTCATCACCTTGAGGGGTACCTCTGCGTCACAGTGATGCCAGCACGCAGTGAATGGCTCAGAGAATGAATAAAGTGAGACTGGATGTTTCTAGAGCTGGGCAACATCCTTCACTGGCTGTACGACCTATTAATCCACTCTGCATTTGTGTCAAGATAGGCAGCTACGTATTTCTTATTAAGAGAGAACATATATCTACAACAAAATTCGCATCCACAGCATCACGTCCATATTGTACAGTATCATCTAATTCTCAAGGCCGACGATTATGTCGTTAGGCCTGATTAAATCAGCAGAGGTCTCAGAACACTAACCCCCAGGACCGCCAAACGTGATATGTCTGGGATATATCTGAGATACCACAAAACACAATTGGAAAGTTCTGGAATCATGCCAATCGTCAAGAATTAAGTAAGCCAATGCATATAGGAAACGACTGGTTCTTACCTCGTTAAGACGCTGACTGGCTGCTAGGAAGCCAATATTTCTTAAGAAAGAAATAAACAAAGATATAATAAGGGGGAGCTTAAAAGTAAACTTTCCTGCAACCATACAGATTTCAAGCCAGGATGAGGAAAGAGGTGGAACGCTGTTTAATTTGCCATCTTACGGTAAACTGCTTGGTCTAGTTGTAATACCGCTATACACGTACTGAGACAACTCTGAGAATTAATGAGAAACCCCACCTAGATATTGATTACCTCAAACTATCATGGTTAATTAAAATTATATAAAATGTTCCTTGACCGTTAATAAAGACACATTTTCGTGACGGGTGGGCTTATGACGACAGATATCAGGAAGTACATTAGTCTTGTTTACACGATTCGTTCCCAGTTTTCCACCAGCAGACCATGACGGAAAGAAAGTGGGTGTATTGACTCCATAGGTGAATATTTCGACATTTTTATCATTTTCACTAGTTTCCATTTGTACGTCAATAAAATATATCTATAAGTTCTGTTTAATTTATTGTTACCCAAAAATCTTTATATGTTGGTCATATGACTGGCTTTTTGAGTCCTACCTGGGCAAAAATGAGTTAATATTCACTTAGCATCTGATTCCGGAGGTATGTGGTAACATATATATATATATATATATATATATATATATATATATATATATATATATATATATATATATATATATATATATAGTGTGTGTATTGCAGGTGTTCTCAGTTCCAGAGGTCTTCTATTCCTCACACCGTTGGACTCTGGAACAGCCTCCCAGAGGATGTCGTGCAATTGGAAGTTCCAATTTGGAACTTCTAGTTCAACCAAGAAGTAATGCACACTACCCTATTACACTTCGATTTGTATTTTAATATTTTACTTACATTTGTATTTATTTATTAATTTATCTGTTTTTCTAATAACTGGGCTCATCTTCTGAATAATAATAATAAAAGAAATTTTCATATATTGACGGGAATGCATATCGCATCCTCCGAGTTTTATATGACCAAATCATATTTCTTTAGCTTGTCGTCACTGTCTCATGCAGTTCCCGCGTCCCCTCACAAGAGCTGCGCGAGTTAATTTATGAAAATAAATGCACATCATGGCTGTGGTGTGATGGGTGTCAGCAAAGAACATGGGCAAGAATTTGTGATGTTCGAATGAGTGAGGGGATGAAGCGCAAAACAGAATTTGAGAGGCATTCGGTGCCCTGCAGAAGTTGGGCACGAGAGATAGGCCTATTATCTGAGAGGGAGCACAACTCTGACTCGGTAATCTCTGTCTCACATCATGCAAAAGATAGTAGAACGTGTATGTTATGTACCTTATATTCTTGTGTCAGTTTAAATCCATTCTTGGCCTAGTTACTTTTAGGGCATAGTTTCTCTCTTATATATTTACAATTTTCGTTCAAAGCAGTTGCTTTAGTGGTATCAGTTAGTTTCTGGCAGGAATCTCCTTAACTGTGTTTTCTCCCGATTCTCGTCCGTCAATGTCTGGTGACAAAGGCTTAGACTTCCTTCTTCCATTCATACGTTTTTGTCACAACAGCTGTTTCACCACTCTGAGACATTTTCAAGTGACTGCTGGCTTATAATCTTTTGTTTTTGACTGAGCTGGCTTTATGCCAGCACGGGCTCTTGCTCATGGAGCAGCCCGTAAACGTACAATCTGGATTTACAATAATTTTGACTCCATGCGGAGGGAAATGTAGACCTAAGAGGTGACTGGTCCAGGGATAAAAAAGATGAACCACTTCTGCGTCGAAAGCTTTAAGTATAACCTATACAGATTGTGATTGTGAATGAATATTCTAATTTCAAAACAAGCAGTTTAGAATCTACCTAAACAGCTGTGGATAAAATTTGCAACTGCGTGTTTGAGAGTTCACAAAAAATGATAATGTATTACAAAGGTTATATTTATAATATTAAGAGAATGCACGCTTGTGTATGAAATACAAATATCTAATTATGTATAATAAATGGTATGAGTGTATACATCATATTCACAAAAACTCTGTGTAATTATACATAGCGCCTTTTGTAGATATCGTCCACTACTTGCCGTTCGTGTTTCGTGTCGGGCGAAGCCTCGGGAACATGCGAGATGGTTACTAATTGTACTTCCCTGCAGGGTCTACACTCTACAGTATAGCTTCCCTGGCTGCTCTTGTATTTCTTGACGGGCGCAGGGTGTCTAGTGCGCACGGGCGCGCTGTCTGGTCTGCGTAAGATCGCGTATTCCTCTTTCTGCTGGAAGGGAGTTCGTGACTCGACTCTAGCTGGATATTAAGAGTAGGTTTTTGGATGGCGATACTAACCACTTCTGCTATTACAAGGCGACCATAGTTGTCCTCTCTGTACATGTACGACCTGGGCGCCTTCGATTAATTCTTGTATAGGGATGGCTTCCTATCGTGGGCGTCTGTATAATGTTGATGAATAGCCCCTTGATTTCTATGATTTCCGTAAGTTATACCAAAAGCTTTCCACCCAAAAGATGGCTCATCCTTTTAATCCCTGGACCAATCCCCGCTTAGATCTACTTTTCCATCCGCATGCAAAGACAAAATTATTGTAAATCCAGCGTAATTCAGTAGTCACTTGAAAATACCACAGAGTGGTGAAACAGCTGTAGTGACAAAAGCAATATATGGAAGAAGAAAGTCTGCGTATTTGTCACAAGAAATTGTCAAAGACAACGAAAAAAAAAAACCTGACTTTATGAAGATTCCTGCAGGAAACTCACTGATGCCACTAAAGCAATTTTTAATGGAAATTATATATATATATATATATATATATATATATATATATACATGTAATATATACATATATATATGTGTGTATACATATATCTGTGTGTGTGTGTGTATAAACATATAATATATTGCCCACACACACCACACACACACACATACATATATATATACATTATATATATATTATATATATATCGGTATAATATATGTTATAATTTGTTCAGCCAAATTTATTCAGATGTTCGCCATCGGAACAAAGAGTTTGCAGTAAGTGCAAGTAAAATAAAGGGCATAAAAGCATTAGAAACTAACTACCTAACCACTCCGAGATAAGAAGGTTTGTAGGTAACCCCTTCTCAATATTTCATCGGAATCCATCGATGACATTTTAAAGCAACCTTGAGGAAAGACAAATAAGCCTAACCGGTAGAATAGACAAGTTCCTCTTGATTATTCATCGGAGTTAACTAGGACCACGGTCTAGGCCACGGTCCAGACGTGGTCTAGTTAAACCTATAGACCGTGACTAGGACTACATTAAAGATTGCCGATCACAGACTATTCGGCTTACACAAGTCGTTTTAGCCAACGATACCAAACCCATTACTGATTAGTGGGTTAATGTATTTTGATGTTGAATGAGAAATTATGATTATGCACGTGGCGGTCGTAAGCTTCATTATTTATCTTTTATCGCACGCGGGAATAAAACCACAATGGGCTTTGTATCTGCAATACTTCACACACACACACACACACACACACACACACACACACATATATATATATATGCATAGTTTATAATATATATATATATATAAAACCATATATATTCCTATATAACATTATCTGTATTTTAAAATTTTTACTAATGTAAACCTAATATTTTTTAAAATCTGTATAAATGTTTTTGAAATCGTGTTTGTTAGACTACACTTAACAAAACACACACTATATATATGTATATACTACTATAATAAATATATATATATGTATATATATATATATATATATATATATATATATATATATATGTATATGTATATATATAACGTCATTGAACGCTGTTAGACTACACTAACAAAACACACACACACTATATGTATATATATATATATATATATATATATATATATATATATATATATATATATATATATATATAAAACATAAACTCTCTTATCAAACATTGAAAAATATGAGTTTCTTTATCCTATAAACCTGTCAGTACCTAGGAGGCAACGTTCTAATAATTAATTATCTAATATGTCTCATCGCAATTTAGTCCATTAATAAGTAGTCTTTCAAGGGGACCAAATCTACGCGTGATAACGGTATCTCCGCTTAGTACTAGAACAGTTACGTAATTATTCATTCTAATTTATCTGATAACATTTTACGTATAAAGTATATATATACCGCATATCGTAACAAGATCCCGTTTTCTGTTCATTTTTCCGTAAAAGAGGGCTTCTATCTCTCAATCTACCCCCCACTGTCGTGTTCCCAACGACTCGTTCAATGTTTGTCACTGGCTAAATTCTAACGACCTAAAAATATACATTTTAAGGTGGTATACAATTCATGAAAGGTTCCGAAAGAAACGCTGACAGTTTCAACAATAAAACGCGAACCGTCATAAACCAATTTTGTAAATGACACATGGTAATTTTGTATAAAAAATTAGGGTTAGGCCTATTTGTTTTAAATTGCAACATATGAAACAAGGTAGAGGGTAATTTGCGAAATACGACTACGACAAGGAAACACTAATGTAGGAATGATGCAGCGCCCGAAGCAAAGAACAGAAACGTAATTGAGTTTTTAATTTACCTGAAATGTAGTTTACCAGTCCACACGATTTACAAAATAAAGCAAATGCAGCCACTTACTCTTTTTTTTTTTTTTTTTTTACTCGGTACTCTCTCTCACTCTCGTCCAACCTGATATTCTATGCGTATTTAAAGATAAGAGGCTGAGCAATTATGAAAACATTAACAGCTGGATTGAAGTAATTTCATAAAATGCTTGATCGTGAATCAGTCATCAAATTGGCATTGCAAAAAAAAATCAATATATCCAGGGATTTATTTCACGTACTTTATTTTCCAGAGATATGAGAGAGAGAGAGAGAGAGAGAGAGAGAGAGAGAGAGAGAGAGAGCACTTACGACCAAGCTCGTACCGGCACGCCACAAAAGCCAATATAACGCATGACCTTAAAATAGAAACCGAAGGTCATGCAAGCATTAAGTTATCACGAACACGTCAGTGAATTACTGCTATTTTTTTTTCATGAATGCGTCAGGCTACGAGAACATTATGGTTAGCAACGTGAGTCGACTACAGCACTGATTTTAACGAAGTACTGTTTCCAATTATATATATATATATATATATATATATATATATATATATATATATATATATATATATATAATTAAAATACCCATTAGATCAAGGGGATATGCACATTTGTACCACAGAAGTAAAAACATATTTTATCAAATGGTCATTTCTACAATTAAAATAACAAAGCGTAAATTAATAACTTACATTTAACAGTTATTCCCAATTCATAATAAATTAATAGGTATACCCACTTTTTTTTTACTAAATTTAGCTCAGCAAGGCTATCTTCATCTAAAACTACCTAACTGCCACATCTCCAAGTAAACAAAATTAGTATATGCATAATTCCAACGCCAAAAACAAATCTAATAAAAGAAAAACAAGAACAATTGTTACTTTCAACGTTAAGCAAATTTTCAGCTAAATACCTTCACTGAAGTCTTTTCAGAAGTCTTGCAGTGCCCCAGTCTGATTAGGGAAGTCATTCCCGTTACTGGCCCCTTCACTGAAAAAAAAAAATGTTATACAGTATCTGCCAACCAAAAGTAACTGGTAATGCGCCAGAGCGCAATGGAAATATACGTTTTAAGCAAGAAGATATCATCAATCAAACTCTAATTGTAACCTGTCAGTCAAAAACTGTTTGCCTTCTAAATTATTCAAGCGAAGCGGGAACTTCTTTCAACATGCGTCCCTTCAGTGTCCTTGGAAGAGAAATGGTACCACCTGCCGTTACTTCTGGCCATTAAATATCCTGATTTTTTACGGCGTTGCTTGCATAGTGTAGTTCGTACATAAACACTTCTTTCCATTTAAGACAAACTCGATTTATATTATTCTAACGAATAATCATCAATTTTCAAGGACTATATCAGGCTAAAAAATGGATTTCTCATTCTTTTAGTCTTTTATCCTCATTTACATTACCGCTATCAATTAAAATAAGCTCATGTAGAAGGAAGGTCATCCTTGGGTTTGGCTAATTTACTTTTTCAATATCTTGATTCAAACGACTAAACAGAAATTATCAGGCTTATGAAAGAAAATAATAATGGCTGGAATTTAAGTCCAAATAGCATTATACAACGTTTTATCATTTCTTATTACTCTATGTCTTAGAGTCAAGTTTGAACAAACGATGGCGTCAAGAGATGCTCTGAATTGCAACGTGAAAAAAAGGCACCGATTTCTGATGCTCGACAGGTTATCTACAATATCAGCTACTGGAGAATGGATGGAGGATGACTAGGTTATACAATGGTTGGAGGAGCATTGAGCTAGATTGTCGGGGAAGGTCTGAAATTTCCTTAAGTGAGCAGAGCAAAACTTCATATGAGCTAAACAAGCAACTTCTCTTTGCTTGGGGATTTTAACATTGGCATCTATAAAGAAAACAGAAATTATGAAGAGGTTAAAACACTGAAACACTTGGTTAGTGTGGAGGACCGTACTGGCAGTTTGAATAAAGGTAAAGAGATGTAGCATTTATGGGTTAAAATATAGAAACTGTGATCCTTGGAGAACTGGAACGGTAGATGTGAAAGTGGCAGGATACGTACCAAATGGTTAGAAGGCACAGGAAGCCATGCAGCAGGGGATATAGACGAAGTCTCCGACCGCTACATTTCCGATCCAACTACTCCTCGTCCGTTCTCATCACGTCCAAACCATCGCATCCTTAGAGATCTGTCTATTTTCTTGCTGCTAAACACCACACGTTATGATCCCACCCTTATCCCCTACATGATTTTCTAACTAGTCATGCATCTTAGCATTCTATAGTCAGCGCCTTTTTAAAAGCTCCCCATCTTTGTCAGTTTCAGCGTCCCTGCAAAACTAAGTAATACAGTCCTTCTATACACATCGTAAGTTCGGGCTCTATTTACAGCTGCTATATTTTTATTTACCAGTAATCACTTACCACTCTGATACTTTTTCCTAGCTGCCCATTCGATACCTGATTCACAGTTTAATGTGGCCACAGTAATATGAATGTTCTTCTTCCTCTAATATCCCCCTTACCCCAACAATAGTACTCCACCTACCTCTCTTCCACGTTTGCATTTCTCATAAATTTCGGGCGTCAACACTCCTACTTCATGAATACATTGCAATCCTGGCCATCTCTTGGGAAACAAGGTTAAGTCCACACAGTTCCCACAACATCCACAAGGGTACTTTCTGGTCACCATAAGCTTTGTTTTAATTTCGTGGATTTTTAATCCTCTCCTATACATCCAAGTCTTCCTTCTTTTCAATCATATCTACAACCTCTTTCTCTACTATTAAGGTTAGGAACTAACGTCCAGGGCTGATCCTGATGGACACCAATGCATCTCTTCGCAAATCAAGTGGAAATTCATTGTATCCACATTGTTGGTCTCAACAGACCAGTTTAAATGAAACGCCCATAATCTAAGACCAGTTTCATGTACAACTTCCATTTACGTGCAGAATATATCTGACAGCTATACTTAGGCTGGAATCTGGTGAATCGAATGACCTCAGCTGCTTCCCAATTAAGACTAGACAACTTTTAAAACATCTAAAATTTCTTAACCTTCAGTTGTTAGACATCAGTGTGAGTTTAGAATCTGCTATATTGCCTAAAATTTTCATTCCTTTTTATAAGGTAAAATCATACTTTCCAAGCTGAAGTAAAGCCTACATACAATTAATCATATGGAGTCTTGGACGTTTAACATTTTAAGCAATGCTCGTTAACCCATTTACCAATGGCGCTGACAGACTTGCAGATTCTTACAGGCTGATGCTGGGAAATAGCTAGTGTAGTAGAATGCCAAGTCATCAAAAATGAGAGACCACTTCACAAAAGGTAACTGTCTTTACAATGTTGTTGATAGCCGCCACAAAACATGTGACACTAAGATTCTTTTTTGTAAAATTCTCCCATCCTAAATAAAATGCCTGAAGAGACTTGATCACTCTTACTTTCATGATTTCATCTGACAACAAGAAGCAATTAATCTAATCATTTTACCATGAATACTCACTTGTATGCTGTATTTGTTCAGTTACGTCACATCACCTTCTCATGCACAAAGAAAACCCCAAAGGTCTGATGTTGCACTGTACTGGTAAAGTTTGCTGAATTTGGTTGGATAAACTAAACAATGGTTCAAGAATCGATTCTTTCGAAAACTAACTGCGATGGAGACAATAGCCTTCAGGTTCCAAGTACCTAACTAACTTGGTCTTAATCTATTAACCCTCTTTTCCATGAACTCACAGGCATCTGTAGCAAGTGGATTCAAAGGCACCCTTCTTGGGTTTCTTACCTGGAATTATAATGACAATTTTCCAGCTCTTGGGTAGAGTAGTATATCAGTCTCCCACATCTCATTTATGATTTACAAAAGAAGGATCATTGCATTTCTTGGGAGATGCTGTAGCATCTACTGTATAATACTGAATCTTCCTAAAGGGCAGTGGCCCAGATGAAAACAGGTTACCTACATTCTGTAAGAGAAAATCCCTAGGTAATCTAATCTGAGACTCGGGAATTCTTTGAAACTTAGATTAATTGTTTTGAATATTATACAGCACTTTCACTATACGGCAAGGGCATGTTTATGAATTTACTTAAGAGCCACTACCTCTATACTGTCAGTAGCATTTTCTAATATCCTTATTGAAAACGTTAAATGATTTGTTGCTCATGGAATTGCATATCTGCGGAGTTTCACCTGTAGTTTTGGTATAGCATCATAGGCACTTTCCAAGGTTGCTTCAATAATAAATTAATGAGCCTCAGTGCAGAGAGATGTGTTCAGTTTATGACAGACTGATACAAAGACTTAAGAACAATAATTATAGAACCTCTAGGAACATGATCACAAATGTGAAAAACTTGCATTATCTAATCACATATTAACAGGATATCTCCCATGGGTTCTTTCCAACACAACCCCTGGGTTATGATTATTGAGTATAGCATTTTATTGTTCCAGTCTAGCACTTGAATCCTTGCTGTTCCTTTACGAAATGTTTGGCTCGTATTTAAAACTTCATTTAGTTTTTGTCAAACTTGCTCTGGAATATGAAGTATGCTGGGGATAATTTTTAACCTCAACTTTAGGAGGAAGATAATATCAAGTTTTTTCATTTGAACAGCAGAGGTATTTTGGGATATCTGGCCTCATGAGATTTACTTAAAAAGCTTGGATTATCATGAGAAAAGGCATTTACATTACTTCTTTCAAATCTCACCTCTACATTTTGATCTTTCATACTTGACCTTTTCAAATCTTTCAGATTTTTCTTCAGCCATCTCCCTATTCTGTATATTTTTCCCCCCTCTCCTGTATTGAGATATTGATTCCATTGCTTTTGACTCCTCTTCCTTCTTGCCACCAGCCTTTAGCCTACCTCTTCACAAGTCTCCTTTTCCTAGTCTGTATTCTGCCAGAGCTTGAAGGGTCTCTTCTCTTCAATTACCTTGAACATCTTCACCACCATGTCTGACTTTCTCAGTGTTACACTGCATGATTCTGATGACTAATGTCTGGATTCTTTCTGCAGTTGTCATAGACTATGTTGCTACATCTGCTGACAAGTTTCTTAGTACTTTTGAAGACACATTTCAGTGCTGTGTTCTTATTCTTTTAACTGCCACTTTCACAATCTTTGTACATCTCATTATTGAATAAGCTAGTAGCAGTTTGTATTGAGCATTCTACATCTCAGTATTGAATAAGCTAATAGCAGTTTGTTATGCATTCTTCGCTTGGTATAAAAATGCAGCATTGTTTATGCCACATGTACTTTCTCATGTTATAAACTTCACTCTGGTCTTCTTTAATTAAATGTTTAGCCACTCTAATCCTAGGCACTGGCAGAACTCCAGTACTGCTCACTCTTGGTTTCTCTACCAGACTGGGTCCCCTACGAAATATAAGTATTGTAACTCAGTAGTCAGGCAAAACCTACTTCATAATCTCTCCCATGCTTTATCTTCCCTTCATATCCTCAAAAACAATGCTGTTAATTACAGTAACTACTTATGTCTCCTCTCACCATTACCCTCTGACTGGCACTTGTCCCAGAATCTGATCACATTTTCCAAAAACTTTGCTTCCCTTCTTCTAGTCTTTCTTATTTGGCGAGTTCATTGAGAACATACATTACTTAATTTCCCAAGGCTTTTAATTATTCCTTCATTATCCCATCCAACGTCTTATCATTTTTTAATAGCATGTCTATTCCATTTGTCTTTTCTTACCAATTCCACGAGAAATTACAGAACTCCATATAACTATTGTTTTAATTTAAAATCATGTCATACTCCACCTCTACACAACAAATGTGTTTCTTCCCGCCAGCATCTCAACTAGTGTTTCCATCATGCTTGTTTTTTCTCAGCTTGTTTTATTTCCATTTTTATCAGGCATTCCTCACATCCCTACTGGAGACCTGGAGCCACTTCATCTTAACATCCTATTTATAATAGGGTATGTCATCTATATTACCTTACTGATAAACTCCCCACAAAACTTTTCCTGGCTGGGGACTGGGTTCTGACAAGTCACTTACTCATTTTGAGCTTTCAACTCCATAGGCTAGGAATTCTGACAAGGACAAACGTATGGTATATTCAGTAATGTCTACTGTGTCAGGAAAGATAACTTATATGGAATATGCCAGACTCTGGTGTACATATGGACATGGGGAAAATCCCACCTGGCCTGTATCTCAACAGGTAGTTGGTGGCATTGCCAGTCTATTTGCAATGAATCTCAGATTTATTTCAACACTAACTTAAGACTCTACCTGATGTCATTAAACTTAAATATCCTTATACACATTTAAGTATGTAAAGAAAGGAACAAATTCCAGATATTGTTTAAGTCATCATGAAACCCTTCTATGGATTCTACTACTCCAGTATCTAATTTCACATGATAATCAGAAGTAAACTGACCTGAGCTTCCAACCTCTCTTTGCAGGGATACCTGTAATATGACAAATCAATATCATGTGTTTAAATTGAAATGTTAAAAATCTTATTCAATTTTGAGTTCATCACTTCACCATGAACAAAAACAAACACTACCAATATAGGCTATTCAACAAGATACAAGATTCTTTTAACACAATCTGAAATCAGGAGTGGAACAGAGAATTGGTTAAATAGAACTTTTGACTGAGGTCATGTAAGAGATTTCATCAAACAAATTATGTGTACATCAAAAAAACACATCATTTATCAAAATGGCCCATATAACTGTTGCTGCTTGTCTTTAGAAGACATATACAACACAGATATAACAACTTTCATGCATATTTAGTATCAAAACACAACTCTGCAATGGCTAATGGATGGCTAAGACAAGGATAAACAAACACAGTTAGGAACTGATCATTGTCAGATAATAATGTCATTTATGTATTTCTTCATCGGTCTGAAATACTTCAGAGAATAAAGAATCTATAAAATAAAGCAAAACTTGTTCATGAAACAAAGCATTCCATAAAATCAGGGAAGGAGAACTGGCAGGTTAAACCTCAGGTTTACTTTCTTCAGATGAATACCAAATGGTACACGGCTCCTTACTGTTATGACTTGAATGAGTAGTTTCACCAGCAGGATACAATTAACTCGCTGATGTTAAATTATTACTCCCTCCTCGATCACTGACAGATCAATGAAACACTGCCACCACACTATTCAGTTAAAATTTCATGGTCTATCTTTTGTTTCATTTATGTTTGGAGATCTTGGTTTTGTTGCACATGAAGATCCATTGTGATTGGTAGTGTCCACTCCTTTCGAGTTTTCACAGACTTCTTTTTTCACTTCATTCTTATTCAATACTACTGCATTTGAACCATGTGAATCTTCAGGTTTTACAGAAGTTTTCTGTTTCTCATCACTACTACCAGGCATACAATCATTCAGACAGCCCTTGTTCTTTACCTTAATGTCAGATCTAGTAGCAGGATTTGTGTGTTGCTTAAGCATCTCTATTTTTGTACACGATTCAGAAACGATAGAAATGTCAGTCTGAGAAGGCAAATGTGATTCAGGAACACACTGATTACTTTCTTATGGTTGCAGGAAATGTCAAAATGCTTATCTACCACCACCTAAAAGTTTTACTTGTATCAGTACTATCACAGACAACATCACTCTCATTTTTAGTGATCAATCTTTGTTCTTTATGAACAAGACTGTTTGATATATGGCCCATGGTTTGTTTATTTTCTTGTTTCTTTGAAACTTTATCATCCTCCATAGAAGGACCATCTGCACTATCTTTGTTTACCTTCTCTGACAAGTTTGTAAACTCATTTGCAGTACTTGCAGCTGTGTCTGTTTCTTTTTGACTTACTTCTTGTGCATCATGCTTATTAACAATACTGACACTATCACATTCCATTTCTGATGAATGACACTGCTGAGGCACACTGACAGGTTTTGTGCTGATATTCCTAGGATAGCTGTCCTCCATATAGTTTGACTTTGTGATATTGCCAGCCTGAAAAACAATTAATGTCCAACAATCATTATATTGCAAAAATATTTGTCACATTAAATCATTTATGAGAAATGAGTGTATACTAAGAAATTTATTATAACTGAATTGTGTCAAATCCTTCAGTAACACTAATCTCTTTACTGGGTTTCATAAACTGATGATATATTCATACCGCACATTACTGTTACCAATATAGTACTCAGAACTCTAAAAACAATTATTTGAAAATTTTTTAATAACACTGAATTTAATCATAATTTGTGTACAGGTATCGTATCTTTATTATACTTTTAAAGCACACATTTTACACCATACAGTACATGAACATTGAATTACGTTCATGCATGTCATAATTAATATTGTAAATTATGGCAGTGTCACGAGACCAAACGCCTAGAGTCTAAAAAGCCTCGCCCAGAGAATTTGCTCTTACAGGTGAAAATCAGAGCAAGCAGTTAAAACAGAAGTCTGCAAAGTAGGAAGAAATTTTCAAGAAAGCAATACAACTGGGGCCAAAGAGATGCTGTTAAGAGATGGTCTAGACTTTCATAGGGCTTATGCAAAGAGTTTGCTTACAAAGATGAAAACATGAAAGACGTCAAGTTACAGTACACCTCTTTCAAAAATAAAGGAAAAAAACCATTATGAACCTGAAATGCTAATTACAAGTCAAACAGAAGAGAGAAAAGGCTTACAGGTTATTCTATATTTCTAGTCTTTAGTAAGATGAAGAAATGCCCAGTTTTGTAAGTTTCATTCAAACTGCCCCCATAGAGCACCTTGCATGGTGCACTCACACAGTCTCAAAGGTCTCATTGCAGATTTCTACTTAGTGGCCTCAGCTGCACTGTACCTCTCTCACTTTTATGTCACCTATGGCCTCTTCCTACCTGACTGCCCAAGTCCCTAAGCTATACCTTGCTCCAAAATTAACCTTATTTAGAGCATACTCTTCAGAGCCTAGAAAAATTATTTACATCTTGTGAGATGATAACAATAATAATAAATAATGCAAACTCATGAATTTGTACAACAAGTGTCAAATGACCTGGCTGTGACAAACAACAAGGAAGGTCTCAGTGCATCAACATACTCAAGGGTGTCCTATAGATGGGGGGGAATAAATAAAACTATCCTACCTTATTAAATCACAAAGTAACTAACATGAAGAACAACTGAAAGCTATGTTAATTCAAAATAATACATGCAAGTGTGGAAAGATAAAGATGATCTCAAGGAAGCCTTAAACATAGTCCTCATGTCAATGTAATTATTTTTGTCGACTTTGCTCTAGTCTAAAACTTATTAACTGCAAGATTAAATCATTATCATATATTACTTTATTCTTCTCCTTCTTAGCTAGATTTCTGTTGACCTTATCTTCTAGTTTTGCTTTGCTTTCTTATGGCTTCTTTACTATTTGGAATAACCAAAGCAAAAACTAATCATGAATATGTGGTGTAATACTTGGTAAGGAAAACCTGAAACCTAGAATTTTGAAACATAATTGGTATATTTCCATGAATAAAGTATACTATGATTACCTTTGTGTAAACAATGATGGGTCTCTGAAACCCACGGGATGTGTGCTGAGGTGTTATCATCTTTTCACTGGTGCTGAAACCAACTTCGTGAAGAAGATAATCGTTGAACTTATCAGGAAACAATCTGATGTTCTTGTAATTCTCAAATATTCGCATCTGAAGGTAAAATAAAAAATATAATGTTATTTACAGACTTAATCTTTCCAACTAATTAAAAAGGCTTCATTAGTGACACATTCACAATGATAAGTATGTTAAAAATGATCTAAAATCCACATTAGCTTCCACAAAAGAAAAACTGATGGTCCCCATAGTATAGTACTGATATGGGAACAACGACATATATTCTTGATACAAAAACTTGAGAGGCTTTTGTTTTAATCTCTGAAAAAATCTAACACAAACACTTAAAAATATAAACTGATAATGAATAAATTATAAGTAAATTACAAAATAATGTCACACAAGGGTTCAAACTGAAACATCAGGCTTGTATCTAAGTCAATCTGGATACTGTACTTCCTAATTTTAATACCCATCTCCAACCCAAACATCATTAACTTTCACATTCACAAATATACTTTGATAAACTTAGTACAGTACATGTACTTCCCAAGCTCTGACATATTGTTTAGGAACAAACAAACTAAGAAATGTATTTTTTGGTACGCCCAAGAAATAACTGGTTTGTTACTAAGGCAGAGCAAATCGCACATGCTATTTCCAGCTTCCTATACACCTCTAATTTACGACGAAATAATAATTACTTCATACTGACAACTTCCAAGTTTCTATCAGCTGGTAAAGAAATCATAGCATTCTATCTGTTATATAAAACAGTGCGGTTTCTATGTGCTTTACGTATATTACAACTGAATTGACTCCCATGGAGAAAAAATCACCATTTGTGTCTCCTATAGTTTCATTTAGTATTTGTTCCTATTATTTTACTTTTCATAATTTTTATTTGACTTATGGTTTTAATCTGCCCTCTTGGAGAATAGTATTTCAACAATTCAGAAGAGAAAGTGGTTCCTGCAAAAGTATTTTACAAAATACTTTCATACTACTGTATAGTGTTTTTAAGATCATTATTGCAAGAGAAAAAAATTCTACAAAAACAAAGACACACCTATTTTAAAGAATATCACCAGCATCACTAACATTTTTACAGATTTTCCCTTCTTGGGTTAAAAGTGAAATGAGCTCTCCACTTGTCCCTGTCCCGTGTTCAATCTGCCTGAATTCCCATCTGGTCTAGGTCTTCATCTATTCTAATTTCCATGATTTCCTAGGCCTTTCTACTGATCTTCAAGCTGCTACTTCTATATCCACTGCTTTTCCTGACCAACTGTTCCTCATCTCTTCTCATCCCATGTCCAAACATCTCATTTCTTTTTCTAGCTTCATGAGGGGTACCACATTTCTCCATCAATTCCCCATTCTTAACATAATCTTCCCACTGTATTCTGTTTATGAATCTTAACATTCTATGGTCATACCTCTTCAGTCCATTTTCCACACCAGTGCCCATGCCTCTGCTGCATGAAGTAGGGCAGGCCTTATGTGACCAATTCAAGTCTTTGCTCTCTTTACTGATAGGACATTTTTAACTACCAGTGGTCTAGCTATCTCACTCTATTTCATTCATGCTGAAGCTACTTCTTTCTTGACTTATGAAAAGTTTCGTCTTACAACCTGACAATCACTAAAACCATTAGGTTATTCAACCCACTCTTTCTAACTGCTCTCTAACACTCTAGTGTCCCAAAGGTAAAAGACATGCTCTACTGCTTAAAATTGCCCCCCATCACAACAGGGTTCTCAATTTCATCTTCCCTTTGTTTTTGTAATGCACTATAGGCATCAACACTCTTACTTTATGTATATTTTCTAGTCCTCTTATGATACCTGTTCCATTCAGCACACAATGACGAGTTCCTCCCCACACCTTTCCCCTAACAACCACATGGCCACTTTCCTGAGTATCCTTGTTGCCATGCTTCCTTTCCAGTCAACATAAGTTTTGCTTTGCTTACATTAAATAAGTAATCATATTTCATTATAGAGCAATCTATGTTTGTGACAAAATAAATAATAAGGTTCCCTTGATTAGTCAGATACTAACCCCAAGACAATGACTCCAATTATTTTAACACAAACAATGACCAGACTCTACAAGAAAGCACTGAAGACCTTCTCTATACAGTATAACATAAGCATAGCATAAATCTGTTTCCTTTTTATTGCTACCAATACTTCAATGACCAAGAATTTTTTCAGATTGAGACAGACAAAATGACAGGTCACCATAAACTCATGACTAGTACAGTCATTTCTAAAACCACAAACAATTTTTTGCAATTTATAAAGACTAAAAAATTGAATATTAAGTCTTCAACACAAAAGACATGTAGATAAACATTACTGCTTCAATTTCAAAGGGCTACTAGTCACTGTGAAAGGGACCAGCTGTTTTAGGAATTAAAATATTAATTTATTTGGATCTGGTTATAATGTTAACACCAAAATATTGTAAACACCATACACTTCAATTTTACCCAAAAACCTATTCTGTATTTCTTTCAAATTTCACAACTTAAAATTTTTTAAAATTCAGAATATACCAATTGCCTATTCCTCCTATACCAACTGATGAACATGAATTAAATTAATGGTACAACTGCCTTAGTGTTCATCTTCAAACAACAAGAAAACTGTAAACATCTACTGCATGTCAGAAAAAAAAAATTTTTCTTTCTGACCACAACCCATAAAAAAGGCCAAATTTTGACCCTTTTCATTTATATTGTATTAAAAAACTTATTACACTAATCAGGCATAATGAAAGTGGTTAAAATATTATTTAAGAGGAAGAGTCTTATGTTCTATAGTATGTTTTGAAATAAAGGCTTCTACTTAAGTTGGAGAATGATCAAGGGCTGATGCATCACGACTGACCAAAGCACAGCTCTTATTCCTTAATTACTAAAGTATAAAGATGTGCCGTCATAGTCCCGTTCGTGAGGATGAATTCTGATGAAATACTGTGTCCAAACAGCTGAATGCCATACATAGTATACGAAAATTGTCATAACTTTGTTTTTCTTAAGAACACACTAGACAAGACTATTTGAAACTGCAAAGTATCTGGGAAGTTCACTGATGTATAACTTACTGTGAGTTTTCTTCTTTTGTTGTATGAAGGCCAAGCCTGGGGTTCCAAAATTAGTCTGCCACCTGGATTGAGATTATAGAAAATACGTCGAAAAAACCTCTTTAGACCAGCATCTCCCCAGTTAAGATGGATCCATTTTGTGATACTGAAGCATATTACAACATCGAATTCTGGTCTAACAGTCTCCAACAATTCATCTGATTCCAAAACATAATTTGCCTGCAAAACATAATAAAAATACGCAGTTAAAAATACATGTGAATCATCCGAATGTAGTATTTGCCAGTCCACTCATTTGAAAGCTCCCTAACATCAAGAAGTTCAAAGATATAAAAAAGTACATGTTCAATAAAAAAAAATCATCTTCACATATATATCAGTGTGGAAATAATGACATCCAAACCTTGTAGCATTCTTTTATCACTAATGTTACTCAAGGACATCACCCTAAAAATGTAACCTGCAACCTACTGTATATCCCTATTAATGTCAAGGAAAAAAATTTAAAAAATAGGGGACCTTTTAAAATAAGGTATCATATAGACATAAGAAACAACAAAGTTCAAGAAACATAATTGCAATATTACAATTAAAAAATACAAATGTACAATAATGTGTTACATAAATACAAATCTCTCATTTTAATTCTATCTTACTGTTGATGGAAGGAGAGCAGAACAGCCAGTCTAAAGACAGGCAAAGTAACACCTGCATCAGAGACTTTCTACACTAGTGTGAAGCTTAATCAATTTTTTGGTTGTTAAATTGGCAAACTGGAAGAGGTACAAATTGAAGAAGCCAATCACAGCTGCCAGATGAAGGAAATTGCCAGTAAACTTGGATGTCTGTACAGTACTTATGAAATATGAAAGCTACTTCAAAGTTTCCAGACGCACATACATGGAACATATTTCACTTAGCCTCAATAGCTACTTACAAGGTGGTGATACTTAGTTCTCCAGCTCTCTTCATCTGACTGGTGATCTACAAAATTGATCATGAGATATAAGTTCTTTAGAACAGTTTTAGTGAAAAAAGAAGAATATTCCACAATAAGTGGCAAGGGACCATCAAAGTTTGTAACAACTGATTACTGTACAAAAAGTGGGATGTAAGTGGGTGATGATATGACTTGATTACATTCTACTGTAGGTCCCACTGACAATTTTCTCATGAAGTGATGAATATCACCCCATAGTTGTAACAAGACCAAATTACAACAAAGCTTAAACGTACAGCATTAACTATTTGAGAAAGCTATTTATTCCTCTTGAACATCATATCTGGTGCACAATAAGCTCAATAATTGACCTGTATGCCCATACAAATATCTTCAACTTGAAAGCATTCTTCAATAGTTCTTGACTTAATAGTCATTAAGTCTCTTATTAATAAATTTTCACAGGCTAAATTTTCTCTGTTATGAAGAGACAGCCTTGAATGGCTCAGCTGATCACAGGTGTCCAAACCGTGGTTGCTTAGTTAGTAATTAAGACTTGAGTTGTCCTTAACCTTCTTTATCGGATATCTATTTTTCCTACAGTCCAAACACCCTTTACCATCTGCATAATTGAGCTCCTTTACACTTCTCTCACTACCATGATAAACAGCAAAAGGCTCATTGCTGAATACCTACATTTTTGTCAAACTTTTCTGAAGCACCTGCCACTGTTTTCAAACTAAATCTAAAGTTGCAGAAGAATAGTACCAATACCTTAATGAGTCTTTCTGGTACCTGTTACCTTCAAAATGCCCAGTTGACTGTCTAAGTAATATGTGACAGATCTTCTCAAGATCTACAAATGCTTAGCATAATCACTATTTTTCCTGTAGTTGCCTCATTATAAAAATTGATTTTGTTGTTGATCTATATGCCCTTATTATAAAAAATGTTTCTGTTGTTGATCTTTACATGTAACCAAACTCACATCCCCTTTCCGTTTATCTCCATTACAGCGAGATAATTGTCCATCTCATCTGGTCTTGCTCTTCCTTCATTAGGTTCTTAAATAATATAGAAAGTTCATGGATGACTGACTCTCCTGCTGCTTTTATTTAGTCCCTTGTTATTCCAAATGGTTCTTGGCCTTTTCCTTTATTCATCTTCCCATGGACCCTTTTAACCTCTTCACCCATTGTCTGTCAGTTTCTTTGATATATAAACATTGCCCCGATCATGTTCCTCTTTTTTATTCAAGTTTTCAAAATTCTGCTTCCATAACATTACTATCTCTGGGCTATTTTTCACCTTCTATCCCTCACTTTTAATTTAGCTAGCAGCAGTTATGTCATCTTAAAAATACTTCATCCAGTCCAACAGCACAATCACTTTCTTTGATGCAGTACATATTGTTCATTACAAATAATCCAATCTGTTTCAGTTTCATTCTAGTACATGACCAACTTCTCTCTGGGGTTTTTCAAGTATACCATAATCCTTGGCTTTGACAGAATTCTACTACTGCTTCTCCCTACAGATTTCTATCTCCTGAGCAATATTTACCCATATCCTCAAAACCAGCTCAGTGTTCCTATATGGCCATTTTATGCAGGCTGCCCAACTTCTGACAATAAATTCACACTTAGAGAGAACCTGTACTAGATATCATTGATTCTAAATATATGCAAGATTCAACCTTGCTAATCCTTTTTCCATCTAGTATTATTAATTTTCATTCATTTGTGCATACTCTGTCCACATTACTGCTGTTTATCTCAGATTTATTTTGAGTTCCATCTCTCTAGATATATGATGCATTTATCAAAATACATTGTGTACATTTGCAGATTCTAAGTTTGTCAAATTTTGGTTACTCCGATCTAAACCTTCCCAACCATCTCTGACCACTCTTATCAACATAAAATCAAAAAAAGCAGCAAACAGTAAAGCTGAAATACCATTCCCTTCTCTTTAATGTGAATTTGCTTGACAAGACCTTATCAACACTAACTTTACATCTCCAGTACTCTGTTCACAGATGATTCAGTTAGCTTTATATATTGTATGGGGATGCCAGAGTGTCACACAGCCTTGTAAGTGAGGGGGAGGGACAGAGATTTTTTATACTAGCCAGGCAGACATTCATATGATTAAATTTGTTTGCTTGTACAATTGTGATAGTTCATGTGCCTATTATATATTTTTTATGTTGTAATGAAATGTTTAAATGCAACACCATATATGTACATATAACAATTATGTTGTAATGTATCTAACAGGCTTAAAATTACAGGCTCATATAAGAACACCAAGAAAGAGAAGAGATAATAAGCTCAGCTTATGCTAACCAAAATACTGGGCAAACCCATTAGAAACATCCAAATTTTGTGAAAGGCAAACCCATAGCATAGGTTCTACAGTTTGAAAGCAATAAACTTCAAAATGACTTGTAGAGAGAAGGAAAATATAAGTGAATGTTATTCTCAATTTTTCCAGAATATGCTCCCCAAAATATGGGTGCATCCTATAAACCCATGCATCTTAGATTTCAGCAAACGTAATGTACCACTGAAAAGGAAATTTGTTGTACTTTCTCACAGTGCAACAAAAAACTGACAAATTTCTTATTTTCATAAAAAAATTTTTCTCAGTGTACAAACATTTCCAATTTCAGCTAACATAAACGCATCACTCGCAATAATTTTGTTCTTAAAACACTTTAACTGTAAGCAATAACAAATCCCTACAATTCAGTAACTGAAATATTAATAACAAGCTAAAATGCTAACAGTCTATACTGACGAGACATATAAAATTAAATATACTTACATGAACAAATTTGATATTGTGAGGAAAACAGCGGGCTTCATCCACTGTTGCAGATGGCTTCAGAGGACCATACAATAATCGCATTGATTTAGGATAATCTGCTTCTTTGGGGTCACCTTGTCTAAGATAATGCTTTATATTTTTCTGAGCAATATTAACAAGTTTTTTGTCAATGTCAATACCAACAACTCTCTTCGGATTAAAGTCACGAGCAATTGTCAATGTAACATGACCAATGTTGCACCCAACATCAAGCACTTGCTTCCCGTCAAACCACTCAGGTTTCAAATAATTCAGACGTAAATCGGGAGACATGTCAGGATTTCGATAACCGTAATATTTATTGTAATTACCATATTGAAACAATTCATTTTTGGGGTTAAATTTCTTTGGCAACTTTAAATTTTGTTGGCTCAAATGCGGCTTCTCTAAATACTGTCTTGAATGGCTTGATGGCCAACTTACGTTTCAACACCAGGGTTGGGATGATTTAAGCTAACAATTTTATTATCAGATTTATTGCGTTGCTTCTTAAATGCAGGTCTCTGAAATCCTCCACTTGTTGAAGGTTTGGTTCCAACTGGAGTTACTGGCCCTCCAGACTCTCTGTAAAATAATACACGAAAAACTGAATAACACCCTTAAAAGAATTCATTTTATTGATTTATGCACAAGTCACATGCTATTTATTTTTTTTTTATTTCTTTTGGTTTAGTTTACCCAAACCATATCTCTACTTTCAATTTTTCATACTAGTTTCCACTGATGTGGGACCCTACGGACAGGAACAACTTTTACTTCCTACAGACAGGCACAACTTTTACTTCCTACAGACAGGCACAACTTTTACTTCCTACAGACAGGCACAACTTTTACTTCCTACGGACAGGCACAACTTTTACTTCCTACGGACAGGCACAACTTTTACTTCCTACAGACAGGCACAACTTTTACTTCCTACGGACAGGCACAACTTTTACTTCCTACGGACAGGCACAACTTTTACTATGTGCCTTGTGTAGCTCAGAGTACATGATATTAAAGGTTCTTTGATGTACCCCTTGAGCTCCAGACACATTAATTTATGCCTATCATTTACTTTTCATTCAACCCCTTCTGTCTCTTCAAACTTAGTAGTCCCATTTCTTTGTTTATCTCGCCACAATTTTCAAGCCTTATTTAAAAAGAAATCCTTCACCCAATCCCAAAGCAGCTCAGAAATATGACTCTGTGACCTAAAGAAATTAGTTTTTAATAGTAATAAAAGAAGCTAATTCTAGAAGATTTAATAATCACAAGGGGTTATTAAATACAGTGCTCACAAATAAAAAATAAAAAGGAGTTATCATGAGAAGAAAGCAGAATTAATGCAATGAGAAGAAAATGGACTTAATACAATGTACAGAGTACACAATAACACACACATGTTTAAATATGGAATGTGTGAAGAGATGTACTGCTTAGCGGCTAAAAAAAAAAAAAAATTTAAAAACTTAAAAGATTTTCAAGATTGAAAGGGTCCAAATGTAAATGATTAGTGGAACTGTGGAAGAGTGGGATGGAAAGAAAAGGACTGAAAATCAACATAAGCACAGCAAAGCAAAGCTTATGGTGACTGGAAAGGAAGCAAACAACCAAATACATGGAGGCAAGTGGTTGTGGTGGGAAAGGTATAGAATGAACTCTGGAGAATGTATTCAATGTAACAGATAGTGTCAAAAGAGGTGTTCAAGATTAAAAAAAAATATAAATGGAGTAGAGATTTTTTATGCCCGAAATGCTTTACTAGAGTAAATGGAAAACAGAGGGAAGCTGAGAATCATACGGTGATAGTTGGCCAAGTTTTACATGAGGTAGCACATTTCTGTTATCTTGGGGACACACTGTAATGTGAAACCGAATTAGAAAGAGCAGTAAGAATGAGTAGCTGCATCATGATGAAATGGAGATAGCTATATGGGAATAGAAATAAAAATATCTCTTTAGTAAATAGTGAAGATTCATGATGGATACTTAAGATACATACAATACAGCAGGAAAATGGGCACTGACAGGAAAATGGAGATAATGAAAAGGTGTGCCACAGAATGTTACGTTTCATGGCCAGAGTACAAAAAGACCCAGGAAATCATGGAGAATGGGGACAGATGAAGACCTCAATATGATGGGAGTTCACAAAGAAGGCACACAGGATAGAAAAGAGTGGAAATTACAGAATCTGTCTCCGTAAGATAATTATGAGAGGGAGATAGAGATGGCTTGGATATGTCCTTATCATAACCTCAGGGAAAATATATGTGATAGTGTAAACTAGGATTCCATGGACACCAACAGATTTGGAAGGCCCAGATCTAAATTGGTGAGTACTATGAGTGGGGCTGGAGATAAGGAGAGCTTTGCAGAAGATGCAGTGGCAGCATTGGCAGTACTGATGAAGACTGATCTGATTTTATGAAATTTAGACTGTCAAGCCAAGCACAATGATGATGATGAGTTTAATGAGGCCAAGTTACATTTTAAAAGTATCAGAGGGTTTTGTTGCTAATTAATCGAAATAGTTATAATGTAAAACTAAAGATGTTGGGCAGCTGGATAAGTAGACATTACATTAACAAATGAAAAGTAGCTGGGGATTATGGATACTCTATATAATATTAGTACTGGCTGCAATGGGGTTTTCAATGCATGCTATACTGTAAGCATGCATTTTTATTATTCAAGGCATCTGATAACCATATATTTAATTTAAACAAAACTTCAGTACTTTAATATATTTCATATGATAACTATATGTTTAACTGAAACAAAGCTACATTTTCAACTATTGTACAGTAGTGCACAATCCCTAACATAACTGTCCACAAGACATTTACAAAAACCAGAAACACTCACCTCAGATCCTCTTCACTTCCACTTGGTGGAGGTAATTCGGTATTTACAGTTAAAGGTTTCAATGTTTCTTGAGAGGTCTTTGCTATTCCTTCTTCTAGAACGGGAGTAATTAGTTGCCGTTCTTCCTGTAAACTCTGACACCTAACAAAGAGTTCTCCATGGGTGGGTTCATACTCATCTCCACTTGGTTCAGATAAACGCCTTTTTCTTTTCTACAAAAGTAAGTTGTAATAATTAGGGTCTTGAAAAACATTTTAAATACTCAGTGTCAAATAATCCAATATAAGAAACAAAGATAATTACACACAAGACAAAGCAAAATCATAGAACAGAATTAAAAGGAGACAGGAAAAATAACAACAGAAGTAAAGTTTTAAGCTTGAGAAGAAATAAGCAATCAAAGTTATAGAAATTTTTTAACACCTTACAGCACAGTATAATGAAATATACTATGCATATAATAAGGCATGGATGATAAAGTGCTTTGAACATGTGAAGACCAGGACCTAGGATAAGGTAGTGGCCAGAAGGCCTTAAATAAGCTCATCTTCACCCTATTCATTATTAAAACAATACTGTCATCCTGTTACAAATAAAAGGAGGGAAAGTGAATGTATTGTAAAATTACAGACAGTGATGAGAAAAGAATGAGCATATGGCAACATTCATTCATGCGCTTTTCCACTGCAGCGTCTGCTTGATTAAAACAAAACAAATAAACATAACATGATACCTTACATAATTACTTTATCATATGCTCCCATTCCAAGTCAAGAATAAATGCATGGACATAATGAGGACAAGGGGTAATAATACAAGAAATGAGCTCTTCTTTTGCCATCTGTTTAAGCAATAAACATTTCTACCCTTTCAGTCAAATCAATATACTGGAACAGACCTAAGAGTTGTTATAGCTTTGAGGGTAAATCATATAAACCGGAAATGGCAATCTTTCTGTCAAAAAATTAAGCCCAAAAATAGTAGTGTATGACTGTCTTTTTCTGAAAAATATCTCCTCCTAACAAGATGGGATTTGAAATTCTTCCAGATTCCCCTTTCTGGTTACTAGGTTTTTGGTGCTTCTGATGTTGGCTTTCAATTAACAAAATTTCTTAACCACTCGCATCTAATTTCAAAAATTCATGGAGCTGACTGTCCTGTTGCTTTTCACTTAGAAAACAGCACTTTTACAAGCAATTCTCTTTATCAAGTAAAAAAAATCAATGGATATAAAATTAAGGAAAACAAAACACATACCCTGCTTCTTCTCCGTCTTCTCATTTGCCTCAGAAGGGCTACACTCAGAGAATCTTCGTTCTCAGAAGAAACATCCAAATTGAGAGGATCATTGATATTTGGTGGGATAATAACTCTAACAGCATCTGATTTCTTGTTTATGGCTCCTGAACCAGCTTCCACAAGGCCAAGTCTGTATGGAATGGAATATAAAATTTAGGCCAAAGACCAAGCGCTGGAAGGGAATTGAGGTAAAGGTTTTAAAAGGTGCAACAGGAGAAAACTCACAGTTCCACCCAGGAAACAGTGGTGGTTAGAGAGGTGAAAGTAAGCTGAAGCAAGAGAAAATGAAGAGGTACAGTAAAAGGAATGATGGGTGCAGTAACCTGAAGTATTCTACAGTGCACCATGAGGTGCACTGATGAGTATCACCCCCTCACAGGGACCAAGTCTGAAAAAATTTAACCAGATGTTTGTATACAATAATGAAGCAAATAAATCAAATAAAATTCAACACAAAGTAAAACTAATTTAAAATTAGTCCCTTTATTCACCCCATGTCATGTTCATTGGTAAAGAATGACTTCAATTTTCCATTAATATTTTATGAAAAAGTAATTAGCAGCACTTGCCAATAAAAGACTTTCAGCAAAGTAAAAACTGTTCACATATTACTCACATAAAAAAATTCTGCAACAATATTTTGTCATTTAAACATTCAACATAAAAAGTGCCAATCCCACACAGATCAGAAGTAATGTGAGTAAATCAGTTGGTTTTATTCACATACTTACTATAAGAGCCCTAGCAATTGGGATAGAGAGCAAATTTTTAAAATAATATATTTTTCCTAACATACAAAACCAGCATAAGATTTAACTTGTGAGTGAGCTGAATGCCATCTAACTTCAGACAAGGTCTCACTTTGCTTTTCGGCCCAGGTACCAGAATGAGGGGTGTTAGGAAAAATACAAATCACTTTAAGAATTTGTTTGTTTCTACATAAGTACAAATCTTCATTCATCACATAGGAGACTTACCCATAGGAGGGTTAGTCTGGGCAAATCTCTGAACAGACTGGTTGGTTCTACCCACCCAGGAATACCTTCCTGGTCTGGAAGAGGTGAATAAGGAATTCCTCACTTCTAGCTTGTTGGACATATGGGATGTAGCAACTGTTAGACTTCTGTGCTCAAAGTAATATATTGCGTCATTACTTTTGAATGAGGCTTGGAGGAACCCAAAAGTGCTGGAGACAATAAAACTTGCTAATAAAACCAATGGTTTTTTTCACTGTCTATCCTTCTCTTGCCTTATCTAGAGAGGGGGGGACAAGCATCCAATCCATATACCAAAATGAAGGACAGGATGTCCCCATTGTGTAGTCATCTGGAAAACTCATCCATCCAGCACCTGATGGCTCGCTACCTGCTTGTCTGTTGTAAGTGAGACAGGTAAAAGAGAAAAGGTAGGAGACCAGTATTCTCTCTTGTTTACTGAACACCTTAAACAAGATGCACCTGTCCCCTAGGGGAGCCAGATGATCCACACAACTTGTTAGGCAGCCACCACAAGCTCCAAGGAAAAATGTGTCCAAGGACTTGGACAACATCCCAAAGGTAGCATAAGTGAAATAATAGATCTGGCATGTGCGTACCTCTTGTATTATCTGCTGAACCAACAGGTTCTTCTGGAATGCAAAGGACGGGGCAATGTCCCTACCTTCGTGATTTCTCATCCGGACTGAACTCTCGTCTACTTTATTAGACGAAGCATAAGCATGTTGCTGTCTCACAAAGATCGAAAGAGATTGCTCTAGAACACCTTTTCCTTGGCCGAGTCGGTACTCATGAAGAAGTGTTGACACTCAGGTGCGAGTTCTCTTGGCGTGGTGCGAGCAACTTTAACTGGACAAAGCAGCGTCTCGTCCCAATCATAACTACAACATCCTTTCAGGAAGGGATCGAAAAGGACTCGAATCCGGCATTAGCCTCACAGTTCTGAGTCTTAGTTACAAATTCAAGGCCAGCTCAAGTGTGCTTGAGTTGGACACTTAACCTGAAGAGTCTCTTCTGGCGTGCCTGCGACAGCTCCATCGAGGTGTGCTTGCCCAATTGTGTACCTGAACTGTCGCCTTAACAGCTGGAAGGGACACCCAGTTCCCCTTACACATGATGTATGCCACTACCGTAGATGTTGTCACTCACCGAGTCAATCAACCCATGGAGCGCCCATCACTCAGTCCCTGAAACTCTGGCATGGTGTCTGTTATTCTGGTCCCACGCACACCTGAAACCAACAATTCTTACAGGTGTGTGGCCCATCCCTTAGTAGATACATCCAAAAAACTGAAGCACCTTGGGAGGGGGAGTGCTCAACAGCACCCCTAAGAAGAGGCTCCTGTTGCCTAACCACCAAGCTAGATCTCTCCTCGCTTCCTCCGACAGAGGAACAGGAGAGAAAGGAGAGTCCCTCACTGGAAACCAACCCTGTGCTACCTCTCTGAACCTGCTGATATGAGAATCCAAAGGGAAGACCCTCGCTGCTGCGGTCTGGTCTACTATGTCCAGACAACACTGCCTGCTTGAGTGTAACAAAAATTCGAGACGCTAGTCTCTGTCCTGGCAACTGCAGCGATGAGCTCGCCAGGACCAGTCAATCACCCAGGTACTTCTGCAAACAAACCTGTGCAAATGAGCTCCAGCCAAGATCAAAATGAACACCAAGTGAGCACTTTTGGAATCATTGAGTTCGAAATAAGCGCCCTGAACTAGAACACCATCCCCCCGAGAGTATAGAGGAGGTACTTATAGGTGGACCGATAGGTAGGTATTGAACATACAGTACACATCCCTCAAACCCACCAAAAAGAATGAAGTCGCCCTCTGATGGAATCAAGAATGGAACGGACCATTTCCTTCTAGGATCTTCCAGGAACACTGCATTCACCTCTTCCCGCAGGCCGAGGTCCTTCTGCGAGCCAGGAACGAAAATTTGGAACTGGATTGGATCAACAGTGAGGGATGATGAAGACTCGAAGGGTAGTCAATACCCTACCTGACGGGCATCCGCTACCCAGGCCTCCACTCCATGCCACTGCCAGTTCCCCAATGGCTTGACAGGCACCACCTCCCATCAAAAGCAAGCTGGGCCTTCTTCTTCCCGTCCCCTCCCTGAAATGGGAGGAGGGCTGAAAGGAGTGCAGCTATGCACCTTACCCTAGCGGGATAGATGCAGCCTTGGTACCTCTACAAGGGGCTAAGGGAGCCTGGGACTTTCTCTGACTGAAGAGGAAGGGCCAGCCTGACCTGAGGGTAGGGCCGCAGTGTCACGCGAAGACCTGAAGGCCTTAGCCACTGCTTGGTGAACAAATTGTTGTTTCAAAGCCTGTCTACAGCAACCTCCCTGTCCCTCTAGCAAAGAGGGAGAAGGATTCAGAACTGTCCTTTTCACAGTGTCAAAGACGACGGAAACCAACAAACTAACAGTTTGCACAGCACGCCCCGCCACCCACACAGGTTTGCTGTCTGGCAGATGAGGTAGATAATAGCCCGACCTCCAACAGTAACGTAGATAATAGCCCGACCTCCAACAGTAACAGTCTCTTGAAGGCTGCATTCTCCTCGGGTGTACAGGAGCCCGAAGAAGGGATCTTGGCCAATAACAGGACCCAAAGATCGATCTACAAGACTGATTGGAATGCTGCCATGACAGTCACTTCCAGTGCCAATGCCTCTACCTGAGAATGGGAAACTCCCTCTGCACTGAGATGCACTAGTGACAGACTGGGAAACTGGATGAATTAGGTCTGGGTCAACCTGCTTCAATGGCAACGAGCTCTCCAAGAGAACATATTTCCTCTGGTGAGCTAGAGGCAGAGGAAGTGCCTTGCATGAACAGCTGGACCAGGGAGAATCCTCTTGCCCGGAACCAAGAGCTTTCACCTGGATCAAAACCTAGACCATGACAGGATTCCCTTTGGGTTCCCAAAGACTCAATGGCACTAGCATGGTGCAAGAAAAGTTAATGTTCCTTCCTCGAGATCATTAAAACAACATATCATTCTAATGATCTCCACAAAAAGCCTCTGCAATTCAGGGTTGTCCGTGTCTTGGGGCACAGGACACAGTCCTCCCGAGTTGATCCCTCTGCGGGAGAGGGACACTCACCAGACCTCTCCGGCTCCCATCTCCCACACCCTTACCCAGCCTGCCAAGGACTGAAGTCCTGGCATGTAAGTGAGGCCATGGGTGATCGTCAAACCACGGTGACCATGTTCACATTGGTCGGGGAGAGGTCCCACCCATGCGAACGTGGGCAAGAGCTGTCCCACGCACTTGCTCCAATCATCTTAGAAGCTGACGCTTCTACTAGAGAAGAAGACTGAGAAGGGGACCTCCTCTTACCTTGCCCGAGTGACTGGGCCAGGTCACTGCTGCGGGACCCCTGGGCCACTCTCTTGAAGAGCAAGAAGCGGGTGAGGGAGCACCTGCATGCTCTCTGCTCACCTTCTCTCGCTGAATCTTCAGTGGTCTTCCACTCACATACTTTATCACGTTTTCTTTGTTTGCTCACACCACCTCTGGTGCTTGGCAATTCTACTTCCTCCTCTGTCATTTCCTCTGAGTCATGATCAAATCTGATAAAACCTGATATTAAAACAATTTTTCTTGGGTAGGATTGACTATATCTACAATATAAAAATATCACATATTAACTACTGTCAATATTAGAACTATCTGATAGTTCAGATCCTTTACTATCATTAGCATTTCCACATGAAAAATTTCTATACTTCTTCATCACAGAGAAAAACCACCTTTTTCCACAGCATTTTGACGGTTACTGCAGGAAACTGTCCCTCTTGCCTGTTCCCTTGTCCTGAAATTATCCAGTAAGCTGGAATTTCATGTGTTGCCATTTGCCACTAGAATATAGACAAAAGCTCCATACAATGACAGGGGAAATGCAATATCTATTATGGGTTCCCTAACTAGAGCCAAAAGAACTATGAATGACGACGTAAGTCTCATGTCATGAATGAGACCTTTTCATGAATGAGATCAGTCCTGCACAGTGAAAGGGTAATAAGTCCCAAACATAAAAAAAAGGGCACTTTTCTTCATTTCCTTTACACACTCTAAAAGGAGGTCAATAGCATCCGCTACATCTATATTATCAGTGTAAAACTTCAATTATTTGTAAAGCTGAAGCTAAGATAAAAAATTAAAATTGAGGATATGGCCTTAGCATAGGCCTGATAGCATCAGCAGATTTAAAGCTAAACAATGACAGAACCAGCATCAAAAATTTTAGGCATCTATAATATAACAAAAATTAACACAATGGTTAAAATAGACTATCTACTTCTGTACTTACTGAGACACCTCTTCTCTGTCCTCCAATGAACCCAGATTCAAAGGATCCGTAATATTACCACCAAGCA
This sequence comes from Macrobrachium rosenbergii, assembly GCF_040412425.1. Lineage (NCBI taxonomy): Eukaryota > Metazoa > Arthropoda > Malacostraca > Decapoda > Palaemonidae > Macrobrachium > Macrobrachium rosenbergii. The sequence continues at coordinate 83,701,755 of NC_089795.1, forward strand.
AAAACTTTGAAGGTAAAACTCTATATCTCTTGCGCCTCTTATTTCCATGGCGGGCTTCACCAGGCGCTGAAAAACTTGCAGATCTTAAACGTTTAGGTCGAGACTCTGGATCCCTATTAGGGGAAAAAGGGAAACAGAAAAATTACTTATCAATGTCATAGGACAAGTTTCTAAAATATAGTATAGATCAAAACAAATTTCTAAAAATAAAATTGCGATAACAGATTTAGAAAGTATCTTGATAAATTTCTACCAAACTTTTTATTAACAGAAGCTGGCCTATTCTGAATTGGTAAATCCGCACCAAATTATCATACTGCGGTCTAACTCATTACACTTGTAAGCAAAACACTCATGAGTATGGTATCTTTTGTAAAAAAAAAAAAAAAAAAAAAAAAAATGATTCATTTATCTCAAGCTTATATTTACATGCTCCTTTCTGAATTAAAGGTAATGGAGTAAAGATGAGGATTATTATTGTTTTATGGCAAACTGTCACTACTAGTGTTTTGTAATCAGTAAACTCACAGTAGCACAGAAGTAACACCTAATCAGTGATAACAGTAATTATATTCCAGAACCTACTGCACAAAGCAAAAAACACCAAAAATAACAATCATATGCAGACCCTATATGTAACATGATTTGTGTGTACATAAACCTTTGTGTACTGTACATACATCTATACATATACTGTAAAGCATATGAAGAATACTGTATTCTGCATTGCCATACTATAACATAAAACATGTTTTCTTCTCTCTCTCTTCTTTCTAATGAGAAGAATATTTACATTTCAGCCTAATCCTAATGATGATGTATACTGTAGTGATGAAGTAAAATGACTCTTTATAATCTTGAGGCAAATGAACAATGAAAATAAATACTATGCTGTAATACTTTTTACAACAAAATGTATGGTATCAATGGGGCCTCTAAGAAATTAGTCATATTATTTGTTAGTTATCTTAAGACAACTGCATGTTTTGAAAAAATTCTCAGTATTTCATTGCTACTGCAATAATCCATGATAATGGTACATTGATTAATGGTGCAATGGAGTAACCATGTAGGAATTTTGATGATTTTGATGATCATGGTTACATAATGTCAGGAACAGAACTTGATGGCTGGGGATTGCTGAGAGTGGAAACTAGTTATCTACCTTTAACATCATAATGACAGGGAGTTCTTGCTTTTGCCTTTTTAATTCATCAGATATAAGGTGGAGAGGTACATGCTTTTGTTATCATACATGTAACTTTATTAAGTTCCACCATGGAATTATAAGGTATTACCCTACCATTTACACTCCCAGATCAAACACTTAGCCCAAATTTTCAAACACCCACTTTGCAAGTTCATCTTCAGTATCATCTTAATCCCCATCTCCCTCTGCAGATAACCTAAAAAGGCATTCCAATGCCTCATTCTCAAAACTTCACAGTCTGTCACTAAGATCTTCCACATTTTCTGCTATAATGTTGCTGAATCCCATGCCTCCAACTTTTCTTGTGGCCAAGATTACCTTTTATCTCTTTCCTGATCGCTGGGGAGGCTTTAAAATCATGTTCAGCTTCCTTCCCCAAATTCTTCCAGCATGCATTCACCATTTCTAGCTATAATTCATCTATTATTCCTTTGATTAAAGTTGCTACAGCAGCAGAGATGAATGATTCCATCAGTTCATGACTTGGAGATAAAGGGTCAGCATCAATTGCAGCTTGAATCATCTTGAATACCTGCAGTAAGAGGCCTCGACACAGTGATAACTTGGTCAAGCCACGGAAGCAGTAAGGTTCAGCTGTGTGGTGAAATTGCCTGAATAAACCTTCAATGGTAACCCTTCCTTCTCCATGTACTTTCTACTCTAAGGGTAGAGCTTTGGTGGAGCTACTCAGTTAATAATACTAGCATGATAAATGCTTGGAGTTTGTGTTGCCTGAAAAAAGGAAGATGGCTCTTTTTGTTTTTGAGAATGAAAGCATTTTTGCCCATAAAACAATACCAAAATTTATCATCCTGTCCTCTGCATTACCACTTAGCACTGTACAACTGCTAACCTTTCCTCCCAAACTTGATACTCTGTTGCCTGTTTTGCACTTTTGTGGATACAGTACAGGTCTATTCAGCATTTTTTTTTCCAAAGCAGTTATATTTTGTCACAATTAAAATCTTGCTTATAAGGAAGCCTCATTCAACAATTTTCTTCAATCCTGCTTAAAATGTGGCAGAAATTCCTGTGTCAGCAGATGCAGCCTTTCCAACAGTTTCTATATTTTTCAGATTACATCTATTTAAGAACCTATAAGCAACTCTCCCTTGCTTGCTGTGAATATATTGGGTGTCCCTTTCTGTTTGGTGTACTTTTTTTTACAGTCCTGATAAAGGTTTTAGGCCTTTTGCCCAGCTGAGCTACTACCAATGGGCATCCTTTCCTGATTCATATATTTCACACACATGGTTAATGCTTTTTCCACCCTCAATTATTACTTATGTACATTTGACTTCACTTCTGCAGCCTATGTTGCAACAGCAAAAACAGAAGGAGGTTTCTTATAATTTAGCACTTCACATATTGATGATTCACTCTTGCCAAATAGCCTGGCAATATTTGCGTACAATTTTTTAATATTTATATCAAGTCAAGAATGTGAGTTTGATGATACATAAAATGGTATACAATTTTAAATGAATCAGTGTGGTACAAAGCAAAATGAATGGACATTCAGCATGCACAGTACATCAGTTTAAAAAAAATCTTGAACAGCCACTCATGGCATGAAAACACTTACCTTACAAAAGCAGCAGCATGTTTTCTCTCATCAGTAATGAGACATTTGCTCACATTTCCAAAATGAACTCTTCTTTCTTCCTGCGAGTCAGCCAATGGTAAAGTAGTGGGTCGTTCCACACCTAGCTCTGATGACATGCTTAGAAGTCCCCTGAATCAAAAATAATTGTCATCAATTTTCAAAAATTTGCCCATTTCAGAAAATAAAAAGTTACACTTAGATGAGTATAGATAACCTGAAAATTTTTTTACAAGAATTACGAAGCTATAAGACAATGATTTTTTTCTATTCTTTTAAACAAATAAAAATATCACTAGGATTTTCCACACCACTCTAAGTGTAATAATTATTCACACTTTATTTGTAATTACATCTAACAAAAAAACTTAATTATAAAAATATGAATAAACAAAACAGGAAATGTTAAAATCAAACAGATGAAAATGAAAAAAATTGCAAATTCAAATCAATTTGCATCTGTATAGAATACAAACCCTTAAGTCTTTTATAAGGATACACCTCGGGCTAATTCCTTATTGAAGATGGTCAGATTATTACAAATATCTTTTAAACACAAAAATGAAAGAGGGGAGACTGGGAAGGTGGGGAGGGATGAGGGGCTGGGGGTGGGGAGACAAGCTATAGAAGCAAAGGTTATGAGTAAAATGAGGAATGGCAAAGTACCAAGGTGTAAATTGATATGCTGAAGGTACTTGATCTGAAGGGGAGGAGAAGTATGTCTAACGACTGGGAAGAACATCTGATGGTATGTTTTTAATTATATGGAGATATTTAAAGTGCGGTCATTATAGAAGAATCAGGCCAACAGAACATCTGTTGATGGCTTAGAAAGAATACTTAATGAAAGATTACAAGCAACTGCGAAGATTGGTGAATAGCAGTATGGTGGAAAATAGGCTGGAAGAAAATCCAGACCCTAAACACAAGATTAATTCTTGCAAAAGAATTGGTCTTTTAAGATGTCCACATAGTTTCTGTGCAGGAGTTTGCCCAAGTTTAAGTAATATTCTAAAGACAAGAAACCTTCTTAGAGAACACTTTGCCTTGCAGTTCTATGTATTTTATAAGTCTGGCTATTCTACATTTCTTCCAACTGAAACAAATCTAGAAACCATTTGGAGGTATGAAAGACTTGCACTGTAGCTTGTACACAACTGTCCCATGAAAATTTTCAACTTTTTGTTTGTATGTTTTTCTTTCCATTATTGTTTTCCATTAATTCTGTATTCTTTGTCAGTTCTTTGAAAACCACACGGGGAAACCAACACCTTATTTAAGCTCTCCATTTTCAAATTTGATATCCAAGGTTATAGCTTGTAATATGTTGTAAACAGACCAGCAGCAAGGATGAACACAAGCAGGAGAAGTGCAAAAAATCCATGGATTTAAATCATATTTACTGCAAATTATCAGATACTGTCAGTGACAGAGAACCTTGGTAAGATCCATTCAGAAGTTGAGAAGATGGAGTTTATTTGTTAATTTTGCCCTGTATAAACGCTATGCAGTTCACTGAAGAATAAATGTGTAGAACAAATGGCTTGAAGCCAATTGTTAGGAGTGTGTACAGCCTGTAGTATATAGACTGACTGAAGGATTCAGTGATTAAATGTTCACCTGTTATGATGAGGTCTTTTGAACAACCGTACTCATGTGAAACCATTTAGATGCACATTACGCATTTTCAGATTCTGTTACCCGAGGACTGTGTACAAGTACTTTATTTTCTGTCGCTCCTCGGTCTGTATGTCTGAGGTGGTTGAGATGTGCTTAAAATGTGTGTACTGTAGTGCTGCAATGATTTCCCATTAAGATTACAAGAGCATGATTAGTCTTGACGCAGCAGAAAATTTCTGACATATTATAAAGAAAAGTACAGTGAATAGAGATTACAATCGTTATCAGTTACCTATTCTTTCTTTTTTTTTTTTAAACAATGACAGATGGTATTTGTTCATTTTGTAAAGGTTTCGTTGTTGTAGGCAACAGTATTTACTTTATTACCTTTTAGACTTTTAAAGTGTAATGTTCTCGATTAAGTTTAGTGTTGTAGTTGTATTAGGTGCATGTGTGCGGATGTTAGTGATGCATTAAGAGAGTAGTTTTACAAAGTACTTGTAAATATAAAGGAAAAATGTGCAGTATTTATTTTTTCTTACTCCAAGGGACCCCCGGTAATTAAAATACAGTTACCACAACAGTCCCATGAATTAATATGCTTACCAAAAATAAGCAGATGCTATCGCCTAACCTAATATTAAAATACTTCAGTATATCTTATTTGTTAGTACTTGTCTTTTGGACCTGGTTTTAAAGGCAATGCTTCAAGTACATGAGGTCTAATTAGAGTAAGATTACAATCAAGTGAAAGCAGCCTCATTACCATTTTGCTTCATCAATATCTCAAGAATTTTTCAGTTGACTGCAATACCCATCAGTTTTCAAGAACGCAATTCATTAACGTACATCACAGAAGAATACTTCGCTAAACACATTTGGTTCTCTTTAGCAACTAAAAGACACATACAGGTACTGCATTTGGATTATTTAGTTATTAAAATCCTATTCTAAATCAAAATTGCTGGAGGCCAGATTACTTGTAATGCCAGGAGTAAGCCATGGTATCAAAAAGGTTAAAAACCATTATTCTACCCTATACTAACCGACGCAGAGGCTAAGGCTTATATAGATCCCACAAATTTCACACAAAAGATATAAAATATGTACTACACAACAAAATAATACTGATTGTGAGAATATGTAAAACTGCCTACAATTCCCTCACTTCCTGCATTTGCATTAAGCAAAAACATGAAATACCTTCCAAGAAGTAATTCTGTCAGCTTCTATGTACAGCATCTTCATGAATTCCAACAAGAAAGATTAGCAAACAACCACCATCTGAAGGAAATTCACACAGAAAAATGTTCAGTTTCCAAGTGCAGCACAGACAATCACGCCAAGCAAAGTTGGGTTTCACAGCTCTAACATGAAACAAGGTTATTTTATCATATAATGCCACATTGGACATACATATCTCAGGAGGCAAAGACAAAGCATGGGCACAAAACACCAAAGACGACAATCACGTTTCTGCTGAGGCAGGAATGGGGTGAATTATAGTCTCTGCTCAGTCACCTAAATCATTTTACAGTGTTACACCAGTGATAATCTCCTCTCATTTACGATCAAATAAAAAGGCAAGAAGACTATTATCTTTAAAGCCTGGTCTATTACAGGTTCCGCGGTACCTTGGTTATTCCAACTTAATTAGTTCTAGGAAGCTGGCTGAATGCTAATTTATTTGAGTACTGAACTAGTTTTCCCATAAGGAATAGTGTAAAGTTAATTAATCCATTCCTGACCCGGCCCCCAAGCACTCTGACTAAATTTAACTTTAAGTCTCCAACCTTAGCATGCAGAAATACAAACCCCCAAACCCAAATAGATTAATTAAATGCAAATCTATTCTCATCTGTACTTGGAGTTGATGGTTTAAGTGAAAGGTGGCGAGGAAAGTGAAGTGGAGGAGAGATGTAGCATTGAGAAGAAGGAATCCCATTCCATGAAAATGTCTTCTCCTTTCTGTCTTCCTCTACTTTCTTTTGGAGACTACATGAGTTTTTGTCTCAATAAAAACCTGTCCTATAATCTGTTGTTTTTGCCTGCATTTTAAAATGTTTCTAAAATGAGGAAATGTTGTCATTCAACTGGTTCATACCACAGTTTGCTACAGCCTTGTCAAGGTGACGTTTTTCAATGAAACTTTGCATTTACCCCCATCTTGCACACATTTCTTCTCTAAGTACAACTGAGACATCCTCCTTTCCATTCTCCTCCTCCTCAAAGACACTTCCTCAGCTGCTCCCTTATGAAGGTCCTGCAGTTCTGAGGGAGCTCAGCTTTGTGCTCCTCCACTAACTTCACATCACCATCACTACTGACCTTGAAGCCTATGGACTTGCCCAGTGACACAATATCCTCCACAGCAGGCTTAGCATCAAAGCCCGCAAAGTCCGTTTCTGCTACAGCATATTTCCTCCAGAAAGAGTTCTAAGCCCCGTAAAAGATTTCAACCAATGCTCTGTGAATGAGGCTTTTGTAATGAAGGATGGTTAAGTAGTTCTTCCAGAATTCTCGTGAGGTCAACTCTGATATTCATATCAGAGGTCACTTCAAAGCAATTCTGGAATAGTGTTTTGGTGTAGTTTCTTGAAATTTAAGATGACCTGCTGTTCCATGGGATAGATGAGAGGCATCCTGTTACAGTGCAAGAACTTCAATGTATGAAGTTGAGCACCTGAAGCAACTTGGCTTCCAAGCCTGGAGGATGAATTGGAGCACTGTCCAGCACACGAAGAGCCTCACGAGGCAATTTTTTCTCCGAGGTATTTTTTGACACTACAGCCAACCACTTCGTCAACCCACTCAATTAAAAACTGCCTGGTTACCCCAGCTTTACTATTACCCCTCTACATCACACTTACTTCACTTTTCTTGACATTATTTCCTTAAAAACCCTTGGGTTCTCTGAAAGGCAGACAAGCCAGGGTTTCAGTTTCAAATTTCAACTGGCATTCCCACACAACAAAAGAGAAAGTCCTTCACTGGCATGTGTCCTGCAATGATTTTCCCTCATAAGTGATGTAGGTCCTGTTTATTTTTTTTTAATAACAAGCCTCTCATCACAAATATTTGTTAGGACAAAACTCTCAGCCTAACAGGCTAAGCCTATACAGCCTTTAAACTTTCTATCATGTTTCTCAACAATATCACTGTCAGAACTGCCAACCTCCCCATGCCTCACCATACTATTCAGGTCACTTTTCTTAAATTTCTTAAACCACCCATGACTGACTTTGAACACTTTACTACCTGTATCAGCAATTGTTCCTCAGGTGTTTTTCAAGAGATCATCATGCAACTATTTTGCTTTTTCACAAATGACTGTCTCCGAGACACTATCACTAGTTAACTGTTTTTATCTGTCGAAATTAACATCTCAACCTCTCCAACTGTCTGTGATCTTTCTTTCAAAACCACTCCCAAAGCAACATAAGCTCCTTTGATGACCTCTTTATGTTGTAGTATTGTAGAGATTGTAGCGAGATCTGTGACAAACACACCACTTTGAGAATTCTTATTCTCTATTGTTTTTTCCAAGTTGCTTAGGTCTCATAACTTATTTATACAAGGAACATAAACTATCACAAAATAAGAAACACAGAAACACCAGAAAGTTTAGAGGAGTTGTGCACTGAATGACAGCTACAGGTAAACTGACCACTTTCCCTTGTTTCAGGTAATGCACAAACTTGTCATGTCTCATATCATACACATTCTAAGTGGTTGTATTTGCTTCGCCAAACACCCAGAGATTAACAACATAGGGCTCCATGTTGAACCTTCTTGGACACCAAAATTTCTTAAAATTCTTCTTATACACATGCCACCGTCTTCATCCTAATGCTAGTGTTATAAGAGAGTAACAATGATTCTAATGACTTTTTCTAGTACCTCTGTCTTCATGATCCCAATACAATTGTCTTGGTACTTTGTTATATGCCTTTTCAAGATCCACAAATATGTAGTACAATCTCTTCTCTGTGTGTGAGTGTGTGTGTGAGGCATTTCCTGGATTTGCCTTGCTATTGGGGATTGCTTCTGTTATTAATATCTCTGGCATGTATCCAGTCATAGCTGTTGATAGGAAAAATTTTTCTGAGCCTTTCCTCCACCAACTTTTCCAATATTTTCAGAACACGTTCAAGTAATCTTATTCTTCTGTTATTTCCCCACTGGAATGTTTCACCTTTTCTTTTTGGGTCTTTCCCAGCTCTTCAGGCCTCGTCTCTTCCTTTATCAAGTTTTCTTATACTTTACTTGCTCAGTTCTCATCTTTTATATGTAATGTGCCTTTTTACATCTTCTGTCACTATGTACAGCCTGAACGTTTCCTCTTTTCTGCCTACTGTCTAACTTATAACGGCCAATGCACTGGGCATCCTACATATCTACAATCAATGAGCCAAGGCCCCATCTACACATGATCACCATACAACACATCACAGCACTTCCTAAAACCAAGGCAACTCGAACCTTGTTTCTGCTGTTGCTACATTCACAAAAGTAAAACATTTAAGATGGTGACAAAAAATCAAATACAAAAAATTTTCCGCAAAATGTAAGCTAATACTGTATTAGTGAAAACAAAAGAGAAGTTGGTTTAGCTGCAGGCAAGGCATCTACAGTTGAAGATAATGATCAGTACAATGTGACAGATGAATAGCACGTTGAACCACAATAGTGTATACCATAACATAGAACCCAAATGTTTCATACATGCCTTTTTTTTCTTTTAGAACAAAAATGTTTATAAGAAGAGGGGCCACAATTCAAACACATTTTGATATCCTGAAGGTGACTCACGGTTTGTTACTACAGTATTCACCATTTGGTAAGTCATCCTCTGCTGGCTGTGCAACTATCACCACAACCATTCTTGCACCTTCTTCAGTCCAATACAACACTGGTTTCAGGTTATTCAGAGATGGTTTAAGAATACTGTATACAGCAGGTAAAAAAAAAATTAACTTTGAATGTATCATTATAATTATTCTGTCCTCGTCTCCTTCTTTGTATGAACTTATCCCATATTCCTATGGGGTTGGCCACTCGAGTCTTCCTTCTCAGGAGAATTCTATCCTGGGCATCTGCATGTTCTACACCCTACAATTTAATTTCTCTTTCTATATCACACCACCTAATTCTCTGCTTACCTGCGCTTTGTCTATCCTCCATGGCCATGTCATAATGCTTTCTTAACTAGAGACTCCTCACCCCTGAGAACCACATAACATACCACATCCTACTTTCCTTGGTGTTATCTGTTATTTACAAGCACCCACCCTTTTTCTTATTTGTTCACTTCAAATTCTTTCCAGCAATGACACTGAAGATCCATCTCAACATTCTCATCTCTTCAGCGCATTCCCAAAATTTGTTCCCCATATCCGCCAAATCAAAGTCCTTCAAAGAAGGCATTGTGCTTACCCCATATAAAAATGGGTATAAAAGCACGTTAAAACGAAGAAGAAGAAGATCTTTTCTAGGTCTACAAAACACTAATATAGCTTCCTGTTACCTTCCATAAATTATTCCTACACCTGTTGCAATATAAAGGGCATCTACTGTGCTTTTCCCAGGCATAAACCCAAACTGCAATTCAAGGGTGTCAACACTTGCGCAGTTTGTTTTTCATCACACTTTTCAATACTTTAAGCATGTGTTCCACAAGCTATATTCTTCTATATTTTCCACATTCCATAACATCACTCTCCTGTCTATAGATTACACCAATTCACTATCCTCCCAGTCAGAAGGCATGCCTTCTTCCTCCCAGCACATCTCCAGCAGTTCTCACAACCATTCTGAACCTTCCTCATCCAAAGCTCTAATCATTTCTGTTACTGCAGCTGTTGGTCCATCTACTTTGTTCTTCTTCATATTCTGGATTGCATTCTTCACTTCTGTTCTGCTAAAATGGGGAAAGCCGGCTCCAACACTCCCTGTTCATTTGCTACATTCAAAAGTTCTTCAAAGCACTTTCCATCTTCTCATTACATACTCATCCTCTATCAGTCAGTATGTTGCCATTGCTGTCCTTCATTTACCTAAATCCTTTCCATATCTCTTCTTGCCCTTTCTCTGGCCTTGGACATTCTATAAATCATTGTTCTCTTTCAGGGGTACCTGTTTGTCACAGAGTTGTTTGCTAGCTTCATTTCTTAGCTGGGCCACAAGCTTCTTCACTTTTTTATTGGTATTTCTACATCCCTCTCACACTCTTGCATCATACGAATTTTCAAGCGAAGCTCTATTCCAGATCTACCCAAAGTTTTTTTTTCACAGGTTAGATTATGGCACAAGTATGTTTAGTGAAAATAGTGCCGTGAGTTAATGTCTAAAAATATCTTTTACAACAAAAAACCTATGAAAGGGCCAAGCCACCATTTTTCATGGAATGGAATGGAATATAATTGGGCCAAGGCCAAATACTGGGACCTATAAAGGTGTGTTTCCTCTCTAGTGATGGTGAAAATGAACAATGTAACCATGGATTCCAAGCACACTTGTATTTCCTAAATGGCACTGATAACTGAATATATATTTTTGTACCCAAAAATCCATGATTTCCCTGTGGTTAGCCCTAACTTTGAAGAAGAAGAAGAAGAAAAAAAAAAACAATGTAAGCAATGTGCATCACTTTTTGGTGATAAACTAATTTTTCATACTATTTCCACATACAACAGGGTGAGAGTAACTTCAATCTATCTTAAACCTAGGTTGAGTCTAGTAAACAAGGTCATGACATGTAGGAGTAAGTAGCCTACTAAGCACACTTCAAGGCAGAATTCAGTACAGTCCAGGGACAACTGCAGCAGACTGGTTTGATCCCCAGTGCATATTTGATCTCATCAGTAGCTTTCAGATGCTTCTCAAAACTCTGTGGTAGTACACTGTAGAACACTGTACTGTGTAAATGCTCAGTGTTCTGTGTAAATGCTCAGTAAGTTGCCAGCATGACCCTCCTCAGATAGAGATGAACATCATTAAGGAACTAGACAATTGTGTCAAAATCCTCTACGTAAATTCTTTCCTTTAACGGACCTTTACACACATTATATCCTTCACCAGACATGACATAGGCTACTTCAATTGGGGGTCTCATTACAATATACTGAAATAGCTTAAACCAACTTTGAAAACTTAATAATACTGATGACTGGCCATTGTTGGTCGAAATATAAAAGAAAATCCCCTGGTGGCTGTGTGAGTATATATTCGGCAGTATATAGCATCAAAGAAAAGTTTTCTTAGTGCCATTAACAAATCAGACCATGAAAGCTGCTACTCCTGTGCCTTTTTACAACTACAGACACCACCCTGGACGGCCATTTGTATGCTGAATTGTTTGTAAGTTGGTTAATGTATTCTTCATGCCTATTTAAGTACAGTATGATGTAAAATCATACAGCACTGTACATTTTTTCATCCTAAAATACAATACTGTACATACAGTACTGTATTTACAGAATTGGCACGCACAACAAAATGTGAACTTTCAGGTGGCAATGGGGAGGGTCTGAACACCATTTTAATTTGCGATCTCATTTGTTTGTATCTCTGAACGTTCTTAAGTAGGGTGGTGTCTGTATCTGTAAAAGTAATGAGCAGAGAGGCTGTCGAATACTGGTTGGGCCAGCCTAAACTGTATTATAAACTATGGGGGCCAGTGGAGATAAGACGGAGAGGCTCTGCTACATATTGCTGAAGACCCTAATACATCCTCACCTAACCTTCTCTAGAACATTGTGCCCTGACCTAGCAGGGGGGAGGGGGGGCACTGGCTGCTTGTTCTACAAAGCTTCTCTATATTGTCAACCATTTCTCAAATAGCGTATAATGTACCCCTCACATCTGCAATAACTTAACACTTAAGGGTACAAACAGCTTATACAGTATTGTACCCCTCAAGTCTGCAATAACTTAACACTTGACGTTAAGTTTACACTTATGCCCAAAGGCTTGTGGGAGAAGGGCACCTCACACCCAATCACATGTAACATTACTACCGGCATTAACCCACAAGGTGCTGCACATCGCTATAATCGACACTTTATATGTTGCGCTAGGACGACGACATTATTGACACACTATTTTCAAATATCGCAGTAAATTTAGTCCCTCCTCCTAGCTCTGTTTGAGTGACGTCAAAAGCCTCATCAGCCATTCAGCTCACTCTTGAACATAAAAGATGACAGATTTCTCTTAATCACAGGTGTAAAAAGAGCAAAGTTGTAAACCTTCCGTCAGCCTGGGGGGCGGGGCCAGGGAGGCTTTTGTATCCTGAAGTTGAACAATGGTCAAAGATTTTTATAAATCTTTATTTTGTAAATTTTGGAGATAATGCCTTTGATGATGATGCTTATTCATTTTCACCAAATAGTGATATCGAGAAAGATAATTAGGATGACAGTGACGATAATAATATTGGTTTTAAAGTTAATCTGCATATGGCAGTTAACATATGCACATATACACCCACTTAACCAATTAATAACTATTGTATATTTTTTTTTATTTTTATAGGTGTTTCTCTTATACCTAAGGAGTAATACTGTTATGAAAAAACTTTGAAATTGCCTCAGAAAATACTGCATGAAGCACTCCAAACCAAAAAGTGGTTTTTGAAATAATGTTTTCTTTCAAAAAAATATGATTTTTAAATATCAGTTTTTAAAAGTATCTTATATTTTATTTTTGATTATTAATCTGCGACACAAGGCGATTACAACCATGTATAACATTAAGTGATAAGTTAAAAAACTGAGCAAGAAAATATTGGTTCCATTGTTGCAAATGCATAATGTTGCCGCCATCCTTAAGTGGCATCCCCTAGTATCTCTTGGGTTAAGTCAGGGTGAATCCCTTAATAGCCACTGTTGTACCTTTTGGGTAATGTCAAGGTAGAGAGGGAAATGAGGGAGCACATTAGGTTTGTGCTGCCAATTAGGTTCAACATGCTTCTTTTTAACTAAGCACTCCCCTGCCCACATTTCTTCATTATTTTTAGAGGACACATAAAGCACTGGCTACACTCTCCTCACTGCTTCTCTTGCACTTTGAACATATTTTGCCAATGCTCTTGGACATAGACTGTTCTCTGGATTTTGTTTCCACCCAACCACAACACCCTCCTTTCCACTGGGGTCTGATTCCACAGCATATGGGTACTGGGAACTCAAAATTTTAATGTTTAACTAAAAAATAACTTAAAAAACACTGAAGATACAGTAACTTACCTAGCCTATGATTTTTTTTTTGACAAGAAACTAGGACCCATACGCATTTTATACTTGAAAATACAATTTCCCTATGTTTTAATATGTATTTTAAACATCTGTTTTGTTCGCAAATGAGCACGTTTTGAGATAATGGACCACACCTTTATATCTTAAAATTTGGGGGACCACAGTGGGTAAGCAGGGTTTTTGGGTGGGGAAACACAAATAGTGTAAAATACAAGGTCCTTAATTTGACCGATAGTGCTCGTTCAGATTAGGGTAGGTTCACAGATTTTTTCCACACTAATATCATGCACCAGGGTAAGGACCTGCTACCCTAGTTTAGGTTAGGTTAGGTGTGGTTGGGTAGGTCAGGTGCTGACAAAACAAATATGAGAAGCATTCAAACCACACATTAAAACATAGGAAACTGATATTTTCAAGTCTAAAACATGATAATGGTTTAAAGTGAAATTTTACTGAGATTATCATAGGGTTCCGTCATCTTGGCTCCTTAGTGAACAAGATGAGTTAGAAACCCAAGACCTACTCAAAAGAAAATAAGATACACTGAAAATAGTGAATAAAGTGTGGCAAAACTTCATTGGGGTATTTTGGTCCATCACACTAGGCCTATCGGAGGTGGTAACAATGATGAGTCTTAGGCCTAACCAGGATTTTCAGACTAACTTTAGATTAACAAAATTTAATTGTAGCAAATAGTTCCAGTTGCATAAGTAGGTTATTAATAAAAATCAGCCTACAGACACAACAAGTTCAACCTAAAAGCCTAAACACTGCCAGCCTATCAAAGTGGGACCAGCATACGCTTAGGCCTATTACTCTCCCCGTCTAACCTGATAGCCGACTGGAGACCGGTTACCTAGGCCCATTTAAACCCGCCATATCGTTATATGCCATTAAAAAATTACGACAACCTTATTGACAGGGAGCAGAACCTTTTACGATGTGTCCCAGCATGTTACGAATTACTAAAATACGCGACTCGACTGACGGCTCCAAGTTGCAACTTGTACAGCCACAGCTGCTCCTCGAGCGATAAGGCGTTGCCCCTTATTAAATGTCACCTGCTGAGTATGTTTACATCCCGTAGGGTGATCTGCGAAGCATGTCACCCGACAAATCGGAAAGTTGTCCATTAATTAATCGACGGTTTATTTACATCAGTGTCATTTCGAAGTTAGCGCTCCGGAGGCCCACATCACATTGAGGCGCATGCGCACAGGTCCGGCAGTCTCCCCGTTGGCCCTTAATAAATACATCACCTGCCGCCCCTTTGCACACCCTGTAGGGTGACCTGCACAGCATGTCACCTCACAAATCGGACAGCCGTCTTACATTTAATCGAAGGTTTATTTACATATCTGTCATTTTGAAGTTAGCGCTCCCCTGGCCCACATCACATGGGAGCGCATGCGCACGATGGTTTATTTACATCAGTGTCATTTGAAGTTACCGCTCCCGAGGCCCACATCACACGGAGGCGCATGCGCACAAGTCACACAGTCTCAGTCTCATCCCTCCGCTTCCCGACTGAAGCAAAACATCCAATTTCCAACTCTCGTTTCGAACGTAAGTCGTAAGCAGCCGGCCTTCGTTACAATGCAGATCAACGAAGACTGCCTTCACTCACTTACCTGTAGGTAGACAGCGATGAATGGTCGATGACTAATGGGCGAATTTGGTCATTTTGTCTAGGGGCCGCGGAGTCTCGATGTTGCTCGTGACAAGAGAACGTTCCATCTGCGTAACACAACATAGACAGCGGGAGGTGGGAAGGGGCTCGAGGGCTCCTTGGGGGTCATTGGGGGTTCCCTCTCTCATCGGGGAGGGAGTGGGGCCGAAAACTGTAAAGGATGGACAAACATACAACACAGAAAACGGATCTACTCATCAAAGGTCATAGGGTCCAATTATTTATAAATTTTGATTAGGAAAAAATCTTGAAAATGACACCCAGAAAGTACAGGCAACTTCATAAGGTTTCTTATGCATGCCAACTTAACGAGTAATCTAAGTTCATTGACAAATCCTACACTGCATCCTCCTGGGCGAAAGAGAAGAAGAGTTCGACAAATTTGGTTGTTTTTCGGCGCTGCTTTTCTTCTCCGTTACTGACTTTAACCATACACAGGTTGCAACCGTTCTAGAACGATCCGATATCAAACTAAACGCTTAAAGGGAGTGACAGGTCTACGCCATCTACCAAAGGGGAAACTAAATTAAAGTTAAATTTTAGGACCCCCATAAAGATGTGTTTACTAGATTCGGCAGGGCGACGAAAAAAATAAAATAAGCTTTCGAATGATAGCGAATAGATAAGACGGTTGCTATAGTAATTCTTGATATAACTTGCAACGAGCATCATCAGATGTACGCAAACGCAAGCGTAAACACACAAACAATGAAAGACGATAGGTTAATAAAAAGTTTCGAGGAGCAGAAAGAGCGGAAGACATTGAAACAGAGAGATGTGAGAGGTCCTTCATGACCGGGAAGATTGAAAGTATGGAATATAGAGGTGAGCGGATGGAGTGTGTGTACGTGCGCGTAGTGAGGTTCGACGCGCTGCTAATGAGCCTGCCTTTTTAGGTGTATGAAGTTGTAATTGCTGTGGAAGTTTTCTCCACAACATTATCATCCCAAATTCAGCAGTTGAATTACATATGTGGCACCAATCACTACCCTTTCCATGGATATATATATATATATATATATATATATATATATATATATATATATATATATATATATATATATATATATATGTATATATGTGTGTGTGTGATAACAATGGATATATACTCTTAGAATCTACTGGTCACGTTTTGCCAGATAAGAATGTAGTTTTTATTAATAACAGCGCCGCCTTAACTTCTCGATTTCTTCACATTTTGGAAACGCTTGTCACCACTAAACGTAGATCCAGACGAAGCAATAAATGAAGATATTTTGATACCCGGCTAGGTTTCGATCTCGGATCTGGGGTATCAGAACGAGGTAACGATAATTACACAACTTTCACTGCCATATTTAAACATAGACTGCTGGATCATGGATGAATCCCCTGTGCAATAAAATTTCTACAACATTATCAGCTTCATCCACCTACATAGAAGACTTACTCTCATACATAAAACACCATACACACACCCTGCGCCATTTACCTTGATCTTGTAGGCACTTCCTGGATATTAAGGTCCCTACTTTCCAATACCTCTTTCACACCGTCTATCCAGTCCTTTCTTTTCGCCAATCTCTCGTCATCCTTTTATGCTTGCGAAATAGTCTCACTTTTTCCACTTCTTCCATCTTTTTATTCTTCCTTCTAGACGAATAATACATCTAGCCAAAGGCGAAGTTCAAGCAGTTATCTGCGTAAATGCTATTTTCCTTCTGTCGCCAGACTTCTCTTGTAAAGTCCATTCTGTACTATAGCCCTTAGTCCTATCTAGTTCATTCCTGTAGAATTCTTGAGTTAGCGTTCAATGAAAGTGGCTTACTAGATGCAGTAAGGTATCCTCTATTTACTTAAGGAAATATTCCTATGGTCATCTTCAGATGTGAATCTCCTGACAGGTTCCCCTCCCGGCTATTGGTCCTAGTTCCCCTAGGCTCCCTGGCCCAGCACATGCGTGCATGCGACCGTGGCCTGTCCCTTAATCGGGTAACCTACATCGTGAACTCTGACCCTCAAGTGGTTCTGATGTTTTCTGAATCAACTGATTTCGAATTCCTGCTTTCAGTAAAAGTTTTCGTTTTAAGTTGTCTTAAAAAGTTATCCATGCCCTTTTTGTAATGTTTCTCTAAACTTTTAAAATAGAAAAATATACAAGATCGTAATTTTATTAATGACTGAGATGCCACTTGAACTTAATCTCGTTTGATTTCTGTTTGAATACAATTTATTTCATTTTTTTTTTTTTTTTTTTGGTGAGGAATATCATAAGCATTAAGTTTCTCTGAGGAGTTAGCTAAGCCTTTATTTTTGTCATGTTACCTCTCTTACTTCCTTAATTACGTAATAAAGTTGGAATTTTAACGGATATCTGAGACGCAAATCGCTATTAAAAGTTTACTAGTAACTTTTTGTCTTTTGTACATATTGAGCTCCGTCAGTGTCTGCTGGCATGTTGTTGGCTTAGTTGCTAGATTCCTGAAGGTTCTGAAGGAGTTTCTTGGTCTATAGAGGGAGCGAAGACGAAATTACTCTAGCCAAGATCCATTTGTCTGGTATTTCCCCTAAAATTTCGCTAGCTTTTTATTCGGAGTTCGGTATGTGAGCCATTTTCACCACAATGCCAACCTTTTCACCACTTCTTCAAAATATCTCCACATTTTTCACCCTTTCAATTCCCCTTGCACTGCACACGGGGGATAGTGCTCCACATTTTTTAACCCTTTCAGTTCCCCTTACACTTCATATACCCCGTAGGTGTGTAGTGCCGTCAGTGCACCTCACCCGTGGTGCACTGCAGGCGTTACTTAAAGGTCTTTGCAGCGTTCCTTCGGCCCCCAGCTGCAACCATTTTCATTCCTTTCTCTGTACCTCTTTTCACAGTCTTTCTTCCATCTTACTTTCCACCCTCTTCTAAAAAAGTGTTTCATAGTGCAACTGCGAGGTTTTCCTCCTGTTACACCCCTGTAACCTTTTACTCTCAATTTTCTTTTCAGCGCTGAATGACCTCCTAGGTTCCAGTACTTGACATTCGGCCTAAATTGTATATTCTACACTGCACATATTTTGCAGACATTTCGACTCAACAGCTTTGACCTTTCGTCTTCCATTTGCATTCGACATCCACATTTCATTTCTGTAAAGGAGGGTTGGCTCAGATAATTTAAGTCTCTTCTCAATCTTTTTTACAACCTGCTACTTTCCTTACTTCGCCTGTTTTGCAACTCTCCTATTTTCTCATCTCACAATTATCTATTATCTATACTCTCAAATAATTGTTCGAATAAACCACTTCCATTTCTATGGTATCCATATTAAAATTCCGCTCTCCATCTTGGTCTCATTTACATGTATGATCTTACTTGTGCTCACATTCACTGAACTCTCTCTTTTGCACTTTAAAATAACTTTACTAGTTTCTGGAGTTTCCTTTTACTATTCCTGGCTAGTTCTTTATCATCTTTAAACAGCTGCCATTCCTCACCCCATGCATGGATTTTTTTTTTATCTCATAACCTTACACCTACATCTGCTGTTCTCAGTTCCTCGTTGGGAGAGTCGGTAGAGTTGTGGGCTAGCACTTGCTAGGCCCGAGTGCGAATCTCCGGCCGGCTAATGAAGAATTAAAGGAATTTATTTCTGGTGATAGAAATTCATTTCTCGCTATAATGTGGTTCGGATTCCACAATAAACTGTAGGTCCCGCTGCTAAAATAAGTCTAATCCTTCAGGCCAGTCCTAGGAGAGCTGTTAATCAGCTCAGTGGTCCGGTTAAATTAAGTTATACTTAATTTTTCCCTTCTCTGATTTCTAAGAAGTCTCACTCCATCCATTAAGATATTTAACAGCCATGGAGATATAAAACTCAAATGTCTCAGGTCCACTTTTACAACAAACGAGTCACTCCTGCCTACATATTCTAACAGACACTTCACTTTCACTGTAAAACCCTTTAATTGCTCTAAGTAACTTATCTTCCATATCATACATTATCAATAGCCTCCACATTGATTACAGAGTTTATCATAATATATTTCTACGTCCATGTATACCACATACCAGTTTTTCCTTTACTTTTAACTTTTGTGTAACTGTTTTCAAATTGTTTTATAACACACTTTTGATCCAAAACCTTCTGACTTGTCTAAATCTGCACAGTTTTTTCCACCCTGTAAATCTTTCTTTCTCCATCATAATCAATCATAATACTTCCAGTCACGTTCCCTGGTGTACTAAGTATTGTTTTGTAATTCTTTCAGTCACCTCTGTCACTTTGACAGCTATCCTGCTATCAATGCTTCTCTTCAGGCTACTCACTCCATCGACCCAGAGCTGCAATTCACTCCAGAAAGCATCTCTCATTTGCAACTTTTACCCGAAGAAACTTTTGTTTATTATTTTTCACTTTATATTTAACCATCTTCCTTATGGTTACTGCCCTCCTTCCCTATATTTTTATTACTTGCCTTCTTTTTCTCGCAGTCTTGATTACCGATGATACCATCTACTGTCGTGTCACTGTACCTCAGACAATTTACTGTTTTCCTTTATTAAACCTTTTATTTAACCATCTCCCAACTTATGAATTTATTCTTTCTCCCTGCCATCCTATACCAATAAACACTGCCTGCTGTCTCTGACTCCATCCTATAATTTCACATATTACTCATATATCCCTTCCATCTCCGTGTCTGTAATTCCAGTCAACCGTTGCTCTGTTTTCTCCTTGACTGCTCCTCTCACTTCCTTGTGTCCGATTCACTAATTCCAATGACATTTGCAGTCACATTTTTACCGAAACCTCTCAGACTTATATTTATTTTGAGTTTTTCTTCAACTAAATGATGATCAGATACACTTCCAGCCTCTCTCCCTCTTTTGTCAGGTATGCATATGAAGATTGGTATATAGAAACTATGTACATCTAGCATATAAACCAATTTCCAAACATATAATTTTCTACTGAAATTCCATACACGCACACAAACACAAGGTCACTGACAACTAGGAAAGAAAGGTACATGGTAGGAGGGTCAACATGCAATTGATTTACATACACTCACACGTAGGCTATATCTCACGGCCTAGCGCCTCAGGCTCTATAATTATGGAGAGGCTTATGTACTGCACTAAGAAATTCTCACTCCCTCTGGAGTAAACATTTTCACAGCCTAATAGATGTCTTACATACGTGGAATGAATATCAAGTTGTTAATGTTTCACCTACAGCGTTTTAACTCACATCTCGTAATTATCGGTTAAAACTTCAACATTAGCGGGGCAACGTTGGACACACGTCGTCTTGTAAGTTGTCAATGTAAAGTTGTTGAACGTTTGACCGGCACTTCGTAGCATCCTTCGTGATCTCAACAATACATTCTTACGTATCATTTCATAATTTTCCATTCATTACTCAGACAAAAATAAATATCTATAACTCACCTTTTTTTCAGGCTACTTTTTTCTCCCATTATATGAAGACGCTTCTCAGTACGCAAGCAGTTTACAAGCTTATCTGGGTACAAAGTGTTTTGTCCTACTAAACCTTCCTGATAACCGTTTGGAAGTTTGGAACAAACTTAGAAACAGTTATATTCAGCCTTTTGTCTCCTGTAATACTCTCAAAGACGAATCACATTCCAGCTATCTATGCGAGCATAGATTCTTCACGTGACTCCCATCAGGCTTTTACAAGTCAGCCACACTAAATGGAGTGTTAACTCCCTATCTACTTTCTGTTGTTCTTCCTGATCCAGGCTCGACTCCTGCCTGGCGTGAAGGAACAGTTTCATAATTTCATTTCCAGAATCACAGATTCAAGGTTTTCAGTGCACAAATTAACAATACAATATTAGCAGATCGAGAAGTCAGTGCTGTTCATTGCGTGGTTGCTGTTCCTACATGTTTGTACAAGTGAGTCCAGCTGCGTTCTGTTTGAAGAAGGCGACTCATGAGCCGTTGTGAGGTAAAAATAGCACGACGTACAAGGCATCATACTTATGCCTCCTTTGACGGTATGTTTTGTATCAAGTACAGACACTAACAGCGTCCGTACGGTTATAATGGCGAAATGATTATCATGTGTCTATACGAGAAAATTTAGAGTATTTCAAACTCCCTTGATTAAGTCTAACAATGAAATGGACGTTTTGACGATTATGAGGCTCAGTTCATCTGAAGTGCATTTCAAAATAAACAAATAAATATAATAAGAAGATAATTATCCGTGTATTTTATCTAATAAATACAGAAGGGAAAACATTTTAAAACTTTCTTAACGGAATGATCTGCATTCATTACAGACCTGATGATGCATATACCAAGACATACCATAATAAGCAGCAACAGAGGTTCAACTTGCTCATGCGCTTGTCCAAAGAAAATTTTCCAGCATACAATATGTAATAGAAATCATGCCATGAAACGCAGCAAACGTATGCTCCCTTGTTCGTTATGCCTTTTTAATTTTTACTCCACACCTTTCCCAGATTATTATTATTATTATTATTATTATTATTATTATTATTATTATTATTATTATTATTATATTTTTCTTTATACGTTTTACTGTTTTGTTTTTACTTGTAACTCGGTCTATCTTAGTCTTCAGGGGGGGTCCCGCAAGCAAAAAACGTTTTCATATCTTGCCTTTTATACAGATAACACCAATCATGTAAAGTCAACGCACTGCAGTTTACAAGTTTGTCAATCGGTCTATGTAATTTCCTGATGACTGTCCTGTTTAATGGTTAATTCCCGAGAATTCCGTTCCAGCGTCTTTTATCATTATTCCTCTCTGCTTGTATCTTTTGTTTTTCAAATATCATGGCGTGTTCAGAGACAGATAATGCACAAAGGATGGTGTTTTATATATATGTATATATATATATATATATATATATATATATATATATATATATATAAATTATATATATAATATATATATATATATATATATATATAAATATATATATATATATATAATATATATATATATATATATATATATATATATATATATATATATATATATATATATATATATATATATATATATATATATATATATATATGCCTCAAGGACTTCTGCTTTTCACGAACACAATATTATAAAAGATTTAAAACAGATTCAACACTGATTTATTTTTGGTTTATGTTTTCCGCAATTTCCTTCCGTCGGCGATGTTTTGTGAAATCCGTAGGGAGGGAGTGCCGTCTGCGCACCTCGTGCTGTGCACTGTAGGCATTACTTAAGGTTCCTGGCAGCGTGCTTTCTGCCTCTAGCTGCAACTCCTTTCGTTTCTTTTACTGTACCTCCTTTCATATTCTCTCCCATGTTACTTTCCACCCTCTCCTAACAATTGATTCATAGTGCAACTGCGAGAGTTTCCTCCTGTTACACCTTTCAGGCCTTTTACTGTCAATTTCCGTTTCAGCGCTGAATGACCTCACAGGCCCCTGTGCTTGGCCTTTGTTCCTAGTTGGGAGGCGGGTGGGTTCCGTTCTCAGCTAGCACTCTGTTGGCCGCGAGTTCGAATCTCCGACCGGGCAATGAAAAATAAGAGCAATTTATTTCTGGTGACAGAAATTCATTTCTCCTATAATAATTCGGATTCCACAATAAGCTGTAGGTCCCGTTGCTAGCTAACCAATTGGTTCTTAGCCACGTAAAATAAGTCTAATCCTTCGGGCCAGCCCTAGGAGAGCTGTTAATCAGCTCAGTGGTCTGGTTAAACTAAGGTATACCTAACTTTGGCCTAAATTCTATAGTCAATTCAATTCGATATTTTGTGATAAAGTTGCATTTACCCTCCTTTCTGCGTGTGTGTAGGATATCTCAAGAACAAGTTGACGGAATTATTAGGCGACCCTCTTGACAGAGCGAAATCGACTCAGATTTGATAGATTTTTGGTTTGGCAACCATTATTGCCATTATAAAAGAAAGGGACTATTATATCCAAATAAATATTTGTTATATTCTTTTTCTGTTGTCCAATTACGAACTTTGAAGGTCATATCTGGATAATTAATTTCCAATTATCGCCACTGGGTAATTACTGAATATTAATTCTAGCTTTCCCTTCTTGTTTTCAGTATACAAAATTCCATTTCAGTATATTGCAAAGTCTGTTATGATCAAATATTGTTGTGTGCATAGCATTCACAGTTACGATTGTTCAGTCCCGAGGGGTTCAATTTTTTTTTTTTTTATATATCCCAAAAAGTGTTAATCGTACGCATTGAGAATTATCCATTTGATGTATGTAGAAGTTTATAATATATATATATATATATATATATATATATATATATATATATATATATATATATATATATATATATATATATAGTTTCATGAAAAGTTGGTTTTGTTTATATTCTAAATCCTAATATCTGTTTTTTGAGCCTCATACAGTTTAATTAATGTTTTTAGATACTGTTCACAATACACAATATATTTACTAACACACGCAAAATATTGAGAAACGCTTTGAATACATCCAATTAGAGTGTTAGCAAAACGTTTGCCCAGCTACTTTTATCTATTTAGGAAGAGTAGATAGCTTTATGTTCACGTCATACAGTTTTAACGCACTCCCAACCCTATCAGCAAGTTCTCCAAACAAAGTAATAGACATTCTGAAATAAATGATGAACTTCGCTTCACCAGCTTTCAGTTTGCATACGAAGTGCAAAATGCATCTTGTAGTTATCTGCTGTTGTATATTTAATGTACCCATATTCTACGATTATTTTCCCTTCATGGCCTTGTTCATACAGAACACAAGCACCACCTTATTTGACATTCTTCATCACGAGAGGAAATATTAGAACGTTGTGGGAAGAGACAAAAACGCAGCGTCCAGCAGAGGGCGCTGCCTCCACGGTAGAAGCTGGCCTTATGAACGGGGCCTCACGTGTTTATGATCAGAAATAACGGTGACTGGTGGACTTACATCTTATAAATCTTTCAGAGTACTGTACAAGAAGTAACTGAGGAAGCAGTGGTAAAGTTTAAACACCAATAGGAATCTCTTCGCATCATCGAGTGTTGCTCTTGATTTGAATTTTTTTCTCTTCCTTCGGGTGTCAACAAGGCTACGAAAATCTTCAACCTCAAGGTATTTTGATCCGTTAAGTTTTACAAACTCGGAAAGTTATTTATTTAGTTCAAAACTACAAACTCACAATTCAGAATTTATAAATTGTCTAATGGGTTAAAGTTCCTTTAAATTTGAAATACCTTTCGACACTGCTGGCACCTGAAGGAAATTCCTTAGAAATAACTTACTCCCAAGGGGGATTATAACTGATGCAATTATCAGTTATAATTCTCATGGAGTTATAAAGATATTCAACGCACAATGGTTTCATTACTGAATGATATATATATATATATATATATATATATATATATATATATATATATATATATATATATGAATATATGATAGGCACTTTAGTCATTTCACACTTGGAGAACACTGGAAAAATTGGGTTCTATAGAAAACTATTCATCATGTTTTTGAAAGGTTTTCTTTAGACGTATTACACGTTTAAATTAACAGTAATATCACAGCAACATCAGTCTGCATAAAACAACGTTAACACAACAACATCGCCCAGCGCAGAACAACATTAGCAGAACAAATGATCGTAAAAAAAATCTCCCGTCAGGCGTGGTCTTGGTATTCAAAGTTCCCCACATTGTTTGATTTGATGGTTCCTCTCGCCTTGCCTATCTTTAAATCGCAGTGCCCCTTATGTTTCCTTTTTTCTATTTTGTATTTCTTTCTCTGTTATTAGGTTTTTCAGAATATCTGTGTACCTCTCGAAGAAATATTTCCATAGTTTTTCCTTTTTTCATAAACGCATTTCAAATTCTTTTAACATCATTCTGAAAACCAGTGGCCCGGTACCAGAGTTATTGAATAGAGATCTTCCGGCATTTCTTGACCACCCTTTTCTTGAGAATTCCTTTGTATCTCTTATTAGATTCATCCTTTTCTTGAGAATTCCTTTGTATCTCTTATTATAGTCATCCTTTTCTTGAGAATTCCTTTGTATCTCTTATTAGATTCATCCTTTTCTTGAAATTCTTTCCTCATCTCTTATTAGACTCATCCTTTTCTTGAAATTCCTTTTGTAACTCTTATTAGATTAATCCTTTTCTTGAGAATTCCTTTGTATCTCTTATTAGACTCATCCTCTTCTTGAGAATTCCTGTGTATCTCTTATTAGAGTCATCCTTTTCTTGAGAATTCCTTTGTATCTCTTATTAGATTCATCCTTTTCTTGAGAATTCCTTTGTAACTCTTATTAGATTCATCTTTTCTTGAGAATTCTTTCGCATCTCTTATTAGACTCATCCTTTTCTTGAGAATTCCTTTGTAACTCTTATTAGATTAATCCTTTTCTTGAGAATTCCTTTGTATCTCTTATTAGACTCATCCTTTTCTTGAGAATTCCTTTGTATCTCTTATTAGATTCATCCTTTTCTTGAGAATTCCTTTGTAACCCTTATTAGATTCATCCTTTTCTTGATAATTTTTTCGCATCTCTTATTAGACTCATCCTTTTCTTGAGAATTCCTTTGTATCTCTTATTAGACTCATCCTTTACTTGAGAATTCCTTTGTATATCTTATAAGACACTTGTATCAACATCACTTCTATTATCCAGTTTTACACTTCTTTTGTTGTATCGCTTACTTTTTATGGCCTTTTGTTTCATGGTCTCACAATGGCCACTTTTTTTTATTTCTGTCAACACCACTTATCATTCCAGTTCTGACGGTGCCTACCTTTAATAGAGATTTCTATTGCCATGAAGTCCTCTTTTATGGGCTTACTTTGGCCTTATTCGACTTTATTTTTGTTAGAAAATTCACTCTTATAATTTCCATTCAGTGTACCAGTCTGCACCGCTTTGCCATTCACCGAACTCAGCCACTCTTCGCTGTCAGTTCCTTTATAATCAGTAAAACGTCCGTCCTGTGCATACTTTCACCCAGACCCCAGCCTCCCACTCGCTGTTGGTGGTATGCCTCTCGAGTTATCTTTTCTCCTTATCGTCTTTTTATCTTCGGGGTCTGTTAGTCGTTATCTGTCTCTATGGCTCCAACGTTCTCTGACGTTTCTTTAAACAGGTGGAAGGAGGGTGGATCTTTATCGATTGTAAATGGATAGATTTTTCAGACGCTTCCACATTTTTCATGTTTCCTTTCTGATGGCGGAACTGACTTAAGCTTGCTTCACCATTTTCTCGCTCTCTCTCTCATATATATATATATATATATATATATATATATATATATATATATATATATATATATATATATATTTATTTATTGTTTATTTGTTATACACACATTAAATTTAATGAGACTAGGAATGATATCATCAATCTGACAATATCGTAGGAAATCTAGACCTAGGCTTACTGTCTCTTTCTTCTGGGACAGTTTTTTCAACATGCAACATTCATGAAGAAGGGCTGGGCCGTAACGAGTCCTTACAAATTGTAGGAAGTTGTTGTAACCTCTGATCCGCAGTACAACAACTTGTAAGGACACGTTATGGCTCGGTCCATCTTCATAAATGCCTAAGTTAGAATTATTGTTCCAGAAAGAAAGAACAACCAGATCTGAATTTCGTAACTATATATATATATATATATATATATATATATATATATATATATATATATATAGAGAAAGAGATAGAGAGAGAGAGAGAGAGAGAGAGAGAGAGAGAGAGAGATAGTTATTTAATCTTACTGTTTTGTTTTACCGAATTTTTAACAACCTAGGCTCAAGACATAGAAGTGGGTGAAAACTATGATTTCTCTGTTAGGTAGATGTCAAAGCTGGCTGACTGTAGGTCCAGGCAGTATGGTTCTGCAAACCCCCCTCACCTCCTTGCAAACATAAGCAACCTCTGTATAAACATACATCAAACAACAGTGTACAACAGCTTAGGACGGGTTAACCTTTTAATGACCTAACCTAAGCTTTGGCACAGTTACCCAGGACTCAACTGAAACTTTATTCCATTATAGGAAATCTAATACCCCCTCCTCTGTCTTTGTTGCGTACTATTTTAGTTTTCTGTAAAAGAGAACTATTGCGCCGGCTTTGTCTGTCCGTCCGTACTTTTTTCTGTCCCGCCCTCCAGATCTCTTAAAATCAATGAGGCTGGGGGGCTGCAAGGTGGTATGTTGACTATCCACCCTCCAACCATCAAATATACCAAATTGCGGCCCCTCTAGCATCATAGTGTTTATTTTATTTAAGGTTATAGTTAGCCGTAATTGTGCTTCTGACAACGGTATAGGACAGGCCACCACCGAGCCGTGGTTAAAGAGTCATGGGCAGCGTCTCATACAGCATTATACCGAGACCACCGAGGGATAGATCTATTTTCGGTGGCCTTGATTATACGCAGTACAGAAAACTCGACTGCGCCGAAGAAACTTCGGCGCTTTTGTTACTGTTTTATTCTAGAACGTGGATATTAATCTCCTGAAGAAAACAGATTTTATAACTACAAAGCCACTGAGTTTCAGATACTTCGGGAATGATTCCGATGCATTATAACAAAAATAAATATCTTACCAGTTTTAGAGCCTTCACTGAATGATTTATCAACGCTTTTCTTTTTATTCTCAGCTTTCAGTCTTTTAAAATATAATTTCCCTATTATTTTCTTGATTTTATTAACTTCTCTGACTTGTGACTAAATTCCTCTCGTTTCTTTGATTTTAAATGTACTCATGAATCATGCCAATAATTTTATTTATATTTTGGTATTGTTCATTAGAAATGACTCAGAAATAGTATAGTGTAAATTCTGTTATAAAGCAATTAACAGGGAATACAAGTGTGCAGTGCTATTCTCTGAAAGTGTATGACAATGAAAGGCAACTCAGAAGGGAGCCTAACATTCGATACTTAATAACAAGCGCAGTAAAAACAAAGGGAGATGACTTTAAAGAGAGAGTGAATGAATGGAAAAATGATGGAATTCACAAGAATTCATCAAGATCAAAATTAAGAAATAGAAAAGTTTCCTGGATTTAATTACTCCGCGTGGAGCAACAGTTCTGTTCATTCCTTAAGGAAACCATTGTGAGATAAATTCCATTTTTCATAATATCCGAATCAAGTGAGAAATGTAGAACTAGTATGACGAATAAGAAATCGTTTGCTCTAAATTAAAATTTAAACAATGAATATTTAAAAACTATAGATAGTGACATGTGTCTCTTGCACGCTATAAAGTACTGACAGAATTTTGATGGCTTAAAATTCCTGGCACTTTTATGGCCACTCAATGCAAGGGTGAAACATTTTCACAGTCATTGGTAGAGCTTCGGACTTTCTGATGTCACAGTTCTCAATACAGCCTCTGGAATGGAATAGAGAATTTAGGCCAAAGGCCAACCGCTGGGACCCCTGAGGTCATTCAGCTCTGAAACGGAAACTGGGAATAGAAAGGTTTGAAAGGTGTAAAGGGAGGAAAAACCTCGCAGTTGCACTATGAAACAAATGTTAAGAGAGGTTGGATAGCAAGATGGAAGAAAGAGAATATGAATGGAGGTACAGTAAAAGGAATGGAAGGGGTTGCAGCAGGGACCGAAGGAACGCTGCAGTGAACCTTAAGTAATACCTACAGTGCGCCGCGTGAGGCGCACTGACAGCACTAACCCCCTACGGAGGACTTACTGTAGTTCACAGTTTTAAACAGTTTCCAACGTGCATTTATTTGATGTACGAACTGGCAACAGCAACCTGTCACACTGGGGATAATCATTTTCAGATTTTCTATTTTCACTTTCTCTGGGTACTCACGCATAACGAGTATATTGCACCAATCCTCACACAAACACACACACACACACCTGGTGAAATATGGAGAATAATGATAAATAATTAGATAAATGAATAAGATAAATAACAATATGCATGACTCTGCGAGGAAAGCAATAGAACATTAGACTGTTCATATTGCGTGTAAACAGACTTTAATTCTTCCAGCAAAATTATCTTAACGTGATTGACACAGACTTGATGAGCAAGCAAATATCTGAAGGTTTTATAATCGTCATGACTTTCCAAAAGCCTTGAATGATTTCCTGTATAAGTAATAAATGATCTATACAGGATTAGAATGTCATCAAATAAAAGTTGATTAGCAAGGTAGGTTGACTATGAGACAATAGACCTACTGAAAATAATCGATTCAGAGTTTATGCAATTACAGGTTTTGTTTTTTCTTAGCATTCCGGCTTGTAATTTTATGTTCTTTAATACTACAGTAGATATCCTGGTTTCCAGAGTTATGAGTCTAATTAGTCTAACTACCAGTTAAAGCACTACGTAAGGTTAGGAGACTATTTTCTCAATGTCTCCTCCGAGATCTTAAATGAGTGAAAGTTCACGGATTTGTTTCTGTTAGTCCTAAATCGTGAGAGATTAGGACAGAATTCATAATGAAGAATGTTAGCAGCTCGAGTTCATCTTAGCAACGACCAGAGCCGTGGACAACGAATCTAAGGGCTTCATTATTGTTTCTTGGGCAACCAGCTTGTCAAAAGTACATTTGATTTCTTAACGATAGGTTGCCATGGTAATAACGCTTGACCCCAGGCCAAGAGAGACATGGTTTGCCCAATTGGGTGGAGTCGCCTCCCACCTGGGGTAACTAGGCGATGACGTATCTTAGAGGTATCTGCTCATTACGGCAATTCACAAGCTGACGTAATAAGGAGGTAGACAAAGCTCCGCCTACATGGGGGATTTTGGGGGGAAGTGAGTAGACCTTCTCTTTCTCTTGGTCTTGGCTAGACCTAGCTTGACAGAGACCGAATTACTCGTACGTACCAAGGAACTGATGAGTGTTGGGGTCAAGTGAATTTTGGGCCTCAGTGTGACCAGTTGCTTCTCGCACCAGACCTTGACGATTCCACTTTGTGAACAGTGCATATTCTCTGTCTAGTAGTCGTGTTGCTTGTAGCCTCTCCAGGGGACTTGTCCCTCTGCAGGCGCCTCTCAAGCAAACGACTGGGACTCGGTAATCTCAAGCCGTACTTGGGTAAGATTGACGTAACTTGTAATGTGACAGACGTTTGCAACATTTCACGCAGTCACACTCAATTTATCCAACTCCTTTCTCACTCTCCAGTGTAGTTACTACTGCCAATCTTCTGTTAAATAAATGAACTAATGAATAAATGAATAACCTTTACATTATTACTGCTTGAATCACGTGACTTTTAAAACTAAAGTGGACCTGTGAGTTTTGAATAGTTAACACTATAAAAAGGTATCCATTTCACATGCTTATGTATATATGTATAAATATTAACAATTTTGCGTGAAGACGCATACACACACATATATATGTGCGTGTGCGTTTTAATGAAGAGAAATATTAGAGAATGATCACAAACTACAGATGCTAGACCATAAGCAAAGGAGAGCAATGGTTAGTAAAACCGTAGAGAGGTTAGAGAACTCGCAGGCACCCAACGAAAGACTTTGAAAGCGATCGCAAGAGGAAGTCCAGGTCAGGATGCCGGTAGATAGGATGTTGTAGGGACGAGAGAAGGGATGAAGTGTCGCCCTAACTCTCTCTCTCTCTCTCTCTCTGTTGGCTTCCCAAGGGTCTTATTGTGTCCCATTTTCGTCCACAGGTGGTCACGAGAGGTTTTAATACGCCCCTTGCGTCTGCTTTCATTGCTGGTCATTCATTAGGGTGCCAACGAAACCCTGTAGTACTAAGAAGACCATTTACTATGAAACTGTTAAAAAACTTGGAGGTGTGATGAGGAAGATGGGTTCAGAGAGAGGCAAGAAGTAGAGAAAGACAACAGGAGCTCTGCAGAAGTTGTGGACAACGAGAAATGTGTGAATGAGAGCTGAAATGCCTAATGTAAGGATAGATTTCTGAGGAGTGGAATGTAGCTCGTATCATGGTTCGTATATGAGCGCGGAAGTGGAAGATGGTGAAATGGAATATGTGGATAGACATTTTTATAAGGAGATAGAAACGAAGAAGTTATGAGAAATAATACCAATAATAAAAATCTAATAAATTATTATCATAAGCGAAACAGAGGCCTAATATATTTCTAGTTTTAAGAGTTAAAAAAAAGATAAGAATACTGTCATAATATTTATATATAACCGATGTTCATAATCAAGAAACAGATGGGAACCAGATTTTTTTTATTTTTTTGGCTGTACAAGGCAACACACTCGCGTTTTATTCTATTTATATACTCACCAGTAACGACCAACAGCAGCTAAGGATATGTCTCACATTGAAACAGTCAACTATAGTCTGCAGTTGTTATCAATTTTGTCATTTCTGTTGTTGATGATAATGTCTTCAGACATTTTTAGGGTGGTCGGGGAGGGTTTATTGAGTTAACATTCATACATATGATAAACATGACAATAATTTGGAAACTATGCAAAAAAAAAAAAAAGAAAGAAAATACTGTTGAAACGTTTAAGAACAATTTTATTATTATGGTTCATGAGACTATGTTCTTGGGAGCCTAAACTCACAAATAGGAAAAATGTTTCTTTGACACAAGCAGCTGGATGAGCCACGTACTCTCGTATGCTTTGTTTTCCTTAAATATAAAAACGATGAACACTTATTGACAGCTTAGTAAATTCCAGACTCTCTTTCTCTCTCTCAGTAACGTGGCTTTTCAACCTCACTAAGTTCTCCGTTAGATCTTTCTTTGGCTGCGTGCAATCAAGACGTACCGATCAATCAGTAACGACAACAGTCATGTTTGCGTTTAACTGTTCACAATGGCCTTCAGCTTCCCTAGCCCAGCCTGACAAGCCCTCACAATATTTTCAAGCGCTGCATTTTATAGTAATGAACACTGTCGTAACCAAATTTTTTCCACTTCGTACTAAGCCCCTCAGTGCTAAAGCAATTAGGCCTTTTCCTCTACAGCGATCAGGCGTCACCAACTGACCACATCTAACTGCAGTGGCTCTGAAACTGCGTTCCTCATAGAGACAGAATATTGGAACAACTGTAAACAGGACCAGCATCCGTGCATACGCAGGAGAGGGAGGGTAAATCACAGGCCTACCTGCTCTCTTGTGGCCTTCCGGATGTAAACAAATATTCCCTCTCATGCTACACTCCTGATGCCTGTTGCATGTCTGTGCGCGTTGATTTCATGTGGAGGATGCTAGTCCCGTGCTTGTGACTCACTGCCATACCCGAATGCTAATTTTGTGAGGAAACATAGCACTTGTTTAAAGTAACACTTGTTTGGCCAATCATATCTAGATTCATACCACTCCGATAAGTAATTTTGGAGAAAGCTTGTCGCAGCAAATTTTGTTAGGAATTTACTATTTAGATAGCTAAATTTGTGGGGCTATTTGTCATTTCAATAGGTTATTTTCATGGTAATGTGTGTCTTTAACAATTAGTTTTGTTGGGGAATACTTGTCATTTCTAATTCGGTGGAGATACATGTCATTTCAATAGCTAATTCTGTGGGGAAGCTTATATTTCAATATTTAATTTTGTTGGAATATTAAATATTGTCACTTCAGTGGCTAATATTTTGGAACATAATTTTTTGATGAGATTCTTGGCTTCGATGGTTTATTTTTTGGAGAAACTTGGTACTGCATAGGCTACTTTTTGTGGTAACTTGTCTCTTCAACTACCAGTTTTAAACAAAAATGATCACATCATCTGTTGATTTCATAAGACAACTTGCCTTTTCATGAGCTGATTTTGGAGCAAAACAGTATCATCTGTTTTCTCTCGAATATCGACGTTTCCCTTCGATCATTCTCGTCGGCAGGAAGCGCGCTGAACATCGTTCGAATTTCAAAACCATTTCCGCTCTGGTCGTTTTCTTTTTTTTTTATTTCGATTCAAATAACAAGACAGTTTTCTACAAGACAGTAATACGACATAATACCCGAACACTTCTCATAACATTGTTACCATTACCATTGTTGTCGGAAAAGCTAAAGGGAGTTAATAATATCAGAACTACTTATTTTTAGATAAGGTATATCTGCCTACCTTCCTGTTTACAACGCTTGCAAGTATAGAAAGCTTTATTCTTCATATGTCTATAGCTAGCCATCTCTCGGACCAGATGTGTGTATGTTCGTGAAGGAACATACACGCATATCTATACTGCAAAGATTTATCTGTTTATATATATAATGTGTCTGCATATGTGAGCATGTGTGTGTGCGCGCGCATGTTTGTGTGTGTGTGTGTGTTCACCCATAGGGAGTCATTTCCAGGTGGTGTAACCCTTTGTTTCGAAGCAAATCTTCCTGGTTGAATTTGCCAGCCCCTTCCCCTTCTTCCCTCTATGTGCGACCCACCATAGTCGTCTAACTTCCAGGTAAATAATTCACACGCACACACAGATATATACTGTGTATGAATACACACACACACATATCTATATATGTGTGTGCGTTTGTGTGCATGTGTGACTTTTTTTATATTAACAGATATTAAGCCATAAATATCGATTCATATGCGAGCCACCACGCACTGATGGAATTATGTATGTAGAGCACTTATTAGTTATTGCGTGTAATTTGTTCCCGAGGTATAGCGAATTGAATATAAACGACGTTTGTGGTTTAATGTATATGTATATATATATATATATATATATATATATATATATATATATATATATATATATATATATATATTATATTTATATACATATGTATGCATAAATACATATATATACATATATATATATATATATATATATATATATATATATATATATATATATATATATATATATATATATATATCCCCTTTCTCTATATTTACCCTCATACAGAGGGGCTTCTACTGCTACTTGGGATGGTTCTTTGATTTACCATCATTTCCATTATTTGCCCTCGTTTTCACTCCCACTATCTTTTTTACTTCTTTATGCATCCGTTAAGGTACCTATGCATAATCCTCTCTTCCATACAGCTACACTTCAAACAACCTTTTTTTCTTTTTCTTAAAGATCTCATTTTCTTATCACGACACTTGATGCTTTAACTACCCCTCCCCCCCCTTCCCTCTTACACAAACAAACAATATTTTAAGATCCAAACCTTGAATTTTCCGAACTCCATATATTCCATCAAGCATCTTCTCTTTTATCGCTACTTTTCTTTCTTTCTTATCAAATTTACCTGCCTCGATTACATTTACAGCCGCTGTTTCATCGCGGTCTCCTACCAAGATTTCTGTAGATTTTAACAATTCACTCAACTAAATAAATGCTGAGATATATTTCAAGCTGCCTTCGCCTTTTATTTTATATATTCATCGACTTGTCCTTCCGTCCACTCTCTAGTAACACATGGTTTAACAAACTCTTTCGTCACCATTTTCCCTCACTTAAGTATACATATGTACATTGATATTCTTTGAAAACTACATTTTTCCATAATTCAAGCTAATTCCAGAACATATGTCCACAGTTCTTCTTTCGTTCTCATTTACTTCCGAACTCTATACTTACCAAATGAGTCATCTTCGTGTATTCAAAAGGACCTGAAAAGTTTACAATAGTTTACCATGAATATTTTCTCTTAACAGGGGAGAAAACATCTTTCGAAGAAAATTATTTTACGGCGATGACCAATTATTTCAAGGGTAACTATTGAATAGTATTCCTCAAAGTACTTTAACAAATTTAAATTCTGATGTACCTTGAAATAGAAGAAAATGAAAACCATGAAAATACATTTACAAATATATGTTAAATAAATACTTTATAAATCTGTTTTAAATACTTTAATTTTCGTATACTGTCTTAACTATATTAAATCATCGGCACATTTGGAATCAAGACTGTCAGATAATTCACTTCGGATATGGGCTAGGTACGGACCATCCCATTAAGATTTGTGTGAAAAGCAGTTTTGAATATCTGAGTATCAGAGGTATAAATTCTGTGTAACAGAAGCATGTACAGAGCCTCGTGTAGCTGACAGGTGTATTGAACAAACTTTTCCAACTGAGCTCAACGCCACTTTTTAGAGGGATGGTAAAAAGAGGATAGACACAGATGTGGCTTCTAATCAACGGCAGATTCAAAGTATACTCTGCAGTTGCACTGTATGTCAATATATGTAAACTATTAAGATATAATTCCTTTACTTTTGATTTCAGTATAGGCTTAAAATTTTTGCTTAACCTTCAAATACATTATCAGTGATATTCTGTCATTCTGTCGGTCCGTTAGACCATTTACAGTGGTTGTGAACTTACCAAGCGTGGTTATTAGTTCAGGGTTCAGCTAGCGTTAGTTTAAAATATCAGTAAAAACTATGACAACTGAAACTTGCAAAAGACGTTATAGTCCGACCTTAGTGGCAATGGGTCACAATGAGGCACATGAACCACCGAGTGAGTGACTAAACCCAAAAGAATGTTCGTTACATTTAATTATGACAGTTATGAAAATAAATATTCATGAGAGCCCATTAAACACCTAAGAGTACATTCTGACCGTCTTACCTTAATTGAGATTAAGTATATTTACACATAAATTGAGCTTTGCAACCTGTTCAAAATAATCCGGAAGTTGATGGTTCCCTGACTGAGAAACAATACTTCTCGTTTGGCCGTAAAGTCACAATAGCTCCACGACAAGCCCTCAGATATTTGTAGCTCTTATGTTGTTCCGTTTTTTAGTCTCCGTCATGGCCAAAACTTTAACAATTATTTCCATAAAAGTTTTTTTTTATTTTTCTTGTCAGTAAGCTTAAAAATCTTTCGTATTTGTTTGGGCACGACGATATTCTTTTTTTTTTTTTTACTTTGTTTAATGTTTACATTTCGGCCTCAACAGTTAAGTGTCACGTCAATGTCAACCGAGGTCCGTTTGAAAACATGATTAGGCATATTGACTGCACAAGCACAGGTCTTTTTTTATAGATAGCATAAGACCTATAAACGCATAATTCGATGATAATCAATCACCAACGTGACTACTAGTGAATCAAATAGGTGAAGGTCCTCCCGAATCCCAGTCCAGTCCAGCATTTGCAGTTGGTGAGTACAGTAAGTTGTTTTGCCCTCCGCCGGAATAGTTCATATGTAAAGACTTTTGGTCTCGTTGACGTTTGTAAATTGCATATTTGTAATACATAGACTTTGCGATATTATTTTTACCAGTTTTTGGCTCCAAATCCGCTGTGGTTTAAGTCATAATAGCTGCAAGATAAATAGCTCTGAAGAAACTCGTGTAGGGTGTAGCCTACTCATCTGGTTGGGAAAATGTCGAGTTATTTTAACTTATTTTTTAGAAATTATATAACATTTTCTTGGGAAGAAATGCGACAAAGGCAGTACTAGGCCAAACCTATATAACAGCCAAAAAAGGAAAACGCTTTGTAATATTTAGTTCATATGGTTTTTCTTGGGCTAATCAGTTATAGGCCTGACAGTGAACAGATGAGTCAGCTGTTTGCAGAACTCCGATAAAACTGAGATGAACGAAGGGTTTTGAACTCGAAAGGATCAAACGAATTATTACATTATTTTTATTAAACATCTTTGACTCAGCAGCAAAGAGTTAGGAATGGTTACATTTTATATAAAGCTCGGGCTAAAACCATTGTATTTTAAAATTTTGCAATTGGTGCCAAGCGTATTAGTTGCTAAGTAATATGAATTTCACCTCCACGACAAAAATGAAAAAAAAATCAATTTTAAATTACGCTTCGCCGAAGGTACGAGTTGAACAGACAGTTTACTGGGATCAATATTTAGAAAAATCATTGTAGAATTCGTGTAATATTAACAACAAAGAAAATGGAAACTTAAATATAGGCAAGGTGGGCGGCCTTGAAAGTTTTGGCTAGTACTAACGTAGCTGTAGTGAGGGAAATTGGGAGAACCACTTTTACATTTATTGACATGTAAATCCCATTCCAAGTCTTTCGTAACTTTCTCTATCATAATTTAACAGAAGGAATGATTATCGCTCCTTTAAATATCCATCCTACCATGTTGATGCCGGGGCCTGGGAGCATGCCTTGAGTGAAAAGTTAATACATAAACAACGGTTGGGCGACCTTTGCACGATTGTTACTTTTGTTTCGTACATGCCAGGAGTAAGACACCTTTTGGCATAAGGCCAGCTAATCTGTAATAGCGTTTGCAAAACCAGATACCTTAACTAAGACTATGGCAGGTGGGTAGAATAACAGAGACTTTTTGTAATATACACTTTATTAGTCTTGCTTGTTTTGATGTCTATTAAGGTCGATGTGGGCAAAACGTACGGCATTCTCGTTAGAAGTTCCATTAAAGGGGTGAAATGATTGTTCTATCATGTTATTCCACTCACTTTGTTCGCCTAAATTCAATTGCAAGTTTGTAAGTACTGTATTTCTTTGTGAGATGAGGTTACTAGCCTCATGGCCATTAGCTAGACTTCAAAAGTGAGCACCATTCAAACCGCATTCTGTGCACAGGTCTGGTGTGCTACACGGGAACTATTATATTGCAGCCTAGGCTTAATTACAAGATGAGGTAACCCAAACTCGGACATTATGAAAGTTTGGACGCGCGCATGATTATCATTGTCGAAAAATCGAGATTAAAATCGCCACTGATAACGAGTGCGAAGTGTGGGTCAAGTAGTTGTCACAAATAATATGCAAATAATTCAACAAAATCATTATTTTTGATAAGTGAAAAATTTGCTTGGCGATAAACGATTGCCAGGAGAGTGTTTTGTTAGTAATCGATTAATTTTACGCTTAAGAATAAATGAAAATCAGTACAACGACCTTGCAGTTACCTATAACCTGGAGCACTTTAATCACATAATAAGATTAGATACGTCAGGACCTTTCTCCTCTTCACACGTAGAGTATTTTTCGACCAATTGACCTCTCATTTTTGTAGTCAAATGGTGGTTGTCTGGCGGTTGCCAACAGCCGCCCTTCCCCCACTGTTTCTCTCTTTGTTCCTTTGCAATTTCTTTCTCGTGCTCATTTGTCTGACACAAATTTCTCATGACACGACAAGGAAATTTTTGTGAAATGTCAGGACTGAGAGGTAGGATTGCTGCGATCTTTGTCGGCGAATATTACCGCCATGTGCGTTGCTACAGCGTTTTGGCTTTTCAAATCACCTTCACTATTTCGTGTTTCCCTTTTCACGTCTACTTTTGTACACTTATGTACACTGCTGTCATTGTGTGACAACTGCGTAGACCCAAGATCATTTTATGTATGTAATACATATAACCGCAAGATATAGACATTGTATACACGCATACACTCGTCTGACCAGGGGGGAGTTCAGGCTACCATTCCCAGGTGATGTGATAGGCGCGTTCTGTCATCCTAAACGCCCTGTATAGGAGTCAGTAGTAAGAGAGAGAGAGAGACTCGCCCCGGGATGGATGACGGAAGTCAAATAATTTGCTACTGCTCGTTGCTTGCGCACAGCTTATGCCACCTTATGTTCCTTTCCATGAAATCTAGAGTTTAGGTAACTTACCAAATTCAGTGACACCTAAAAAATAAGGCTAGTCCCATGAGACTCATTTAATCTGTAGATTTTTATATAAATCTACAGATATATAAATCTGTA
Organism: Macrobrachium rosenbergii; assembly: GCF_040412425.1. Classification (NCBI taxonomy): domain Eukaryota; kingdom Metazoa; phylum Arthropoda; class Malacostraca; order Decapoda; family Palaemonidae; genus Macrobrachium; species Macrobrachium rosenbergii. The sequence goes on from NC_089795.1 coordinate 83,740,771, forward strand.
GATTCTCTCTCTCTCTCTCTCTCTCTCTCTCTCTCTCTCTCTCTCTCTCTCTCTCTCTCTCTCTCTCTCTCTCTCTCTCTCTCTGACTAGAATATTAAGGCAGACAATCAATTCCATTTACTAGACCCATACCGCTGAGCTTTGTCGACCAGGCAGGAAGATTTTATCCAGATTTCTCGGAACTTTCTCTGTGTTTGCTACATTGCCAAATGTCCTGATTTTCTCGCATGAAGATGAGGCTTACTTAAGGAATCAATTTTCTAATCGAGTGCCAGTTTCCGCTCCAAATCTGCAATCCTCTTAAGGTTACATGATTCGGTGACTACTTCCCTCTCCCCAACAAAGAGTTGGAATCCTCATCTTGCTTATGTTTTTCTGAGTCTCGTAACCTCTTTAAGTTTTTATTTTGTAATTTGTTTTCTTCGGTGCGGGCTAAAAATGGCATTAAGATTACCCGTCTTATCATCTGTACTCGTAAGAAATAAATAAATTTCACTTAATTTTGTTTTTCACTTTTAATGAGTTTAAAGGTTATGATCATTTTCTGCTCGGCTAGACAGAACTTTTTTTTTTTTTTTTTTACTTCGCATCATTCGCTTGATTACGACTTTTTCTAAGTATTTTTTCAAGTTATAATATAAAAATAATTCAAATATGCTCCGTTCCCTGATGACAGGAGAGTCTGAAAGGACGTCCAGGCGTACAGTCATTTTAGCCTAATTAGTTCGCCAACACTGACTGGCCATTTTACTTTTAAAGATAGTCTAACGGGAAAAAAAAGCAAGTGTCTCCCTGAATCTTTTGTGTTACTAACATGAACCTTTACTCTGATTTCCACCTCTTATGGAAACCCCGTCTTCCCTAGACCTTGGCCTAAACTACATTTTGAATATATCACGTTAGTGAGTAGTGACCAAAGAATTACTTTAATGTCGCGCCAATATCATTGACTTATTTTTTACTTTTAGGAAGACTCGCAACTTAGACTGTTTAAAAAATGAAAACGATGACTTTGCGCAAAGGAGAAATGATTATTTGATGTGCCTGATGTATTTAATGCGCCTATTTCGATTGTAGTCCGAAAGAAATACGAACAGTAGACGGCAGTAAAAGTCATTTAGAGTGTCTCCTACCCAAAGTGCTTTACTTCCTTACATTATCTCTACCCTTTTGTCTCTTTCCACTTAATTGTTCAACTTCTTGAGCTGTATCTTGCTCCGATTTTCACTGTTTTGTTGAAATTCCATTGGGCGAGTTTTTCTAGAACAGTGACTGGCGGTCTCGATGAATCGCTTTACAGTGATTTTCAAAGGAATATGAGAAACGGCATCACTATCTCCGGCACATTCGATAATCGTATTGCCTCATTTGTTTTGACAGTACCCGTGAGAACTGACAATATTATTTGCTGCCCTTCAGTTTATCTTAAATTAAGTCTGATAAAGATGAAGCGATTCACCATCTCGTGGTTGCATAATTCGAGTGACTTTGTTGATGATAAATACTCTTCACTGCGTTCATTTTTCCGTTATTGTCTTTCATATGGCACAGTCAGGTTTAAATTAATATCTGAAACAAAGTCAAACAGCATCATGATCCGGCAGGTGTACTAATCAAGTACCAGGTGCCCAGAACCATTTTCGAAACTGCATTGTATTGTGGGTAAATATTAAAACGTCACATTACAACCCTGGACCTTAGAAATGACTCCTGCAGGCAGAAATACTTAGAAATTTCTCTCAGTTTAGAAGACCAACGTCACAAGAGCCATTACACAGAAACAAGCTTAATGTTACGAATGTTTTGAAGGATTTTTAAAGATTTTGGGCTAAGTCATGAGATAACATTTCTTACAAGCAGACACCCCACCCCCTTCCCTGCCCCCATCATATATGTGACAAACTATAGAGTGTTAAATAACCTCAGATTGTTTTTCTGGAGCATCTTGATATTCCCTGACGTGAGTGATAACGATCTACGTTTCATTTCAGGCTTTTAGTCTTATGTAACCGTGTTCAGCGGAATAGTATCACTTACATCCTGTTCATAACTAAGGCTTACAGAGTGATGGGGCAGTTCATTACAGTTTGAACGCTTATGAATGACTGATAACTAAAACCTAAAGGAAGTTCTCCATTGGTTTACATTTCGTTTCTCTACAGTACATGTTAACACACATCTATAAATAAGCAGGTATCAGTTTTATGCAACTAGGCAGGGTACGTGGTAAACGATCGTGACGGATACAGTCTTATGGAACAGTTGTGACAATAACTTGATAACAGGCCTTGTTATCTCGATGAATATTCTCTTTGTATACAGAACAAAAGATCCATAAAAAGACACGTGTTACATAAACTTTATAAGCCTGGTGTAAATCAGCCAGGTTGGGTAGGATTGGTGAAACACAAACAGGAGAGGCACTCTTTTGATTTTAATATGTCTGTTTCCCGTAGGGGGGTAGCGCCGTTAGTGCACCTCATGCGGTGCACTGTGGGCATTATTTAAGGTTCTTTGCGGCGTGCCTTCGGCCCCTAGCTGCAACTCCTTTCGTTCCTTTTACTGTACCTCCTTTCATATTCTCTTTCGTCCATCTTACTTTCCAGCCTCTTCTAACAATTGATTCATAGTGCAACTGCGAGGTTTTCCTCATGTTACACCTTTCAAACCTTATACTGTCAATTTCCGTTTCAGCGCCGAGTGACTTCATAGGTCCCAGTGCTTGGCCTTTGGCCTAAATTCTATATTCAATTCAATTCAGTTCATTTGAAAGGCGGACTACTTGTTGGTCAGCAAATAAATTATAAACAAAGAGTATAACTCCCAGCTTGGAGTCACCGTTTCTGACATGCGAAGCCCAGTTGTTACAAAGGGGGTTAGCTGAGATGTGATTAGAAACAAACGTTATTCGCAAGATAACGTACAGAGGAATTTGGCTATTAATTATTAGTATTAGTCATATTCTTTCTATTCCTGTTCTTCTCCGAAATGGACATTGCAATAGGATCATGGGAAGATATGAAAACTGAAGTGTAATAAAAAGTAACTCCGCTTCGGTCTATCAAAGATCTCCTCATGGGATGGTTTTGATTTTGTCAGCGTATGACGAGTTTTAATATTCGTAGGTCCGGCCTTCCATCTGTTCAATAGATTAATTAATGCGAATATTTTAAGGGTGAAAAATGGCATCCTGTCAAAAGCCAAGTTGCCTTTTACTTAATATTAAATATTCATGTGGAGTAAATGCGTATTGGGTTTTCAAAATTTTTGATTAATTTGGAAATATTTATTTCTAATTATTATTATTATTATTATTATTATTATTATTATTATTATTATTATTATTGAAAAGGAGAATACATTTTGGTATATATTTACACTTACGCCATTGCCGATTTCTTCATTATTATTATTATTACTATTATTTTTATTACTATTATTCGTCCCAAGATCCAGATTGTTATTTACTGGTCGGGACCTTAGTATCATTATCATTAATTTTTGTCCTATCCAGTGTTCTCGAAGGTAACCTCCTTTAGTCTCGATCTGTGTGTAAGAAACCTCGAGAACACTAAAAATCCTAGACATCCTTTTTGGTTTTCTGTAAAAGAAAACTATTGTGCCGGCTTTGTCTGTCCTTCCGCACTTTATTCTGTCCTCCCTCAGATCTTAAACACTACTGAGGCTAGAGCGCTGCAAATTTTATGTTGACCATCCACCCTCCAATCATCAAGCATACCAAACTGTAGCTCTCTAGCCTCGGTGGTTTTTATTTGATCTAAGGTTAGAGTTAGCCATAACCGTGCTTCTGGCAACGATGTAGGATAGGACAACACCGGGCCGTGGTTAAAGTTTCATGGGCCGCGGCGCATGCAGCATTATGCCGAGACCACCGAAAGATAGATCTGTTTTCGATGGCCTTGATTATACGGTGTAACGGCTGTACAGAAAGCTCGATTGCGCAGAAGAAACTTCGCCGAATTTTTTACTTGTTATACATCGTGCAGTGTGGGGGCGCTTGCCTAATAAAACCTCGTGGACTGGTTCTCTTATCCTTAACATTGCGTGAGTACGTAGCTCGGATAAAAGAGGGCGATGTCTGGAGATTTAACGTCCGTGTTCAGAAAGGAAAAAATGAAGTTGAATTTGATTCTGCGAGGATAGACAATGGGTCTCAGTAAGGCAAGCGAGACCCGAGAAACCACCAGAAAATTAATGATACTGGTAGTTACTCTTAGGAGCAATGAACCAACAAGGAACGCAAACAAGCAAGAACAGACTGCACATGAGACTATCAACACCCGCAGCAGCCTGACCTTGGGAGCTTTTGTGTTCATTCACGAGTCTTCCTGCTTGCTCCTCCGCTGATGCTTTGCCAATGCGCTTGCGGGCATGCATCCTATCGTACGTGCTTGATGTAAACTACTGGGGGTAAAACAAGAGTTTCAATCAAACTTGTGATACGTTCGATGACTGTGTATGTACTAGTGTACTGGAGTGTGCTTGTGTTGCGATGTGGTGTAGCTGCTGTCAACGAGAGAGAGAGAGAGAGTTAGCAATCAGGAAGAGTTGTGAGGATCTGAAATGTTGTATTAAGATTTACCAAATGTAAGAGAGGTTGGGATGCCGGTGAGAGAGAGAGAGAGAGAGAGAGAGAGAGAGAGAGGGTTAGAGAGTAAGTTACTGTGCTCTCTAGTGTATTCCCAAATGTCTGCATCACTTCCTTATTGAAAACTTCTTCTCGCCAAGCCTTAGACTAAAGAGAATAGGTTCCTTTCCTGTTAATATTAAATTTTGGTAGTTCATGCATTAGGAGCAATCTTTAAAAGCCATTTTTATCGTTCAGAAAGGGGTTCTCTCCTGAATTTAAAACTAGGTGGTTTTGCCAGTTACTTAACTCCAAATATGTGGTGGAGGTTGCAGCGATGATGTAATTGCTTTAACTCAGGCAATATACCAAGAGCTAAGTTGTAATGATGTACCACGCGGTAAAGTGTACAGATATCTAGATATGCCTTAAATGAAATGAACGATGCTACTATACCAAAAATAATGTTGATTAGATGTAAAAAGGAAGAAATAGTTTGCTGTAGAAATTGAGGTATAATTAGCAGCTTACTTGACACATTCATATATATATATATATATATATATATATATATATATATATATATATATATATATATCTCTCTATATATACTCTACTCAATACATACATACATACATACATACATACATACATACATACATACATGTATATATAAAATGTGTGTGACATATGTACGTGTATATATACAAATTAATAGCAGGTGGCTCCAGAGAAAGTTACCAACACAACGATCATTTGCACGATGATTCTTCAACCCTCATTTCAGTACAGTGCTTCGCTAAGCCAAAAGCCAGGGAAGTGATAAGCAACACTCTATTATGATAATATGTTCAGAAGAAAGCGAAAAACCAGGAAGGGTCAAAGAGTTGAGTTGAAAGACGCACAAACTGATGAGTCAGAGTGTCGTAAGAGTCAGTTGCTGAAACATATATGAAACCCCTGTGCAGAAAACTTCATCAGTATTAGTCATTTTTTACATCTACGAAGAAGACTCACCATCAGTATGTTAAATCCCTAATAGACACGCTGCATCATTACATTTGTCTTGCACGCGATCTCACATTTCCAGTACCTCTTTCACGACATCTAACTCTTTTACACATTTTCCCACAAACCTGTCATCTTCCATTCTTTCCACATGACCAAACCATCTCTGAACTTTGATCCATCCTTTCACTTCCACAAACTTTTTCCCCATTATATGTATATATCATCCACCCTCTTTAACAATTGCTTCATGTTGCAACTGCGAGGTATTCCTCCTGTTACACCTTTCAAACCTTCTTACTGTCTATTTCCCTCCCAGCGCTGAATGACCTCATAGGTCCCAATGCTTGGCCTTTGGCCTAAACTCTATGTTTTATTCTATTCTGTTCTATATGTATATCCACATTTCTCACCTTTTCAGTTGTTCTTCTGCCTCATATACTGTACTACCCCGTAGGGGGTTAGTGCCGTCATCGCACCTCATGTGGTGCACTGTTGGCATTACTTAAGGTTCTTTGCAGCGTTCCTTCGGCAACTAGCTGCAACCTCTTTCGTTCCTTTTACTGTACTTCCTTGCATATTCTCTTTCTTCCATCTTACTCTTCACTTTCTCCTAACAATTGATTCATTGTGCAACTGCGAGGTTTTCCTCCTATTATACCTTTGAAACCTTTTACTGCCAATTTCCATTTCAGCGCTGAATGACCTCATAGGTCCCAGGGCTTGGCCTTCAGTCTGAATTCTATATTAAATTTTATTCAGTATACTGTGCTGTACTCTGCAGATATTTCATATCAACAGCCTCCACATTTTTTTCTCATTAGGCTAATCAACGTCCACTCATCACTTTCATAAAGGAAGGAGAATTAGCTCATGAATCCCTTTATACATTCTCGCCTTAGCTTCCAAGGACACCCAAAGTTTCCTTGCAGTCTTTTGCGCGCACCCTGCTGCCTTCCTTGTTTGGTACACGTACAGAAACGTCAAGCCTCTAAACGTCTGCTACAATTTTTTTGGCCAACGGCGTGGGTGTGTCCTAAAACCTCATTAAATAGGATATCTGGCCCACAGTGCATCCTGGATATTGTCTACAATAATAGGGTGATAATCGGATGTTTACCAACGGGTCTACGCTACATTTACAAATTGGGTTCCACCTTCAACCTCCGACCCTAACAGGAAGTGAAACAACAACAAAAAAGTATATATTAGTTTAACCAGACCACTGAGCTGATTAACAGCTCTCCTAGGGCTGGCCCGAAGGATTAGACTTATTTTACGTGGCTAGGAACCAATTGGTTAACTAGCAACGGGACCTACAGCTTATTGTGGGATCCGAACCACATTTTAGCGAGAAATGAATTTCTGTCACCAGAAATAAATTCCTCTAATTCTTCATTAGCCGGCCGGAGACTCGAACTCGGGCCTAGCGAGTGCTAGGCGACAACTCTACCGACTCGCCCAACGAGGAACTAAATGAAACAACAGGAATTACAAGGATACATCCCAACTAACTTAACATAGGGTGCTGGATCGTACTGGGGGTTGGAAGGTGGAGTTGGTTGGTTGGAATTGGAATATAAAATTTGGGCCAAAGGCCAAGTTCTGGGACCTACGAGGTCATTCAGAGCTGAAAGGGATATTGAGAGTAAAGTAGGTTTGAAAGGTGTAACAGGAGGAAAACCTCGCAGTTGCATTATAAAACAATTGTAAGGAGAGGATGGAAAGTAAGATGGAAAAATGAAAATATGAACGGAGGTAAAATAAAATGAATGAAAGCGGTTGCAGGTAGGGGTCGAAGGACATATAAAAGAACCTTGAGTAATGCTTCAGTCACACCGCGGCCACTGACTGGCGCTACCCTCCTAAGGGCGGGAGGGGTGGGGCGTTCGGTGGTGGGCGTTCCTTGCTCCTTTGAAACCCTCTTTATCTACCTTAACTGTGCATTTTGAAGGTAGAAACTTTGGAAATATAATTAAAACGTATGTAGAAATTTTGATAATCCTGATACAGACAGACTCTCCGGTTTTGGTTAACTGAAAAGTTATTCTTAATGCCACACACTCCGTTAGGCCTACATTTACCTTCATGCAGTTACTTCTCTCACTCTGGAAGTTTCTGCACATCTGGTTAGTTGCTCAGTCACACTTTCACTGCCACACTGCAGCCTCTCAATGGTAATCCCATAAGGCCGCTGGGTTCTCGCCATTCTTCAGTCTCTTATTTGCTTTCAGCAAGCGCGAGAATTTTCATTTGGTTTCCCACAGATGTATTCATCGTAAGCTTATGTGTGCTTTGATAAAGAAATGCACTGATGTCATTGCTGTCAGTACCGTTGATAATTTAATGTTAGTTGTATCGTTGGTCTTGCCGCTAACATTGTCATCATCACCATCAACATTATAATTAACACTATTATTACTTTTGGTTCCATTGTCGTTAGTGAGATGCGTTTTAAAGAATACGACCCCGTTTTGGGGGGTGGCGCCATCAATGCACCTCACTCGGTGCATTGTGGGCATTACTTAAGGTTCTTTGCAGCGTCCCTTCGGCCCCTAGCTGCAACCCCTTCCATTCCTTTTTACTGCACTGCCGTTCATATTACCTTTCTTCCATCTAACTTTCCAGCCTCTCCTAACAACAGTTTCGTAGTGCAACTTAGAGGTTTTACTCGTGTTACGCCTTTCAAACCTTTTCATTGTCAATTTCCGTTTCAGGGCTGAATGACCTCATAGGTCCCAGCGTTTGGCCTAAATTATATATTCCAGTTCCAATTCCAGTTAAAGAATAAGAAATATTTAATATTTCCAAAAGTCTATTCGTAGTTCGTTGGGGCTTCTTATATCTATCGGAGTGACGATAACACTCGCTTCGGTATTTTTGTTCTGCGCAAGTGCTGTGTGAAATGCGCAGCGGTTGTCGTCTGTACAGAAGCTGTTCATTGGCGTTAATTATGGCTTATCCCGTTCGTCTCTTGAGTTGTAAGTCTTTAATGTTGTTGTTTTTGTTGTTTTAACCAAGCATTCAACGTTTTTTTGTTACCTTACCCTTTGCGTCATAGGGCGTTGGAGATGATGATGATGATGACGATGATATTAAGTCTTCTCGCTTCCCCCATTATCCCTGTATTCCTTGAAATTGGTTTATTTTCGTGTGTTTCTTTTGTCTTGTAGCCTGTGGTATCTTTGTGTTAAATTACAAAAGAAGATTTCGGTGATATTTACAATTTTTTTCATCTTTTTTTTTACGAAGCCAAATCAGAGCAGGGCGAAAGTCTGTTCTCTCTGTTTCTATACATATTTCTTGTTTTTTATGCAAACGTCAAGAAATAAGGAACGCAGACGCCCTAGAAGCAAGCATGTATGGCAATTTCCCCTTTGCTTGCAATTATGTACACAGTCGCACTGACAAAAAAACTCGAGCATAGATACGTGTGAAGCACATTCAGCTGGCATTTAAATTGTTCATTCTGTCGACAAAATTTTCTCTCGATAAGAACACGCGCAGCTTGTGAAAAGAACATACAGTTATAATTTCATCCTTTACCTGTAACCATCATTCTCGCTTCATATTTTACTGATTGTATAATTTCGCTAGTTTTTTTTCAACACTGTGGAAACCCTCCAGTAGGCTGGCCCCGTCGGTGGGTAGTGCCGCCAGTGCACCCCATGCGGTGCACTGTAGGCATTACTGAAGGTTCTTTGCTGCAACCCGTCACTCCTATTGCTGCACCTCCGTTCATAATCTCTGTCTTCCACCTTACTTTCCACCGTCTCCTAACAATTGTTTTATAGTGCAACTGCGAAGTTTTCCTCCTGTTACACCTTTCAAACCTTTTTACTGCTAATTTCCGTTTCAGCGCTGAATGACCTCACAGGTCCCAGCGCTTTGCCTTTGGCCTAAATTCTACATTCTATTCTATTCTACCGGTTCTCAGCAAGTCTTTCGTCAGGTAATTACTTCAAACGCCTATTGAAATGGGTACATGTTCTAATAATCTGTCAAAAAAAGCGCTCAAAGCAAAAAACATAAAGTTCGGGCCCACCGAACGTCACAGTCTATCTCTGGTGACGGTTATTGCATTCTGGAAGACTCTGCGATGATTCAGCGAAATGGCAACTGCGCTGTTCTTTTTGACCCTGGCTGCCACCGCTACAGTTTTTAGCTACCGAGTAGCTATTATCGCTGCTTCGGGCAACAGAAGCGGACTGAGGTTTTTAATTGGAGCGCTCCCATCTGCCTGTCTGTACCCTGGAACGGAACTCTCGTTTTTGAACAAGACTGGTAATGACATGCTACAAGACTTGTATATAAATGTAATGATATATATATATATATATATATATATATATATATATATATATATATATATATATATATATGTATATATATATATTATATATATATGTATATACATATATATTAGTATGCACATTCCCAAGGTTAACTTATAAGTATATATATATATATATATATATATATATATATATATATATATATATATATATATATATGTGTGTGTGTGTGTGTGTGTGTGTGTGTGTGTGTGTATAAATAAATAAATACACATATATTATGTGTTTCAGATCCCAGTGACTGATTCAGACGGGACCTTGTCGTTGCTCTGTTTAAACAGATTCTCATATATTTCTTCCGTATTTATTTATGTAATAGCTTCTGTCGACAGATAGGTTATCTAACAGTGTTGCTGCAAGAAAACACAATCTCCCGTCTATCTCACGAGTTGGGGGGTGGGGGATGGGCGCCGCACGCACATACACACACACACACACACACACACACGTGTTTATATAAATAAAGACAAAATCCAAGAAGGAAAGAGAAACAACTCCGTTGTTTCTCTTTCCTTCGTGGATTTTGTCTTATTTATATATACATCACGTTCCATATTTTCGTGATTCAGTTATACATATATATATACACACACACCACACACACACACACACACACACACACACACACATATATATATATATATATATATATATATATATATATATATATATATATATATATATATATAGTCAATGAGAGTTTGTTGAATATGTATTATTCTTAGGTATTTGTGTACAAGCCATTCTTATATCAAACATTTCTGATCTATTACGTGTACTGTTCTGAAACATTACGTTTGAATTAATAAAGGAAAAAGAAGAATATGGTTATCTCATATCATGACCTACCTCACAAAACCAGCGTAGACAAGAGAGAACTTACATAACGAGTTGAGCGACAATTATGTTTCTTGCCCTGCGTCTCCATCAGAGAGGTCTCCACCCTATAGAATAGTCGCAGCGAGCATAATTTGCTTCGTAATCCAAGATAGTGTGACCATCATTAAAATGCTACGAGAGCAAACAGCAGTCACGAGTATAATTTGTTGAAAAGAATGAGGATGGCTTTAAGATCGTGAAGTATATCACATTCCAGACGAATGGTCATTACCCTCACAAACTTACATAAACACACAACGTAATGGCGCATCGTACCGTACGAAGGTCAGCCAATACCAATGAGAGATATAGAGGCGCTTTCAGCATAATGCAAGACCCGCACCTTAACGCCAGTATTCAGCCAGCCTCATAGCCGTGACGCAAGACAGCCAAGAGAGAATACGAGTACAGTCGATAGACTCGAGCGTTGTAGACCGAAGTTGTTCAATCAGTTCGTGTTGAGCCGTCAGTGAGCGAAGACTGAGTAGCACTTACTCTGACTTAATAGTAGCTCGTGGACAGTGTTTCCATAGTTACTTCGTCTCTCACCACCATGGCCCCTGGACCTACCGGATGTCTGAGCAGAGATGCCCCTGATATTGAGGTAAAGTTTATAGCTGATAGTAACATTTATGTATAGGCTATAGGACTTTTCCATTACGTGTTGACCAACTCATAACAACTGCGAACCACCGTGATTCTTTTTGTGAACGACGATAGGAAGATAAGAGTGTTATGCGTGATTTTATCGGACATAAATAGTTGGTTTTAGGATAATTCCAAAAGGTGTTCACTGTTTTGTTTAGCTATACTACAATCGATGCGCACCTTGCTGTAATGGCAAGTAGAATAAGCCTAAGGAGAGATGTCGTCAATGAGTTATTACAGTATGAATTGCATATGATTTCGATTCAGGATATGTAATGCGTATCGTAGGCCATAATAACCTACGCTAGCACAGTTTCAAGTAATGTTATTGTAGAATCTTAAGGTGCAATGCTTGGTTCAAGTCTTTTGCGAATTACGATAGCTGTTAATTTCATGAGCGAAATCTGTGTTTAGTATTCTCTATTTTTTCAAGTAATGAGTGGAATCTTTCAAGTTTAATTATTAAGTTTTGGTAGATATACCTTTGCCTTTTCACGCAATATCTGAATCATTGAGTGAATGTATTAGAAAAAGAAAATAAGGAAGGTTGGAAAGAAAAACTGGGCGCCTCTTAGCCCCAGGATTTGGTTAGTAAGTGTTTATATCTCAGGCGCTTTGGAAGATCAGCAATTTATCTCGTGTGACATATTTGCTCATTAGTCAGAACCTGACGTAATATCGTTTCGAATGTTAAAATTCCACACCTGTATCTTTCAGTTTTTGATGATTGATTCCCATGGTCGACCAGGTGGGGAAAGAAATAACGCTTTGTATACTGCAACTAATACTGTATGCTAATTAAAGTAGACGGCCTTACGAAGAACGAAGATGCCGTTTATTATTAATATAATTTGTCGACCACACAATATAGAAATGTAATACTAGCACATCGCAGTAGGTAGATACGATACATACCGGGTTATTACCATGGAGCCAACCCATTGTGCAGTCACGGACAATTCCTTGTGTAACATTCTCTCTCTCTCTCTCTCTCTCTCTCTCTCTCTCTCTCTCTCTCTCTCTCTCTCTCTCTCTCTCTCAATTTTTTTTAGTCCTTGCCTTACCCTCATTTTTAAATGTATGTTGATGTTATTTAAAGTCGTTGCCATTCGTGTACGATTGTTTTTATGTGGTAATTTATTCGCGTAACCCATACAGGTTCTAACTCACGTAGCCTATAACGGTTCTCGGGATGATGTGTGTTGCCTGTGAATTTAGAATCCAGCCAGAAAGAAACATAATTGTTTAAAGTTGCCTCGGATACGAAGGAACTTCCGTGCCAAATTAGTGTAATTGCAAGTACTCGATTTGAGTAAACATTCGTGTGGAACAAGTCGAAAACACCATTTACCTGCAAAGCATTATTCCACGTGAAGGAGACCCAGTTGTGAAATAACAGCGAAGAGAGAGAGAGAGAGAGAGAGAAGAGAGAGAGAGAGAGAGAGAGCTTGGTCTTCCCTGATGCATTGTCTGCAGAGTCCCTTATCAAATGCTTCGCTGCCCAGGTCTAGGCTCCTTCGTAGCTCTTTCCATTTGACTAAATTTCATTCAAGGTCACTTAATCATGAGAGGTTTAGTTTCTGATGTAGGCGTAATAAGCTGGGGGCTCAAATGTACCTTAGACATTATCTATAAAAAATTGGGAAAAGGAGTAACACAAAGTGATCGACCATAAGTGATGTCATGACGTAGATAAATAAGTCGTAAAAAAAAATTCGGTATTTCACCATCTTCATTCTCTTGTGGGTGGGTAATAAAGGCTCATTGAAGTCAAATGCTGGTGTTCGTTTTGGTTGTATGTTATTTAGTATTGCTTTAATGCTGATTTGAAGGCTTTGCCAAATGGTAATCGAGCAGAAATAGACTCAGAAATAATTCATTACTTATTATTGAAAAATTAAGCAAGTTTGTAAAGAGATTTCAGTTGTAGCACCGTGAAAATAGTTTGGGGATAAAACGCCCAATATGTCTCCAAACTCGAATCGGTGGCTTTAAATACCCCAGCTGAAACCGGTCTTGTAAAGGCCCGACCACAGCATCTAGATATGTAACCAGCTTAGCCTCTCTCTCTCTCTCTCTCTCTCTCTCTCTCTCTCTCTCTCTCTCTCTCAAATTAGCTTAGATACCATTTTTTCTCGGGTAGTTTTACTGTAATACGTACAACACGTCTTGTTATTCGCCGAAGAAAGCATAATGTGGCAAGCTACATAAATAAGCAACACGGTCTGGGTCTAATCAGACATATAAAATGGATAAAAACGGACGATAATAGCTCCAGTACAAAGGGCGTCCCCAATGGTAGCATTGTCCCGCCACTCTTGTTATTTAAGAGCTCAAGGTTACCACGCACGCAGTGAGTTGAGGAGATATGGGAGTACCGTATCATTGCACTATCGAAGGAAAAACATTGTGACTGGCTTTAACGATAGTTGTTCGTTATGTGCTGATCATGTTTGGTTGATAAGTTTAGGAAGTAGAGTGGAAATTGGAATGATAAAGTGAATTTTAGGCGAATTGCATCTTATGTAGACGTGACGGGGAACCATGATCCTTATTATCAAAATTACTCTCTCTCTCTCTCTCTCTCTCTCTCTCTCTGTCAAAGGAATGGAAAACACTGATATTTGTAATAGCAGTATTGTTATTCTTTTTTTAAACTTTCGACGTGACTGAATCGAAAAATAAGTTGATATATTGCAGGCACCTGGAGCGTCTTATATTACCAATTATAATGCTCTTGATGGCGCAGAATCTTTGTACGACCTCAGTGTTAATTTTTTGTGTGTGCGTTTTACATTAAACGAAGAAAATTATAGAACTTGCTCTTTTTTTCAGCTTATGAGACTACCGACTGTATCTTGTCAAATAAAACGGCAATGCCTCTTTCGTAGTAATATCATTGGGAAAAAATATTTTCTTCATTGATAAGACATTATTATTATTTTTATTCGGAAGATGAAACCTATTCATGTAGAACAAGCCCACAGGGGCCATTGACTTAAAATTCAAACTTCCCAAAAAAAAAAAAAAATATGGTGTTCATTGAGAAGAAGTAAGAGGTGGTAAAACGAAATAGCCTACAGACATGTAGCCAGCGCTAGATGATTATTATAAATATGTATGGAACAGATATGGTTTAGCTTCATGTCGAGAGAAGGCTAAAGTCAGTTTCCTTTGAGAACGTCCCTTCAGCACACAGTAGGCCTACAAGTTTTCATATGGTCACATAGTTTGAAATTTCTTTTACTTTGATTTGCCCCAGCCTTCACCCATTATTTAAGAACTAATATATCAAGCCACTTCTGTGCCAGTCTAGAGCTGTGACTCGCCTAACTGGTTAGACTACATTATAATTAGAACATGGTACTAGTCTGAAATTCGCTTCTACGCTTCAGGAGGTGGCACATTTGAGGAGGCTTCTTCCTGAAGTTGCTGGCAGGTTCAAGTCTAGTCCTATGAGAGTCGCCTTGACAACTTTTTGCTGGTTCGTCCGGGATATATCTTTTGGAATTTTGTTGTTTACCGAGATGCGATTTGCATCAGACATCCAAGCTAGCCGTATGCTAACTCGGGCTCTTGCTCGGAAGAGAAACAGATAAGGAAGCCTCAATAATGACAGGATTCTGTTGCGAAAGCAAAGATGTTAACCATATTTTTATTAATTAAAAAAATATATTGCTTCTCTTTTTTACACTTTTTAACGTGGTAAACTCGTAAATGTTTCATTTTTAGACCATTTTCGCTGAATCCCCTTTATGGTTGCAAAATGATGTTCAGCTAGTGTACATGAAATTTATGTCAGTAGCTCTCCCGAACACGGTACTGTAATGCGTTAAACTTAATCAGTTTGGGTATGGGCACAAGATATAAGCAAAAAAATTAAGCCTTTGCATGACAGGAATTCATGACTTAAAATGTAGTACTAGGCTGGGTCAAATAATTTGTGCTAATTTTTCAGTCTGTTTCTGTCGCACAAGTGTTTGAAGGCTTTATAAAACTTTATTAGTGATCTCTTATCGTACTTTAACTTCTCATAGTACTATCACATAGTACTATTCACATTCATTAGACAAGAGTTAAGAACGATAGCGATGGTGGTAACATTAACGATAGTGATGGCGAAAACTATGAAATATAGCAGAGTGGAAAAAGCTGAATTAGCTCAAAGTGATAGTGTTTGTAATGATAACGACAAGCGGAGATATCGAGTTTATTTATTTTTTATCTCAGCACTCTGGAAAAAAAAGTAATTTTATCTCTTATCACGTTATCAACCATCATTTTTCACTTTTACTTCTCTTTGGATCAGTGATGGAAGAATCATACGAGTCACAGTGGAGATAATATCGATAAAACGCTAGACCTCACTAGAGAGAGAGAGATAGAGAGATAGATTAGGACGGTCCAGATCTCGAATAACATCACAAACCGAGCTTGTGGTTACCGCCCCTACTGAAGATTTTGAAACCCGCCTCTCTCTAGGACTGACATCCAGACTTTCCTGATAATTACCGGCTACGCCTTATGGTTTTTCTTTTTTATATTCTTGGAAGGGCTTGGCATAAGGGTCTACCAGCCAAGCTCTTTACCAATGAATTTTCTCCAAGCAATTTGTTATTATTTTCGAGTTTCTTATACATTATGGCTTTTGTGTACGTGTTTTGTCCCGTTCTCCGTTATTAGCAGTTTCTGGGAGGCTCTGTGCTACCCCACATTATGTTTTCTGGTTTCGTCAGTGATTCTCATCATATTTCTTGGCCAGCAAACTCAAATGTAGACGAGTTTACATTTTTCAAGGTTTTTTTTTTTTCATTTTAGTAGTTTTCTTGTGCCGCTCGTTTGCAGTCTTGTTTCAAACGGTCTGTGCAGTTCTGGAAAGTAATCTAACGACTCCGTTTAAAGGGTAGGAAGGTTGTAGGGTACTTACTTGGAAACTGGCACAAGCCAGTGAAAAGAAGTGTGAGAAGTGCTCACATGACTCAGTCCCTCTTCTGAAAAACTCCCGCAGCCCCGCACAGAAGTTAACATGTCGTTTTATAAATGTTTGCTATGATGTATTGAGAATTTACGTGCCCATTCTGTTTTCTATATTTTTGTCTTTGATAAAGTTATATCGAGGCATTTGCTTTCATCAATCCAAGCATTGACCCAACTTGATTTTATCGAAGCATTTTTTATTTTTAACTTTATTTTCCTCCTGTCGTGTAATAATAGTTTTGATTGGGATATATATAGTCTTCAGAAAACATTTTTCTTATTTGGCATCGCACTTCTGTATTTGTATTCTCAGTCACAAAGTGTGATATTGATAGCAGTAATGGTGAATACAGAATTCACTAACTAGTAAATTTACCATCAGTCCATATACTTATATACTAAAATTCACTCTTTACTGTGCGTTCAATGTTTAAAGTAACGATATAAAATTGAAGTCATATCTGAGTATCGTGGCAGGTTTAAATCTCAGTGGTGAAGTAAAGATTACTGTACATCAAGGCCACAGATCTATTTTTAAAACTACTTCGAGCACAGAGAGTGTGAGATTATGAATGTTCTAGTACTCGTATGAGTGTATTCATATCAGTCCTCTCCGTGGGGGGTTAGTGCCGTCAGTGCACCTCATGCGGAGCACTGTAGGCATTAGCTACTTAAGGTTCTTTGCAGCGCCCCTTCGGCCGCTAGCTGCAACCCCTTTCATTCCTTTTACTGTACTTCCATTCATAGTCTCTTTCTTCCATCTTTCTTTTCATCCTCTCGTAACGATTGTTTCATAGTGCAACTGCGAGATTTTCCTCCAGTTACACCTTTCAGTCCTTTCTACTGTCAGTTTCCCTTTCAGCGCTGAATGACCTCATAGGTCCCAACGCTTGGCTTTGGGCCAAAATTCTATTTTCCATTCCATATCAGTCCTGCCATATGGGGTTCGGTCAGATTAATCTTTTGATCTGATGTGGGACGTCTTTGAAAAGCAGAGAATCGCATTTTCATAACTCAGTGGCTGATGTCCTAGATTTTAAGGACCGGAGCGCAGCGCAATTTAGAGTTGAGCTCCCACCAGCTTAAGAGCAGTTGCGTAATAAGATGTTGATGTCTTTTAAATTTCAAGTGCAGAAGCATAATTTAGAGGTCGGATTCCTAAATTTCAAGTGCAGCTGTATAATTCAATTCTTGATGTCCCAGGTATTATGCTCGGTTATATAATTCAGAGGTTGTTATCTAAGTTTGAAGTGCAGTTGCAAAATTCAGTGGTTGGTTTTCGAAAATATTCGCTCGCGTCCTGACGTTTCGTTCTAAGGAATATTGAAGAAGTTTTTTCCAACTGTCCCACAGGGGCAGATTGCAGTCTGAACGAACAAGCCCTCTTGAAGTATATATATCAACAGAAATTTATGCCGTTTTTGCCGGTGCTTTGGGTCCCTCAGTGAAACACCTCCGTAGGGGGCTAGTGCTCTAGGCATGACTTAAAGGTCTTTGCAGCGTCCCTTCGGCCCTCAGCAGCAACCCCTTTCATTCCTTTTACTGTACCTCCGTTCATATTTTCTTTCTTCCATCATACTTTCCACCCTCTCCTAACAATTGATTCATAGTGCAACTGCGAGGTTCTCCTCCTATTACACCTTTCAGACCTTTTTACTGTCAATTTCCGTTTTAGTGCTGAATGACTTTTTAGGTCCCAGCGCTTGGCCTCTGGCCTAAATTCTATATTCTATTCTATTCTGTTTTCACTGAAACACTGTCGATAGAATCTTCAGCCATAGGTACATTTATTGCTGCTTGATAGATTATGGAAGTTAATCATTGTACTTAATTACTTGGAATCTACAAGACCATTTTCGTGGCTACTCATGTCGATGTTTATTCATTCTTACGATAAAAAGGTACACATTCGTACTATTTATTCACATAATTCCTTAAAAATTACCGAAATGTTACCTGATTTGATCAGTTCTTACGGAAAGTGCAGAGGCTTCTTATTGAAAATCATTTAGCTGAACATGTCAGACCAGATTCCAAAATAGCATTCAGTGACCTTCAGCTCTTCTTAATTGTTCTTCTTGTTCTTCTTACTTGTTCTTCTACTCAGGCTGAACGACGGTTCAGTTCTATTTGAGTCGGTATAATAATGTTATGCTCCGTCAGATATCGTCAGTAAAATGTTGTATAGTGCAGTTGATTGCATTTACAAGTATTGCGCGTTTTTTCTTGACTGGTTGACCTGACGGCAGGTTACAGTATCTGAATACCGATCAGCCAATCAGTCACTTGACTGAAGTCGTATTAAAGGATTTCGCAACGGTTTAAGTCATGTGTATAAAAATGTATACATATATACATATATATATATATATATATATATATATATATATATATATATATATATATATATATATATATATATATAATATATATATATATTATATGTATCTATGTGGATATATATATATATATATATATATATATATATATATATATATATATATATATATATATATAAGTATATATATTTGACACGTATGTATGTGTACTAATATATATATATATATATATATATATATATATATATATATATATATATATATATATATATATATGTATGTATATATATATATGTATATATATATATATATATATATATATATATATATATATATATATATATATATATATATATATATATATATATATATCAATGGGGAGGCGGACACAAAGACTTGTTAAAAGGGTAAATTTATTCCCGACGTTTCGTAATGGCTTCATTACATTTTCGAGGGCTGTATAAAATAAATAACATAAATTACAAAAGGGTATAAATTTGAATTTTAAAAATTAAGCACAATGGGTTACAAATAAAAATTAAAAATAGAAGGGACAATTAAAAAGGACAACGTAATAAACAAAACAAAATCTCTAAAAATATATTTTTAATTTTTTATTTGTAACCCATTGTGCTTAATTTTTAAATTTAAATTTATACCCTTTTGTAATTTATGTTATTTATTTTATACAGCCCTCGAAAATGTAATGGCCATTACATGAAACGTCGGGAATAAATTTACCCTTTTAACAGTCTTTGTGTCCGCTCTCCCATTGATGTATACCTGGCTGTGGATGGTTGATATATATATATATATATATATATATATATATATATATATATATATATATATATATATATATATATATATATATATAGCTTCTTACCTGTTTATTGTGCTGGTGTTCACAGATATCCCCGTTCGGGTTCTGGTGTTATTAATAAACTTCCTATCTGCTATATGTTATTGTTGTGAACGCGACGAGATAAGATTAGATATAACCAATGCCCAGAGGTCATTCTTGCGGTCACGGGAGAATCTGCTGTCGTCTGTAATTCCTACAGATTTGCTTAGGTTATTTGATTAGGTTATTTTTTTTTGTCTTTATTTGTTGTACTGACTAGTGTTCTTGTTTATTTAGCCTATGTTATTTTTTTGTGTTTTTTTTTAACATAGGGACATTTCTTTTCTGTGGAAAGTTGATTTGGACTTCGATGACATTGTAGAATTATTATCCCTGAGCTTGTGTTCATTTTTAATAATAATAATAATGGAAAGAGAAACCCACAAGATTCCTGTGTATAACTTGTTTACTTGTAAATATTTACATATTACCTGAATCTCGAGTACTTTCTAGTCCTGACTGTGACCCTTTTTCAAGGGATGTGAAGGTGGTCAGGCTGGCCCAAGGCCCAGCAATCTTCTAGAGCTACTTCTCCCTGTGCTGTCATTTATGTGATGGCTGTCCTAGTTTCCAATCTCTTGAGAGTTGTTAATCCCCTCCGTCGGTCTGATATCCTGATCTGATGGTCAGTGGGACTAACCCTTGTGGTAAGTGAGTGGTCACCATCGGTCTGTTGGGCAGGAGACCTCTAACCTCCAGGTCAGAAGGGTCGATCTTAGCTTCTTTTAATACTAAAGCTCAGCTTATGGGATCATCTGAGGTAAATCCCTTGTTTCCTTCTATCACTTTAATCTCACTGGTGAGTGCCCCTTCCACTATAGCACTCCCCTGTGAGTTGAGCTGTACTGGCCTTCTGTGTTCATCGATTCTAGTCCTTATTCCCCTACCTGTTTCACCCACATATTTGTCTCCACAATTGTTGCAATTAATTATGTATACCTGCCCTATATCATCTGCATGACTGTCTTCTCCTTCCAATTTATTTTTACATACTTTGTTTTTTACGGTGTTGTCAAAGGCATAAACAAATTTATATTGATATAGGAAGGGTATACATAATTAATTGCACACAATTGAGACAGTTTCATGTGGGTGAAACAGGTGAGGAGAATATGACTAAAATCTGAGAACACAGAAGGACAATGGCCTCAACTCAGGAGTGCTATAGCTAGGCGTGTTGGGAAAGGACCATAGGATGGATTTTAAAAACAGTAGGCTTGTATACTGCACAAAAGCAATAACATCAATCATAGGGTGGTAGTGGAAGGGGCACTCATCAGAGAGATTAAAGTGATAGAAGGAAACAAGGGATTTACCTCAGAAGATCCCATAAGCCGAGCTTTAATATTAAAAAGAAGCTAGATCGACCCTTCTACCTGGAGGTTAGGTCTCTGCCCAACAGACCGATGGTGACCACTCACTTACCACAAGGGTTAGTCCCACTGACCATCAGATCAGGATATCAGACGGACAGAAGGGGATTAACAACTCTCAAGAGATTGGAAACTAGGACAGCTATCATACAGCACAGGGAGAAGTTCCAGAAGATTGCTGGGCCTTGAACCAGCCTGACCACCTTCACATCTCTTGAAAAAGGGTCACAGTTAGGACCTGAAAGTACTCGAGATTCAAGTAATATGTAAATATTTATAAGTAAACAAGTTATACACAGGAATCTTGTGGGTTTCTCTTTCTATCTTCAGAAGAAAACTGAAAGAAGTTTTTGTTTGGTTAATAATAATACCAGTAATAATAATCCTGTTAAACTTCACATGTAACTTGTAGACATCTGTCATAAAATTAACTTCTATGTGAATTGAACAACTTTACTTTATGGTTGTTTTGTTAAATCTATTTAGAATTAACTGTTTTTTATTACCAATTTATAGAATAAACTTTTTTTTTATTACCCATTTATAGAATAAACTTTTTCATTACCAATTTATAGAATAAACTTATTACCAATTTATAGAATAAACTTTTTAATTACCAATTTATAGTATAAACTTTCTTATTGCCGATTTATAGAATAAACTTTATTTCCAATTTATAAAATAAACTTTTTTATTACCAGTTTTTAAACAATTATGTCGAAGTAGATCTTTGAGGCAAAGAGTATCAAGTTTATATATTCTTCGGGTGAAAGGTATAAGTGTTAATGCTCAGAAGCTACAGGAAATGGAAGTCTAACTCT
>NC_089795.1:83767662-83780162 GCF_040412425.1 Macrobrachium rosenbergii
GTTACAGTTTTTTCGTGATAAAAAGAAATATCGGAGAAAAGCTGTTTAAAACACTTGACCTCGTTCAAGATAAGCAACATATAACCATTACAAAACGAAAGTAGAGCGGGCTGCTCAGATACGCAGTAGAATTCCGTCCCCGAAACTAGTTTAGTGAACCCTCATCGCTGAAAATAGACTATCGAGACCTGGACTCTGCAGTCGCTTGATAAATTTCGCAAGGCAGAAAAAAAAGACTAATGCGATTCTATATCTCTCTCATCATATTGTCGTTACTGAAATGACCGAGATTTCTGAGTAATAATTATAGATTCTTAATATGGACCCAAAGTAAAATACAGCAAATTATTGACTTATTTGAATGATTTTTCAGTATCTTTACATGAGGAAATGTCAGTTGCACTTCTGTTTGGTTGTGTGATTTTTTTTCCGTGCGTGGGCGCGTTGCAGAGCATATTTGCTCATATCTGCCCATTTTGCCAATATATCTGCTTCGAGTTGCGCATCTCTGAGCAAAGTTTGTTCAACGTGTTCAGTTTGCGAACAAAATTCACACAGAAGTACACATTTTGCGAGCGGATTTTACACTGAAGTACACATTTCGCCAATAAATTTTACACTAAAGTACACATTTTGCCAATGAATTTTAGACTGAAGGACTTACTTTGCCAATGAATTCTACACAGAAGGACATATTTTACGGAGGAAGTTTACACTGAAGGACACATTTCGCCAATGGATTTTACACTGAAGGACACATTTCGCCAATGAATTTTACAATGGACACATTTTGCCAATGAATTTTACACTAAAGTACACATTTTGCCAATGATTTTTACACTGAAGGGCACATTTTGCCAATGAATTTTACAATGAAGGACTTATTTTGCCAGTGAATTCTACACAGAAGGACACATTTTGCCGAGGAAGTTTACACAGAGCTATGCGTTTTTCCAACGAACTTTGCAACGACTTTTGGATTGCACCGGGCTGAGCGTTGTTTCTGTAAGGTGCAAAATTGAAAGCCGGACAAAATTCCTGATATCACTCATTGTTATATGAAGCTGGACTTTTGCCAGCGAGACATCCTACGCATACAAACAATTCAGTTCACTTCAAACTTTACCAATAATAATTACTACTTAGGTTGAAAATAAATAAACGACAAAGTAATCTTGACAGTAAGGCAGCGACTAAGTTCAGCTGTTTAAGTATCCCCGTAGGGGGTTAGTACCGTCAGTACACCTCATGTGGTGCACTATAGGCATTACTTAGGTTCTTTGCAGCGTGCCTTCGGCCCGTAGCTGCAACCCCTTCCGTTCCTTTTACTGTACCTCCTTTCGTATTCTCTTTCTTCCATCTTACTTTCCACCCTCTCCTAACAATAGTCCAACTGCGAGGTTTTCTCCTGTTACACCTTTCAAACCTTTTACTGTTGGTTTCCCTTTCAGCGCTGAATGGCCTCATAGGTCCCAGTTCTTGGCCTTTGGCCTAAATTCTATGTTCAGCTGATATTCAGTTCAGCTGTTTAAGTATAAGGGGAAGGACACAGATCTTTTGGAATCCATTATTTTATTTCGCCCATTTCATTTAAATTGGCGTCTTTGATATGTCTCTTTAAAATTTAGTTTCTACGAAACATTTAGATGAAATGGGAAACCTACTGTCTTTTGTCTATTTTTTTTATATTAACACGAAATAAAAACTACTAAATAATGATCAAACTCTTGTTTAGTAATTTTTATTTTGGTTAGTCTTTCATTGAGGAAAGAACATTCCGCTTGATTAAAGCTCGCTTCCGGTGTGGTTTTGATGTGTAGGTATGATGAACACTTTTTTGGCAAAGTGCCGATTATGCACTTTTAAAATTTGTTGAGTTATCTGCATCGAAGGCGATTTTATCATTGAGTGAGCCCCTTAGGGTGGTAGTGCCGGCAGTGCACCGCACGCTGTGCACTGTAGGCATTACTTAAGGTTCTTTGCAGCGTCCCTTCGACCCCTAGCTGCAACCCCTTTCGTTCCTTTTACTGTACCTCCGTTCATATCCTCTCTCTTCCATCTTGCTATCCACCCTCTCTAACACATGCTTCATAGTGCAACTGAGAGGTTTTCTTCCCGTTACACCTTTCAAGCCTTTCTACCCTCAATTTCCGTTTCAACGCTGAATGACCTCATAGGTTCCAGGGTTTGGCCTTTGGCCTAAATTCTATAATCCAATCCAATCCAGTCACTGAGAGACACAAACTTGATACTAAGCTGAAATATGAGGTCAATGATCAAATCAACGTCGACGCAGATAACTCTGAAATTTAAAGAATGCATTTTCGACACTTGGCCATAAAAGGGCCGACATGTCGTGATTCAATTACACAGTAATGCAACTGAGCAAGTTTTACATGTTTCGACTCCATTCCTTTAATCCTTACACTTGATATTCTTCTGTTCGTGCAGTTCCTCCTTTGAGGCGACACCTTTTGCGATGGAAATCTTTGGATCGCACCACCTTACGCCCATTCGACTTATTTATAGAACAGTGGTTCTTAACCTTTTTATTACCACGCCCCCTCTAAAAGTTGGTCCATCCCTCCACGCCCCCTCTCCTTGCATCTATAAGTAATATTCCCTCCCAGAATTAAAGGAAAATAAAAAAAAAAAGGAGAAAGAGAAGGGATGTTTTTATTATTTGTGGAATGAACTAGTGAGATACGTGACACTGCTTCTTAGCGACTCTTGTGAAGAGAATAGCGAATATAATGAGATAATTTTTTTATTTTTCCCTAGGGTTTTCTCCCCCCAGGTTGAGAACCACTGATATAGAACGATAAAGACCTAGGCATCGAAAAAATGTATAAAAAACTGCTTAATTTGCCCTCTGCGTTTGGTTCTGAGGTCGATAAGGAAACCGGACCGTCTCTGTAGAGCAGCTTATTCACAACAGAGTCGACGCATCCCGAATCGAGTTTTTTTTTTCTTTTGTTGGGGCTGGGGGATAGGGGGCAAATGGCAATATTTAGGAGCTTGGAGCTTGATCTAAAACTTGTTCTCGAGCTGATTTGGTTACTCGAGAGATTTTGTAGAATTTTACTTTACTGTAGGGGTAACGAGGGCCTGTATATTCTGAACGTGGTTCACAGACGTTTGGTAACCGGATGAAACCAGTTGCTGTTTCATTTGATTAAAAGGAATTGTTTTCTTTTGAACTGTGATTAACTTCGGAAAGAATCTAATGATTTTTTTATTCAATTTTTTTCAGTGACATTGTGACTGCGCGGATAGAAATGATTGACATTAAAGATATTAACAATAAAAATGATTCCATCAGATAAAATAGGTAATGATGTAAAAATCTTTAGTATGCGATTGTTTCGTAATAGTCAGTGCGACAGTATACAAGAGATAAGACTTAACCATGTCTTTTTAGTTTTTGTAAAGAAAACTATTGTGCCGGCTTTGTCTGTCCGTCCGCACTTTATTTGCCTGCACTTTTTCTGTCAGCTCTCAGGTATGAAAAACTGCTAAGGCTAGAGGGCTGCAAATTGGTATGTTGATCATCCACCCTCCAATCATCAAACATATCAAATTGCAGCCCTCTAGCCTCAGCAGTTTTTATTTGTTTTAAGGTTGAAGTTAGCCATAATCGTGCTTCTCGCAACGATATAGGATATGCCACCACCGGGCCGTGGTTAAAGTTTCATGGGCCGCGGCTCATACAGCATTATACCGAGACCACCGAAAGATAGATCCAGTTTCGGTGGCCTTGATTATACGCTGTAGCTGCTGTAGAGAAAACTCGATTGCGCCGAAGAAACTTCGGCGTATTTTTCACTTGTTAATTTTTGCCCATACAACAAAATTAAAAATATCCACCATATTGTTTTGATAAAAACTGGAATTAAAAAAAAGAGTGGCAGATGGAAGCTCGCGGTTTTAACACCAGTTCTGCTTGACAAGGAATCAAAGTGGATCCAAGAGATCTGGGTATTCAGGTAATCAGAATGCTCAAGGCAGTCTGCTGTTAATTAACTAACAAAACAGGACGTTCAAGTGAAGCCCGAAAAAGTTGCCCCCACAGGACAACGAATTTTGTTAAACACAGTTTAATGAAACGTACGGTCCTGGCGACGCCTTATGCGATGTAAATGAGCTAGAACGAAGTTTCCTGGTGTATAAATAAAAAATCCGGCTATCTAGATTCAACAGGGACAAATGACCCTAGAACAGTAGAAATTTTGCATTTCATCTTTATATTTTATTTTCCAGGAAGTTATGCTTTATGGTACAGCGTGAGAGTTTTGCATAGCTGTTTATATTACTCAAATCCCCGTAGGGGGTTAATGCCGTCAGTGCACCTCACGCGGTGCACTGTAGGCATGACTTCAGGTTCTTTGCAGCATCCCTTCGGCCCCTAGCTGCAACCCCTTTGATTTCTTTTACCTTACCTCCGTTCATAGTCGCTTTCTTCCATCTTGCTTTCCACCCTCTCCTAACATTTGTTTCATGGTGCATCTTTCAAACCTTTTTACTGTTAATTTCCGTTTCAGCGCTGAATGTTCTCGTAGGTCCCAGCGCTTTGCCCTTGGCCTAAACTCTATATTCTGTTCTGTTATGTTCTATACTACGCAAACGTACCTAAGTGCTTGATCATATAAATGAAATAAGGGTGCACTGTAGGCATTACTTCGACCACTAGCTGCAGCCCCTTTTATTCATTATACTGTACCTTCGTTCATATTCTCTTTCTTCCATCTTACTTTTCACCTTCTCCTAACAATTGTCTCATAGTACAACTGCGAGGTTTTCCTTCTGTTACACCTCAGAAGTCTTTCTTTTACTCTCAATTCCCTTTCAGCGCTAAATGTTCTCATAGGTCCCAGCGCGTGGCCTCTGGGCTAAATTTTATGTTACATTCCATTCCCTATGAAATACACACCGAGATCTGTACTTATGAAGAAAAATAGAATTGTGATTGATGAAGTGAGGGAAAGCTTTAACGATTCAGGGAAGTAGGGCCTGTTTAGGTGAGGCTTTGATATATTTCCATAAACAGGGTGGAATATGTCGAGATTATGTACATCCTTAGGATATACAAGAGTATAACTATTTGTGCACGTGACCATTCAAGCTACATTGTTTAGGGATAAGGAAGGTGTGATTATATTTAAGTGGTACGTTACTGTTATTATTAGTTTAACCAGACCACTGAATCACATTTATGCTCCCAGAGGGATGGCACGAAGGAATTGTTCTCAAATGAAAGGCAGAAATTGGAGCAAATTAAAGATGTTGGACAGCTAGGTAAGAATTGACCAATGGGAACGGATGAAAAGTTAAAAGTCAGAAACCATTGCAGCTGGGACCGAAGGGAATCTGCAAGGAACCTCTAGTACACCACTTAAGATGCATTGCATGTACTGTATGTGGTACCGTCTGTGGGGTCTGACGTGAACAGACTTGAGATTCATTCCGAATAAACCTTGCTTTGTAGAAGTCACTCTTCCAAATCCTGGCCAACAAGGGCACCCAGTAACGAGTTCAGTGTCTTGACGATAAATGCTAAATTACCAATGTCCTTCTTATGAGAATACAATGTGTTGTTTTGCTGTAGACTTAACCTATACGGTTTGTTTATTATTATATTTGAGGTTTTTGTGGACTTCGTTGTAATTTTTTTAGACAATTTTTTGTTAAATGTTACATTTTCTCTAGAAGTTCTTATACGTAATTGTACACAGGCAGTTTCAAAATATTGGCAGAGAGGTGAACGGACAAGCATGTTCAACTAAGGTCGCCTCAGCACTTATCGATCAGGCTTAAAAGATCACTGCCCACTGTTATCAGAATATGTGGGCTGTGATCTGACGAAACTTGGGACTATCGATAATAGAATTTGATGATTTTTTCGTGCCGCCTAATGTTGCAAGATTGCATATTCTTCACGATACAAATTTTAGCTTATAATAAAGAGACTTCAATTCCCCTGGCAGAGGAAAGATTGCATATTTTTCACGATACAAATTTTAGCCTTTAAGAGAGAGACTTCAATTCCCTTTGTCGAGGAGAATAAATGCACTGGTGACGACAATAATCAGCAATGTTTACACACTCCAAAGAACCTTACGCAACAACCCAAACTAACTCTGAATTGATAGAGAGCTGTTACGTAAGAATCCAGTCCACAAAACATAAACCTGTTTATTGCAGATGATAATAAGGCAGGAAAACTGAGAGACAGATTTATATAAAGGAAGAAAATCTCACGTTCTTAGAATTAGATTATAGTTTGAATTTACACTTTTTTTTTTTTTTTTTTTTTTTTTTTTTAGAGAAGGAGTCGCAGTCCTTTCTTCACAAATGCAAGCAGAACATATTAGTTACGAACAAAGCGAGAAAAAAATGTGGAATTTATTTTGATTATTGCTGTGGTTATTTGTCAAACGGCTCACTTTTTATCGGGACAGACACAAAATACCGGGTGACGCAGCAGGCTGATGTAGAATACAAGACCCAGGCGCTGGCGGACGAGGAAACATCGCAGATTTCCTCTCCTTGACCTTAGAGGACGAATTGCGTTGTATAATGGGTTGCATAACCCATGAGATGGTCGAACCGTGGTCCTGCAGGGGTCTCTCTCTCTCTCTCTCTCTCTCTCTCTCTCTCTCTCTCTCTCTCTCTCGTATTAATTTATTGATTTTTTTTTTTTTTTTGATAAGTAGGAGCTCGTCTTTCTGTATTTCCCTTTACCTCTTCTTACTTCTACCTAATGAACACCATATTCTTTGGAAGCTTGAATTTCAAGTCAGTGGTCCCTGTGGTGGGCTTGTTCCATATGAATAGGGTTCATCTTCAGTATAATAATAATAATAATAATAATAATAATAATAATAATAATAATAATAATAATAATAATAATAATAGTAATAATAATAATGATAATCTCTCTCTCTCTCTCTCTCTCTCTCTCTCTCTCTCTCTCTCTCTCTCTCTCTGTCTAGGTGTATACCATTGCTGAACATCATGTTAAAGATTCCGTATTGATGGTGATCTGCAATAAGTACTGTACCATTAACCAAAATTCTTTGGGGCAGCCAATTATATGAGGAAAAAAACCCAGGTTTAAAAAAATGTAGCGTACCGAATGTGATGATTAAAGAAAGCGCGTCTTCGCTAATTTTCTCCAGGAAGTTTTTTTTTTTAGAAAACTTGCTCAAAATCGTACATATAATACGGTTTCGTATTTATGAGTAAGCAGGTATAACTTGGCTCTTACATTAGCTGTGGAAGGGGCGTTACGGACACGAAAACAATACCTGGCAACTTAGGTGTCGAGTGGCATTTTAAAGAAAAAAAAAAACACTACCTGGTGTCAAAGCTATCAGCCCTTTGTTTGTTGCAGTTTATGATTAAAAGCTGGCGTTATTCCAGCACGGGCTGTTGTTCATAGACAACCCACTTAAATGACGGCTTCTGTAGCGTGATGAAAATTGATTAATTTTCAGATTTTTGAATAAGTAATTGATAATCAGTCGTGAAGTTTAGAATATATATAATACAGTTCTTTGGTTGATTGCGATCAAAGCCGTGCTGATACAAGGTCATTTGAATTGAATAGCATGACCTGAAAGTCGGTGAGATCTCTCGTCCTCATAGAGTACGACATATATATATATATATATATATATATATATATATATATATATATATATACTCATATATATATATATATATATATATATATATAAACATATATATTTATATATAAACACTCAAATATTGATCCACATGCGTCTTAATAAAGAAGAATTCTCCTTTCCCACACAGAATACCTTGCACCCAAGGTCAAGTTAACTCGATATTAAGGGATATTTGGGGCTCAATATTTCAGAGCATATGAGAAAGGTTAACATGAATGTGTCAAAGTGCATACACACATACATATAATATTGTATGTAATATATATATATATATATATATATATATATATATATATATATATATATATATATATATATATATATATATATGTGCATTTTTAATTAAATGTAAAATATCAAAGAACAGTAAACTCATGAGATTTGAATTGAAACTAAAGGATATTTGAGTAAATGTGGGTAAACTCTGTTCCCACATTTTGCTGGATATTTGCTCTAAGAGAAATCGAACCCTTTATACCAATAGTACTGATAATATTAGACTGGGAAATCTCCTTACCCAAGTGAACTAAACTCCCTTGAGGTATCTTAATACAAATGATCAAGCGAGGATACAATGCATTACTACGCTAATACTATTATCCTTGCATTTTGATACATTTTTATCTATTCATCAATTTATTTTATACTTTTTAACAAGTAAGATTTCTTCTCTCTGTATTTCCCTTCACCTCCTCTTACTTCTTCCTAATGAACACCATAATATTCTTTTGGGCTTAGTTCCGTCAGTAGCCCCTGGTGGAAAGCATTTCCATATGAATAGGATTCATCTTCTGAACAGTGATAATGATAATAATAATTTATTTAAAGTAACCTGTTGTGTACTGTTGGCTGGACCTAGGTGTGTTTTTTCCATGGGTGAGGAGTGCTGCAGTGACATAGATGTCGCTTTGGAATTTTCGTTCCTTCGTGATCCTGCTGTTTTTAGAATTTCGAAGTTCTAAGTTAAGAGTACGTCGAATAATAATAATAATAATAATAATAATAATAATAATAATAATAATAATAATATGTGCCGAGTTTTTAACATATCCATCGACAATAATAATAATAATAATAATAATAATAATAATAATAATAATAATAATAATAATAATAATGATAATAATAAAAAAAATAACAATAATATGTGCGTAGTTTTCAGCATAACGATCGACAATGATAATAATAATAATAATAATAATAATGATAATAATAATGATAATAATAATAATAATAATAATAATAATAATATGTGCGGAGTTTTCAACATAACCATCGACGTTTGACACTTTTTTTTCCATGTCAGAATCTCGGAGACCCTACCGATAGAGAACGAGGGCATGTTTAACCTCCTTTTATTGCCCAGACACGAAATTGGAGTCAGCCTGACGAGAAAATTAGATAGTCTGGCTGCAGGAGTCAGTGGGTTGCTAAAATGAGCCCACTGCATGACATGGTGTGGTCGTCACTGTAACTGGTGGGCCAGGGGGTAATTCGGGTGCTTGCGAATGCCTGTGTTAAATTACCTTGCACATTTTGGCAAGTATCATCAGTACAAAGTGTTCGCCCGACGTGTACTCGTTCTGTACATGTACTGTACATGTGCTCTGCCTCGATTACTATAATATTGTTATTGGAGTTGAATGCTAGCCATGGGAAGATGTGGGTATATATATATACATATATATATATATATATATATATATATATATATATATTATTATATATATATATGGTTTATATATATATACAGTATATATATATAATGTATACAATATGATTTATATATTCTAATATATAAGTTGTCAATTCACAGTTTGTCAATTCACTTGAAAAGCAGCAATCTTTGCAAGCCATTTATTTTATTGCCTGCTAGTTAGTTACATAATAATAATATATGCTTGATGTATCTAAACATCGTAGAAGGAAGGTCCTAGGAATAACTGTCATGGAATTAAGATATCAAATTCTTTATTCACTCTATGATATATCACCAATGCCCCCCACGTGAATGTCTCATCGGACCATTAGAAGGTTTTTTTACACGTTCCAGTGACCAGTTCTTTATTTTTATTTTATATATTATGTTTTTTGCATGGGAAGGTTTTCAACCACTCTTTTATCTGGGCTTGACACCTACTATAGTATAGAAATCACCTTGAATTTTTTGACGTGATTGTCATTATTATTATTTAGAAGATAAACCTATTCGTACAGAACAAGCCCACCAAAGGGGCCACTGACTTGAAACTCAAGCTTCCAAAGAATATAGTGTTCATTTGAGAGAAGTAACAGAAAGTAATGGGAAACGCAGGAAGAGTACCTCAATTATTAGACAAGACAAATGAACGAACAAAGTACAAGGATAAAAATATGAGTGAATTTTTAAAAGTTGATTGCCCCGTAGGAGGGGTTAGTGCCGTCAGTGCACCTCATGCACCTCTGTAGGCATTACTTAAGGTTCTCTGCAACGTGCCTTCGACCCCTAGCTGCAATCCCTGCCATTCCTTTTACTGCACCTTCTTTCATATGCTCTTTCTTCCATCTGAATTTCCACCTTCTCCTAAACAGTTGATTCTTAGTGCAACTGCAACGTTTTCCTTCTGTTACACCTTTCAGACCTTTTACTCTCGTTTCTGCTTCAGCGCTGAATGACCTCATGGGTCCCAGTGCTTGGCCTTGGATCTAAATTCTATGTTCAATTCAATTAAAAGTTGATTGTGAAGAGAGAGAAAGCTGAGAGTGAGCTTGGGGGAAATTTCCATTGGAAAACATCTCTGGATGAGAGAACTAAAAATCCTAGGAGGATAGACCAGCATATTGGAGAGTGGTCTGGCTAGTCTTCAAAGGCAATTTTAGATGGATATTCGAAAAATAAAGTCCTTTTGATTTAGGTAATTTTGTTAACCTAGCCTTGATAAATAGGTAGGATTAGAGTCAGGAGAGGTATCCGTCAATAAAATATCTGCCAAAACCAATTGAAGAACAAGCCGTTCAGGATAGAAACATCTTGAGGAGGTTCGTTAAAAACAGCGACCCCGACTTGGGATTAAACAGAGAAGAGAAGGAAGATGATTGATGTAATTTTGTAACAATGATGATAAAAACTTTCGAAATTATTTAGTGTGTTATAAAAGTAACGGGTACTGTCGGGAAACGGGTGGCTCATCATTAAGATTCCCAGAGACCACCATACATAATTCCGCGAAAAGATTCAGAAAGACAAATAATTATGCTTGCTTACTCAACTAGCTTTCTGGCTTTCTCCTCGACGAATAACCGCTTGCATCAGACGGCCAAAGTTTGTTGTATGTTCCAGTAAGGCTCGGTGTCTTACAAAGCAGTAAATTTTAAAAGGTTAAACGCTGGAGATTTAAAGTTGAAAGACCAACATGACATTTGAATCGCGATCACCTTGAGCATAAAAACTGGAAGTTGTTGTTACACACGGGTACGCCACCAGCAGACGGGACAAATACCAAGGTTTGGATTAGGACGCGAGAGGTTCCAAGGATTGAAAGGCGAAGTAAGATTGTTGCAATGTTCCCTGAAGTTGAGGGGTATGGTAAAATGACTACGAATCATGACTTCATCAGGGAACGTGGCAGCTAAATTTAATAGTAAGTGGCGAGAACGAAATGAATGCTTTAAAATACTCGTCTTGAGGAGAGAGCGAAGATCGAGGTCGGAAGAAGGTGCAATCCCGCCCTGAGAACTATGTGGTACACCAAATAGAAAAAAAAAAAAAAATACCAGTTGTACTACATATATATAGTATACTGTATATATATATATATATATATATATATATATATATAATATATATATATATATATATATATATATACTATATATATATATATATATATTGTGTGTGTGTGTGTGTGTGTGTTTGGTGCACTGTAGCCATTACTTGAACTTCTTTTGCAGCGTCCCTCGGCCCTCGGCTGCGACCCTTTCATTCCCTTTACAATGCCGCCGT
Source organism: Macrobrachium rosenbergii (assembly GCF_040412425.1). Classification (NCBI taxonomy): domain Eukaryota; kingdom Metazoa; phylum Arthropoda; class Malacostraca; order Decapoda; family Palaemonidae; genus Macrobrachium; species Macrobrachium rosenbergii. The sequence continues at coordinate 83,779,336 of NC_089795.1, forward strand.
TTCATATTTCTCTTTCCTCCATCTCACTTTCCACTCTCTCCTGACAATTATTTCAACATTATCTTCAGCGCTGAATGACCTCATAGGTCCCAGCGATCATCCTTTGGCCTAAATTTTATATTCTAGTTCATATATATATTATAATATATATATATGTATGTATATAATATATATATATATATATGTATATATAATATATATATAATATATATATATAATACATATATATATATATAATATATATATAATACATATATATATATATATATATATAATATATATATATACATATATACACATAATATATAATGTGTGTGTGTTTGTGAGACTTTTCTGTACTGCACGTGATCGGGCAGTCTTTTTTACTTCTTTCCTTACCGTCTTCTTTGAAGAAGTGATGACTTGCATGCCAGAAATAACTGCATTTCATCTAGAGCTTTTGCATATTTAATATCGCGTTATAGAAAACTACTCTGCTTTTCTCACGAGACTTTTTCCTTGTCCATTTTGTGACTCAGGTTAGCTCTTCTTCTTCTTCTTCTTCTTCTTCTTCTTCTTCTTCTTCTTCTTCTTCTTCTTCTTCTTCTTCTTAATCCCACTGTATAGCAGGGTCGGCCGCTCTAGTCAACTTTCTCCATCTGTTTTCTTTTCTATTCCTTGAATCTGCTTCCCCCAGTTCCATCTCACCCATATCCCTCTTCACCACATCCATCAGGTTAGCTGTGGCATTAATTTCTCCCTTGATTTACAGGCAATATAGTCCTTTATTGGAATTAAAGGTCTTTTTTCATATTTATACTTATTTCATGATTCCGCCTTCTCAATGG
>NC_089795.1:83785162-83965162 GCF_040412425.1 Macrobrachium rosenbergii
TATATATATACTATATATATATATATATATATATACACATTTCGGAAAGACTGTGTAAGTGAAACATTCCTAACCGTGCAGTAGTGAAATAAGTCACACCCACGGATCGAAGTCCTCCCATAAGTCCCACGCCTGCTACAATTTGAAGGAGACTTCTCTGCCATAAATTTCTTTCTCCTGTCGTTCAGAGCTCAGGAAAACTTCTCTACCTTTCCAGGAACCAGTAACCGCACCTGACACACAAATAACCAAGCAAACGGTGATTCAGTACTTTTACTCTACCTCCATTCCCACTTTCTTACTTCATTATTGCTGTCCGCCCTGTCTAGCTGGTACTTCTTAGCGCAACTGTGGGGTTTTCTTACAGGTCCACCTTTAGATTCTTGTATTTCATCTCTTATTTTCTGGATTTCTCTCTTTTGCTGTCCAACCCCCTCTTTTCCTTGTCTTGAGCGCTGAATGGCTAAAGTACCCCAGTGCTTGTCGTGACAGCTAAATTTCATAAGTCATTCAGTCAGTCAGTCACCACCATGCCCTCACCTTCAGTTCAGCTCATATAATCAGTAGTGATTGAATTAACTCTAGTTTCTACTTTCCTCAAAATAAAAGATTGAACATTATGTAAACATGTATATCTCAACGGGTGAGGTAAATTCAGCAATGCTTGTTTGTAATTCAAGCTACAAAGAACGTATTGTAGGTGACCACTGGAGCTCCAAAATCAGGGCGAGGTCGTCACAGATCTTGGTGACCTCGTTCGAATACTAGTTGCCGTCCTGAATATTGCTGCCAGTTCAATTTTCAAATGATGTCCCTAATTTCTTGTTAAAAAAAATATGAATTGAAAGAGGCAAGAAGTCCTCATCGAATGCTGATAATTTTAAGAGGAGACTGATACTCTAGAATATATATTTAAATAATTTGCGTACATTTTTTTATATATTCATTTGTTATTTTTTTCCTGTTTTTCTAATTACTAATCTCCTCTTTCTGTATTTCTGTTTACCTTCTTTTACTTCTTTCGAATGAGTACCATATTCTTTGGAAGCTTGAATTTCAGGTTAATGGTCCTTGTGGGGTTGTTCCATATGAATAGGGTTCGTCTTCTGAATAATAATAATAATAATAATAATAATAATAATAATAATAATAATAATAATAATAATAATAGTTTGGAGGTGATTAATTTTAATCAGAAATTTGCTGTGAATAATAATAATAATATGTATAATAATAATAATGCAAATCTAATAATAATAATGCAAATACCGTGAATATGTTTATAAAATACAAAATCCACATTTATGTAAAGTACTGTATTTACAAATAAATAAATTCCAGGAGCTTTCGAGAGCCTGCTCAGCTCCCTTCTTCTAGCTGAAGAGGGGGCTGGTGGCTCTCAAGCTCCTGGGCTATTTTATTGTAAATATTACTATAAATGTAATTTTATGAACTAATAATAATAATAATAGTAATAATAATAATAATTGGTTGGAGATGATTAATTTCAATACGAAATTTGCTGTGATATTTTGATCATGTCATCCGGGTCACACTGAGATCACCTGCTTCAAGGGCAAGCATATAGCTCGCCCCGTGCCCGGGAATAAAACCCATTGACCTCGGTACCTGCCAAAATCATTTTCTGGTCCCAGGGTGCCTGTGCGCTCTCTGCCACAGGTACTGGAACAATGGACAAAAAACTCGTTCAGTTACCAAGATATTTAGCTTTAATCTCTGGCATTTAGTGATCTAAATAGAATTTTCCCCTAATTCTGATCAGTCCTGCCTTTTCTCCAGTGAGGTTCAGTACCGTCCAGTTTTCTAGAAGTTTCATTACAGCTGTAATCAAATTATGAAACGGATTTCGTAACCGTATGGTTGAATCACTGAAACTTCAGAAGTTCAAATTGGGTAAAAATTCTCTTTTTCTGTTGAAAGGCTCACATGACTCTCTCTCTCTCTCTCTCTCTCTCTCTCTCTCTCTCTCTCTCTCTCTCTCTCTCTCTCTCTCTCTCTCTCTCCAAAGGCAGAATTAGTGGAAACTTTTCAATTGTTCCTCTCATTGATATTGCTTAGGCGAACTTCGCAAAAATCATAACTGGTTCAAAAGAGGTGTATATTTGGGGAACACATTAAAAGGAGTAGCAGCAGTAGTTGTGAAGTCAATATATTACGTGAGGATATTTCCTGAAGATACTGATGATAAATCGGAAATAAAATAGAAAGTTTATGTATAATTTGGCCATAGCCATGAAGGTGTATACACAGTTATTTTAATCTTTTCTTCAGTCTGCTGTAACTCAGTCTGACTCAGCAATTCCCAGACACAATAATATAGACCTAATTGTCAGGCTCTTCTCTCACTAAATTCTTCGAAAATTTTTGGCTGAAAAAATTGAATTAAACCTTTGCCTTCTGTCAGTAATTTGGGTGAACTTTGCTGATCAAACTTGTCAGGGAAAAAGTAAAATGGTGGGAATGGAATATAAACTTTAATCCAAAGGCCCAGCGTCGTGACCTATGAGGTCATTCAGCGCTGAACAGGAAACTGAGAGTAAAAAGGTTTTAAGGTGAAACAGGAGGAAAACCTTGAAGTTGCACTATGCAATAATTGTTGGAAGACGGTGGAAAGTGAGATGAAAGAAAGGAAATATGAACGGAGGTACAGTAAATGGAATGAAGGGGGTTGCAGCTATACCCTTTCCAAAATGTATAGATCTCTCTGGCGTGGTTGTCTGGGTCTTCGCGTAAGGCATATATGCCAAATGTATAACAACAACAGCGAGATAAAATCATTTCTCCATTACAGATATCAAATAAAACCTTTTTAGTAGCATTCCAAGTCTATTACATGGGTTCACGATTGATAATCTTTTTAGCAATTACAAGAAAGAATCAGAGTTTCTATCAATTTGAGATTCATTTTGGTGGAATCTTCCTTCACACAGATGCGTGCGTTTCAAATCCACGGGTAAGCAGCTTAGATTTTCTAAGAGCACTTTCGGTGGTCTGGTCATCAAGTATTTTAAAGGCATTTCTCGTTTCCATATTGATTTTAACATCAGGTAAAGTAAATAAATTGGTTGCAAGGAAATGTGAAATAAAGAAGCATAACAGCGAGTTTGCAAGAAAAATAAACATTCATCAGATCTCTGTCTCTCTCTCTCTCTTTAAAAGGTTGATGAGCCAAATTTCTCTTGGAAGGCAGATGTAACTGTAGATCGGTCAAGATTTTTAAAGAGATGCACATGGAGTCCGGATGATATCTCGACAGAAACTTAAGGTCAATCAAAATTACTGGGCTCAAGTGAAGTCTTATATGACGAAAAGAATACGTTCAAACTCAGACAAAATTTTAGTGCAAGAAGCATCGAACAATGTCACGGTTGAAAACTGGAAAATGCAGCAGCACTGAAAATTCAAAAGGATGCCCGGCAAGATGTGGCTGTAGACAAGTTGGAAATGACAGTTTGTCATCTACATAGCTGATAAGCTTGATGGTAAAATTTTCAGACCAAAATATAAAAAAAGAGGATTAGGCCTTTATGTAGCCTCTCGAAAAAACAAAACGCACCGTGACTTTTACCTCAGTGATGGTGTGGAAACAGTTGATTGAAAAAAGTAGGGCTTAAGATGATCATTAATCGCTCATTTACAGATAATATGGTAAGGCGACAAGAAGTTTATTTTAATTCGTATTTGTGATGGAAATATATCACCTATTTCTATAGCATTAATTAAATACTTTTAAGCATCTAATTGTGTAATAATGATAAATGTACATCTATCTACAAGTACTGACAAATAGATAAGGTGATCATATGTAAAAAAAAAAAAAAAAAAAAAAAAAAAAAAGCCGAAATGTTCCAGAGAGGCTGGGCGGGTAGGAAGGAGACATTAAACTGCCAGGATCAAAAGGCCCAAAAATCTTATAAGTATAGCCTCAGGGTTTTTGTCTCGAGACCATTTAAAGGTCTGTCACACGTGTCAGTAGCCTGTTTTTCGTAAAACTGGCAACAGGGCAGATCTTTAAAAGCCTCGCCAGCGATCTATTCGTCCCGTATAGTGGCCGAAGGGACGCCGTAAAGGGCAAGTCCTATTACAGTGCACCGCATTCCATGACGGCACTACCTCCATACGGGTACAATGGAAATTATAGTGCATATTTAAGTGCACGTTATTCTCCCTTTGAGAGAACTTGCTGTCATCGAATTTGAGATTCATTTCTAAAGTAGAATCTTCTTTCAGTGCTGTGTAGACGACAGCGTTAAGAATTACTCGTATGAGCAATTTTTGAAATTCATAATGGTTCCCTATTGGTTTGCGTGGCAGGAAGTAAATAATTCGCTTGATCGGAACTGAATGTTACTGCGATTTGCCTTTCATCAGCCTACGTGTACAAAATCTGTTTATGTATCTTTTGGCAACAACGTATGTGTAATATTTAAAGAAATGCACATGGAGCCGGATGATATTTAAACTTTCGGTCTCTTCGTTAGCTGAGAAACCTCACGCACTCAAACACAAAGAAAAAAAAGAGTTGTTTGGAAAATCGCTTAACTGCTGTTCCCGTTAATTCACACGAATATTTGAACCCGATTGGAAATACATCATGTTCTAATAGATCAGAGTTTAGGAGTAAATGTTACAATAACATCCCTTTATGTATCGGGGAGAAAATCAAGTATTATAATTATTTTTTGACAGTTGGGGAAAAGAGGGGGAATGACCTGACTCGCCCCCCCTCCAACCTCCTCCTGGTAACGCCCAAGACAAGACCTTTTGATGGAATTAGATTTCTCCCAGAAAGTCTCTTTTTCTGTAAACAACATCACCATATTTTCCAAATATCCCGTGCCGATGTTCCAGCGAGGCTACCAGGATATTGAAACAAGACTGCCAGGACCAAAAACCCGTAGGGTAAGTGCAGAAGGGTGCACCTCAGCGGTGCACTGTAGAAGGTTCCATGCAGCGTCCCTTTGCTGCAGCCGCTTTCATTCCCTAACCTCCATTCCTTGTTCTCTTCTTCATCTAACTTTCCACCCTCTCTAAGATTTTCCTCTTCAAACCTTTTTCGCTGTAATTTCTGCTTACCAGAAAAGGACTGTTCGTAACGTTGTGGCTTTAAATCTATTTCATTCTTTGATAATGTTGGTCTTGGCGGGACGTTTCAAATGACGGGAAAAAGGTTTTCATTTCTCCGTCACCAGATATCACATTAAGTGACTTGATCAGTGAAGGACCTTCGTGTCCCAGATTTATTCTGTTTTCGTGGCTGTCTCGAAGTCGCTTGTTTAAATCACGTAATGAATCAGCCCCTTTGATGTTATATAATAACATCTTTTGATGTTATATAATAAGTATCATTTTAACGAAGACTGTGAGAGAATGAAGACTTTTTCTTTTAGGCCCAGATGCATAAATTCTTGTTAAGAGAACGCTTCCATTTTAATATTATTTACTAATGCGATATTTACCCGTAATAGAAGAAGTGTTGTTGAACCACATCACTTTGTGAAAGGAACCGTTTTTTCCTCAGATAAAATTTAAAGTCAAATACCGGTCAACCTACTTTACGTATTCGTGTTTGTAAATCCATTTCGATATTTGATAATAAGGGCTTTTTTTTTAAAAAACAAATAGAAACAGGTTTTATTTCATAAAGTTTTAACATCTTAGTTTCGGAAAATTTTATTAGCATAATTTATTTAAATATATACATACATATATATATATATATATATATATATATATATATATATATATATATATATATATATATATATATATATATATATATATATATATAATAAATATGCTCGTGTGAACGCTTAAGAAATAGGGTTAAGGTTAAGATATTGAATTAGAATCTTTATTAAATAATCAGATAGAAGAATTGAGAGGTAGCGGGATAGGACGGGACTTGTTAGGACTTAAAGGTAAAGTACGGACGAAGTTTGTTTGGTGTGCTAGAAGTTAGGAATGGCATTTACGCGACCTTTGATGTAGTAGAGAAAGGAAATGTCGCAAGTGACATAGATTCATTTTTTTTCTCAGACTCTCTCTCTCTCTCTCTCTCTCTCTCTCTCTCTCTCTCTCTCTCTCTCTCTCTCTCTCGTTTCTTCTTCTCCCTTCTCTATGACCTAACTTCCTCACTTCCACTCATTATTCTCTCGTCCACATTTCCTCTCTCTCTCTCTCTCTCTCTCTCTCTCTCTCTCTCTCTCTCTCTCTCTCTCTCTCTCTCTTGCCATCTTATATAATATCCTCTCGGCAGTTTAAATGCCCGGGAGAAATCCCGTAGGGGGAACAGCGCTTTCCTTGTACCTCAAATGGTAACACTGTATGCATTACGTAAGGTTCTTTGCAGCGTCCCTTCGGGCCCTAACTGCAACCTCTTTCATTCCTTTTACTGTATCTCCGTTCGTGTTCTCTTTCTTCCATCTTACTTTTCCACCTTCTCCTAACAATTGTTTCAACATTATTTCCAGCGCTGAATGACCTCGTAGGTCCCAGCGCTTTGGCTTAAATCTTATATTCTGATTCTAATCTTTATCTTAAAAAATATATTTGGCTTCACGATTCCTGTGCTGGTTTTATTTAAATGAAAGTCTTTTCCAGCAAAAACTCTTCTACGGTATTTGTGACACCTCACTTCGTAGAACCGATTGATTTGGCCGCTGGGGAAAGTAACGGAATTCTCATGTATGCAAAATTTCATTAATGTGGTCAGACTTTTTTTTACTTTATCATGTTTCGTAGTACGCTTTTTATTAAAATGAATGTCGAACTCCTGAGGCTATTTTCTTGCTAAGGTTTAAGGCTTTTTTTACTCTCAGAGATTTAGGTTTTGTCATTTTTTGTTGAGATTATGTCATTACTGAGACATTATAAGTTTATTTGGCAAATAACAAACTGCATGGACCTGGAATGCAAGACCTGATGATATATATATATATATATATATATATATATATATATATATATATATATATATATATATATATATATATATATATATGTATATATATAATATAATGATTAACAATTTTAACTTGTGGCACTATACATAGATCACTTTTTGGAACTATTATTCTTAAACTCCATCTTCAAGCCATTTTACACAGTGTGGCTTTTTCATGATGAAAGTTAATGAGTGAAAGATTAACATGAATTTTTTTTTTATAAAAATCCCGTTGGTCAAGTATTTTCACTTTCATTTTAAGGTCCGGGAAAAGTTTTCTTTGTAAATTAGTTATTGATTCAGTTATTTTTTTGTGTGGCCTATGCCCTATCCTCCGGTCTCTCTCTCTCTCTCTCTCTCTCTCTCTCTCTCTCTCTCTCTCTCTCTCTCTCTCTCTCTCTCTCTCTCTCTCTCTCTCAAAACTATTGATGCAAAGGGTATTTCCTGATAACTGTTCACGCATTATCATGTAATGTGTCATTTATAATCTTAGTTTTTTACAGATAACATTTGTATACTTCCTGCAAATGCCTATTTCGATCTTATAGAGCACCTATTCATTAGTTGTAATATATGGGAGTTTTAGTGAATATTTATACGTAACAAATACAAATAAATACTTACTTTAACGTCATTGCAACCTTTGTAATATAAACCGCCGTACAGATTTTAATTTTTGAGTTTGATTCCATGCTTTTGGTCTCATGTTAAAAGTTATGCAAGCTAGTGAACAAAGGACAAAATCATATTTCACATTATTTAAACAAAGGACAAAATTATGTGTCACATTATTTGTACAAAGGACAAAACTATATTTCACATTATTTAAACAAAGGACAAAATTATAACTGCATTATTTTAAACAAGGACAAATTATTTGTCAAAGGACAAAATTTTTCATTATTAAACAAAGGACAAAATTATATTTCACATTATTTAAACAAAGGACAAAATTATGTGTCACATTTTGTACAAAGGACAAAACTACATTTCACATTATTTAAACAAAGGACAAAACTAATATTTCACATTATTTGAACAAAGGACAAAACTATATTTCACATTATTTGAAGAAAGGACAAAACTATATTTCCCATTATTGGAGAAAAGGACGAAATTATATTTCACATTATTTAGACAAAGGGTAAAATTATATTTCACATTATTTAAACAAAGGACAAAATTATATTTCACATTATTTGAACAAAGGACAAAATTATATTTCACATTATTTGAACAAAGGACAAAATTATATTTCACATTATTTAAACAGAGGAAAAATGATAGTCTTCATGCATTATTTAAACAAAAGGACAGCAATCTTATTTCTCCTTATTTTAAACAAGTTAAGGCAATGTGCAAACGAAATCGTATATTTCGTTACAATTTATTTGAACGTTTTGAAAGAAACAGGGTTTATATTTTCACATTGTTTGAAGTCCCTTGAAATTTACAAATTATCTTTCACATTATTTGTGTCATGGGCAAAATAAACCACTATTGCCAATTATTCATTATTTGAAAAAACAGGACATTAAATAAAAACTTATCATATACTTTGCTGTTCGTACGATAATTCCACTTTTTGTTTTCAAAGAACAACAGTATATTTCACACTTTTTTCACACTTTGCTGGCGTTTTTCCTTCCGCCCTCAGATCTTAAAAACTACTCCAAAAGTCTTCAGGGAAATTGATCATCCGCTCAATCTCCAAACATTACGTAAATTGCGCCACCATTTTGCCTGGCATTTGTTTAAAGAGTTAGCTATGATCGTGCGTCAGCAATCTTGGCCATATCTGTCCAGAAAAAGCCAAGATTAGAAGCCGCAAAGGTGCAAACCCAGATAAACAAACAAAATCGTGGAACTTTCTCGTTATCATTGTCACCAGATAAATTTAAATTGTACGTGTTTTTAGAATACGTTTTTGGAAAATCGCCCTGAGGAGTGCCCGTTTCAAGTGTGCCCGATGCGAGAGTCGTTAGCTCAGATGTTAAGCAGTTCCATCTCACCATACATACATTCTGTCCCTTGATTGATTTTACTAAATAAGTTATCAGGTCAATATCTTCATCAAAATGATTATCAGGTCGTAATACAAGGTTTGTCAGATCATAATACAAGATTTATCAGGTCATGTTTTCAGATCACAAGAGGTCATTCAAGGTTTATCCACTAATGTGTCATTTTTTATTCTTTTGCGGGGTGATTGTACAGCAAAAAACGGTTTCAAGCATTAAATAAAATGTTAGGTTCTTTATCCATGTGACCTGGCATCACTTTACATTTGTACGATAAATCTTCTCAGCTTAATTTAGTCCCGGGTCGCTGTTTTAAACTTCTCAGGTGTTTTTGGTATATATAATTGCCTATGTCTGATCACCATCGCACTTTTTGATTAAAACTTTTAACCTTATCATACCTGACTTCTGTCCGCCCTCAGATCTTAAAACTACTGATGGCTGTTATTAGGAAATACTTGTGAAGAAGCCAGACCAAGTGTTAAGTTGATCATAACCACCTTCAGCAATCGTTCCAAACGCCGCCAAATTGACAACCCATTAGAGCCTCAGTACTTTTTACCTTTTGTTTAGTTAAAGTTAGCCATGATCGTGCGTCTGGCAACGCTATAGGACAGAGCCACTTAAAAATCTTATTTATATAGGATATATAAAGCCAAGAAGTAAAGAAGTCAAGCACTTCGTCGCTCATATTTTTATTTCAACAAATTTTCCTATTTACTAAACAAACAAAATTTATGTATTTATATGTTTTATTCATTTATTTGTATTCAGGAGAGAGCGTACTGCTACTTAGTAAATGTATTTATTTATAAATAAATCACTGATTTTTTGTAATCGGTCATTTATCTGACAGAGCCACTGCAGTTTGGAAAAACCTTCGTGACATCAAACACATATACACGACCTGTAGTGTCAATGTTGATGAGGCGCCCTGTTATATTGGGAGAGTGCCCGACTCTGCAGTGAAGTGTGCCGATGTTTATAATATCACTTGAGACTCAGAAGTCGTGATTTATGCTATAGTCTGGAATTGTTATAGCAGTTTCAATATCTCCTGCATCGCTAATAATAGTATATAAAATATAATGTATATTGCTGTCTCTTTTGTTATACAAAGATTTATATATATATATTATCAGGTCAATATACATATAAGATTTATACAGGTCATAATACAATATATTGTCAGGTCATAATACAACAATTTATGGTCGTAATACAAGGTTTGTATTTCAGATAATATAATACAAGTATATATATAAAATTATTGTGGTCATATATATATATAATACAAGGTTTGTCAGATCATAATACAAGATTTATCAGGTCATAATACAAGGTTTATCAGGTCATAAACATTGTGTGTCATTTTTATATTATATACAAATGTATATATATATTATATCATATGGATACACACAATTTCATATATATTTGTAAATGTATGTCATATATGTATATTGTGTGTATATATATATATATATATATATATACATTTAACATATACTATATATATAGGTTTCAAATACATTTGAATATCAATATTAAGAATGAGGTTCTTGCATATATATTTACTTCATAACTATATTGTGGTTCTTATGCTTCATAGTATGACCTAAGCATCACTTCCATGTTGTATATATACATTTATATATATATATATATATATATATATATATATATATATATATATATTCTTCTCGAAGCAATATATATATCGGGTCGCTGTTTTAATATATATATATCTACAGGTGTTTCTAGACATTATATATAATTGATTATGGTATATAATGATCACCATCATACATTCACCATAATTTTAACTATCTGATTAAAACTATTTAACCTTATCATAGTAAACCATTGTTCATTGATAACCATTGTACAATTATTGTCAGGTCTGATACCTGATGGTACATTAAGTTAACCCGGGAAATACTTGTTGACTTGAATAAGTAAGAGAACCTCATGAATGACACTAACGCCGGCCTTATCCTTAATCGTTCCTCAGAACTACTATGGCGCCGCCAAGATGATATTCTCCGACAACCCATTAGGCCTAACCTGTGGAATGGTGTGTCCGACGAGTGACCTCTGCGTCGGGGGCTGCAACCTCTACGCCAATACCATATATATTTTAAAGTATAGGGTCTATCAACATCGGCGGTCATAACCAGCATATATTGCTACTGATGTCAAGTATATAGATAGATCTATATATATATACTTACTTATATATAACTATTATATATATATATATATATATATATATATATATATATAATATATATATATATATATATATATATAATATATTATAGTCGTATGTTATAAATATATAAACTATATTTGTCATACTACTATATAATAAATATTATTTTTGTATTTCTACAAATGTATCTATATATATAGATATATATTACTATATATATATACATTTATTTAAATTTTCTTATTTATTTATATATATGTATTTATATATTTATATATATATATATAGTTTATATAGTCAATATATATATATATATATATATACTACTGCTACAAAATGTAAATATTATATTGTTTATATCATTTGCAGTGATTTATATTATAATGTGATTTTTATGTATATATACTATGGTATTACTAGTTAATTAGTAATTAGCTTTTATTGTAGATGCTATGCTATATATATATATATATATATATATATTAGTTTGTATATATATATATATATAATATAGAGCCATTTAATTTATATTTCATATATATATATATAACACATATTTCTTATTGTAGTGTCAGTATTGTAATGATAGCTGTTTAATATATATATATATATATATATATATATATGATTATATATATATATCTGCTATATATATAGAGAGGTGTACACACTACTCTGAAAATGTACATATTGGTTGATATTGAACTATAGCTATCAACACATTTGTATATATATATATATATATATATAGACTCATAATGTAGTAAGCTATCATTAGATATTATATATATATCAATATGGGAATTAATTCATATATAAATATATATATAATATAAATCATATTATATATATATACATTTGTATATATATAAAATATATATATATACACACAATTGCATATATATATATATATATATATATATATATATATATACAAATGTATATATATATAAAATATATATGTATATTGTATGTATATATATACACACAATATAATATTATTTTATGTGTGTGTATATAAACTGTGTAACAATGTGATAAAATCATTTGAGGTGGTTTATATATATGTGACCAAACAAAGGTTTATAGGTAATTTTTATATACAACAATTGATGTATATATATATATATATATATGTACGTTTTTCTTTTACATTTCGCCATATATAGTTTGACAAATGTATATATATAGGTATGTAATCAACCAATATACATATATATTTTTATCTTACAACTCTAAAATATAATGTATTTCTAAATTAATTAAATATATATATTAAATTTGGTGGAATAGTTAAAGCCTCTATACCAAGGAAAATGGTATATAAATATTATGTATAGATGGTATATATATATATATATATATATATATACCCGGATACTATAGGATATATACACACAATATACATATATTTTTATATATATGGATGTAATATATATATATATATATATCATTCTTTCCTTTTTTTTTTTTTTTTTTTATCTGTATATATATATATATATATATTTCCACACAATATACATATATATATATATAATTTATTTGATGTTTCCTTGTGACCAAACTCATTCGGTGTCGTTTTTTCTTTTCTCACAAAAGTTTCGATTGTAAATCATAAATGTCTTATTCTTACAACTCCTCTCATTTCCGTTAAATGTCTCCTCATTGGAAGGATTGTCTTTTCCATTAGATTTTGATGATCTCTTTGTCATTCTTTTCCTTTTTTTTCTTTTTCTTCTTTCTCCCCATGTTTCTTCTCCGATTGATATCTCTTTCTCACTCAGATGTCTCTTTCTCATTCTGTTGATGTCTCTTTCTCACTCGATTGATTTCTCTTTCTCACTCGATTGATGTCTCTTTTTTTCAGATGTCTCTTTCTCATCGATGGATGTCTCTTTCTCACTCGATTGATTTCTCTTTCTCACTCATTTGATTTCTCACACACTCAGTTGATGTCTCTTTCTCATTCAATTTATGTCTCTTTTCGATTGATTTATCTTTCTCACTCGATTGATGTCCCTTTCTCACTCGATTGATGACTTTCTCACTCGATTGATGTCCCTTTCTCTTTTGATTGATGTATCTTTCTCATTCAGTTTATGTCTCTTTCTCATTTGATTGATGTATCTTCCTCACTCGATTGATGACTCTTGCTCACGCGATTGATGTCCCTTTCTCTTTTGATTGATGTATCTTTCTCACTCGATCGATGTCTCCTTCTCGCTCAATTGACGTCTATTATTTGTGCTCGTCTGCTTTGGTCTTCCTCAGATGGGCATTCCACGAATCCGCTCGCTGACCTTCAGGACCATTTCAAAACTGCATTTTGCGAAAGTCGCTCCCTCATTGGTTAGTAAACATGTTTACAAGCCTTATTCACGTAACAAAGGAGGAGGGTATCGGTAAAATAAAGCCATTTAAATGAATGGGTGAAAATGATACGCTATAATCGTTATTTTAGGCCAGCACAGACTGGCGCCTGCTCTAGCCCCTAAATTATAATCTAGAATGAGAAGGAAATACTATTAATTTAATATCATATGCCATTTTTTTTTTTTTGATATCTGTCATTCATGGAGATGTATTGACGATGCAAGGATTTTAGTGATGTGGCGGAACATAAATGAATTGAATTCATTTACTTTCTACTTTGCACACAGAACACGTTATGTCATTTATGTATCATCATGTTTTATTTCCAAGCTACATTTTGTTGTTGTACACAACATTGTGATTTAAGTATAGAGCTTTCTATATTGCTATTTGTCCCTTATTTCATATGAATACAATGTTCTAACGTTTAATTACCTGTGTAAGTTCCTTCTTTAGTTTCAAAGAAAAACAGTGTTTTGTGTGTCTCGTCATCCTTGTTTTCCTCAAATATATTCAGAAATAACTTCCTTTGTAGCTTGAAGTGCTTGGAAGGAAAGGAGTAAAGTTTAAAAGATATCTCCACCATATGCGCAGAACCAATATTTCCATCTTCTGCGCAGGTTGCGGCCCAGCTTCTGTATCGTGCGCCACTTTCCTCGCGCGTCTCGGCTACGACAACGTGGACGTCTTCGAGAAGCGGGAGTACGTGGGCGGACTGAGCTCCTCCGAGATTCCCCAGTATCGCCTCCCTTACGAGGTGGTCAAGTTCGAGGTGGATCTCATGAAGGATCTGGGAGTCAAGGTCCATCACGGACGCCAGCTGTCCGTGTCGGATATCACCGTCAAGGTAACGCCTGAAGGAGTCTGGGATGTCTGAGATTCAGTGGTGGGTTTCCTTGAAAAATCCTTTGTGAGTTTGCTATTAAGTAGTGAGTCCTGTACCTGGTAGCTAGTTGACAGCGAGGGGGTCACAGTTAAGGGGGAAGATGGGTGTGGGTTAGCATCCCTATCCAAAGATCTGGGGAGGTTGGTGGTAGCACCTTCTAGAACGCCCCTTCAGATAGGTAAACGTAAATATATTATATATATATATATATATATATATATATATATATATATATATATATATATATATATATATATATATATATATATATATATAATATATATATATATATATATATATATATATATATATAGATACTGTCAATATCTAGATAGTAATTCCTTAGTATTTAACAACTGCTAAAGATAATGAAAGACACTAGAAACTCTCAATTGATCGTTGTATTGTTTGCAGGGACTCCAAAACGAAGGGTATGAGGCTATATTCGTTGGCATCGGTCTCCCGCAACCAAAAAAGATTGGCATCTTCGCTGATCTGACAATCGATATGGGATTCTACACAAGTAAAGACTTCCTGCCTCTTGTCACAGCCGGGAGTAAGCCAGGTAAAGTAGTTTAATGTGTATCTTTATTAAAAATGATAGACCACTTGGATTTTGCCATTCTAATATTTTTATTGAAATTTTTTAGTCTCTGCTTAGGTTCGTGTGACGTTTTGTAGTCCATGCTTGGATTCAAGGTCTAGACTAGAGAGTATAATATGCTTAGGTTCGTGTAATGTTTTTTAGTCTATGCTCAGGCACGTCTAACTTTTTAGTTTATGCTTAGGTTCGTATAATGTTTTTTAGTCTACGCTTAGTTCGTGTAACGTTTTTAGTGAACGTTTAGGTTCGTATAACGTTTTTTAGTCTACGCTTAGGTTGGTGTAACGATTTTTAGTCTACGCTTAGGTTCGTGTAACGTAAATGCATAATACAATCTCTCCAGATCTGTACACTGCTAATTTTCACGGAACAGAAATAAGAATGAATCCATTCTCTTATTTTGGTTGTGTACAAATATCACTTAACCCTTATTCTATATTTCGATTTTCTCTTCGTAGGATTGTGCGCCTGTAAAGCTCAGCTTCCAGCTGTGAGAGGCACTGTGCTGGTGCTCGGTGCTGGTGACACCGCCTTTGACTGCGCCACATCTGCCCTCCGCTGTGGTGCTAAGCGCGTGTTTGTCGTCTTCAGGAAAGGTTTTACCAATATACGAGCTGTGCCGGAAGAGGTATTATTATTATTGTGTGTGTGTGTGTGTTGTGTGTATTATCTTATGAAATCCACTTTCTTCTGGAATAGGTCGAAAAGTTACAGACCAAACTCCTGCTCTTTGGCCCAGTGGTAAGAGATGAAAATCCCTTTAGACTGATATGGTTAGGCAATATGCAGGTGGCGACCCTTGCCTGCATTTTATATTGTGAAAGTTCAAACAGTCATATCTACAAAGTGCGTAACCAGTGACTTCCTTGTGGCTTACTGTAAGTGAATACCGTGGCCACTATACTAAATTTACATGTTGCAATTTTGATTAGTCACGTGATCTGGCCGCCATTAGACCACTGGACAGATCACTGAACGAGTGGTCTTTAAAAACTAGATTTGATATTTCCGTGGTGTGTAAAGTAGGTCACAGTTGACCGGTGCAATTTTTTTTTTTTAATACCGAACCACGTTTAGGCTCATCATTTCGCTGAATTTGACGCTGAAACTAGGTGTAGCGTTGTTTTTGGAAATGCTGAATTGAGGTCACTTGATTTGTTACCTTTCAGCGCCTAAGCCAAAACGGAATTGTAGTAAAGCTTGGTAATGCTGTTCTCAGAAACTGATGCATCGAGAGCCTTTGTACATTAGAAATCATGCAGAGTGATGTGCACAATTTCCAGTAGTACTTCTTCCTATCCTCTTGTAGGATTTTTGATACAAAGTTTCAGTGTCACGTGACAAGAGGCTCCTGCTCTTACTTCCATTATCAAATGATGATGATTATGATTGTACCCGTATACAGGTATGCGCTAATTAAGTATACCTTAGTTTAACCAGACCACTGAGCTGATTAACAGCTCTCCTGGGCTAATGGAAGGATTGGATTTATTTACGTGACTAGAACCAATTGGTTACCTAGCAGCGGAACCTACAGTTTATTGTGGAATCGAACCACATTATGGCGAAATGAATTTCTATCACCAGAAATAAATTCCTCTTATTCTTCATTGGCCGGTCGGAGATTCGAACTCGCGGCCAGCAGAGTGCAAGCAGATATGCTCTAGTTAAGAAATGTTTGTAATAAATAACATGTTCATCACTACTTAATCATTCATAATTAGTTTTTTCCCATTATAATGACAAAATGATAACTTAATAATAGTAATTAACTTCCATTTTTCTAATAAGTGATCCCTTTTTTATTCTGTTTCCCATTACCTTCTGTTACTTCTTTCAAATGGAAACCATATGCTTTGGAAGCTTGAATTGCAGGTCAGTGGCCCCTGTGGGCTTCTTCCATATGAGTAGGGTTCGTCCTCTGAATAATAATAATATTAATAATAATAATCCGTTTTACGAGGAACATCCAGAAAATTAAATACACATTGTACATTGCTTATTCATTTTTTCCCTAACAGATGGAGCTGGCGCGCGAGGAAATGTGTGAATTTCTTCCCTTCCTCTCTCCCCGCAAAGTCATCACGAAGAACGGACGAGTTGCAGCCATGGAGTTTGCTCGTACCGAGCAGACTGAAGATGGAACGTGGATCGAGGACGATGAACAAATTGTCAGGCTCAAGTGTGATTATATCATCTCGGCCTTTGGATCAGGTCTTTCAGACAATGACAGTAAGTTTGAAGACGCCGGATACCGCGTTGAAAATGTGAAATGATTGATCGTCGTGGAATGAAAATTAACTTGCAAAGCAAATCTTCACAGAATTCGGAAAAGAGAATGTTCTATCTGTAGTTTGACATTTTGATTGGTCTTTTTATTATGTTGACTTATTGGAGTTCTTATTGTTGTGATATTTAAAACTAATTAAATAAGAAACTTGAAAGCCTGTGTTGATTGTTGTGTTATGGAAAATAGTCAGCAGAATAAGTAGTGGAGCTGAATGAATGCGTTTCAGCAGCTAAAGCGTTGGTTTATATCAGGTTTATTTTTAACTTTCAGAATGAAATTTATTGTTAATAAAAATACATGTAATTGCAGAATACAAATTCAATATTGGTTTAGTAAGTTATAATTTAGGTCGCTTCCAGTGTACATATAATAAAAAGTTAACGGTTTTAGTTTTGTAATTGCTGAGCATGTTGGTGTTTTTTTTTCTGGAGAGCATTTCTGTCAGAATTTGCCAGGTTGTCCATACGTTATGACCTTATATGTTATTCAATGTTCCAGTCACTGCCGCACTGTCTCCTCTGAAGTTCAATCGATGGGGCTTACCGGAAGTCGATCCTAAAACAATGGCCTCGAGTGAGCCAGGAGTGTACTGTGGTGGTGATATTGCAGGAGTTGCTGAGACCACTGTCGAAAGTGTCAATGATGGCAAGACAGCTGCGTGGAATATTCACAAGTATTTGCAGGTATGATAAGTAATTTGTGCATGCATTATAAACTATAATAGTATCTTATTAAATTTTCTGGTCATTCTAAGGAAGAGTTCCGCAAGGAGGTACTGTTTATTAATGAAATTTGGTGACTGAATAATTTAGAAAAGGGTGTATATGATGCAGTAAAGGTGAGATCACTTGAAAATTTATCGAAATAATGTGAGAAATTTCCCGCTTTTGTTTTGCGTTAATCCCCGATGGGCTAGTACTAATCATGGCGTCCCGCAGATCTTTCTGCATAAAAACCGAGCTCCAACGAACGTAAACAAAAGACGGTAAATTTTTCAAGTTATCTTATCTGTACTGCATCACACACACCCTTTTCTATATTGTTCAGTCAAGAAATTGATAAAAAATATCTCCGTGTAGAGCTCTTCCTTAGAATGACCAAATTTCTCCTTTGTGGATTCTTTATTTTTTTACTGTTTATGTTTTTGCTACGTGAAACTGTGGATTTTTTTTCTTGTCAAGTAAAGGACTTCCACTTTATTGCAGTCTCTGCATGGGATGTTTGTACCAGAAAAACCTCAGCTGCCTAAGTTCTATTCACCAATTGATGAAGTTGACCTCTCCATTACGATCTGCGGTATCAAGTAAGTGTTTCATCCCGAAATTGACTTGGAGCTGCATTCACAAAGTACTTAGTTCGCCAGATTCATTTCTGTGAACGTATGTAATCTCTACGTGCGTCATTCTTGTAACAACAAGTAATCTCTACTTGCGTCGTTCTTGTAACAGCAAGTAGTCTGTACTTGCGTCGTTCTTGTAACAGCAAGTAGTCTGTACTTGCGTCGTTCTTGTAACAGCAAGTAGTCTGTACTTGCGTCGTTCTTGTAACAGCAAGTAGTCTGTACTTGCGTCGTTCTTGTAACAGCAAGTAGTCTGTACTTGCGTCGTTCTTGTAATAACAAGTAATCTGTACTTGCGTCGTTCTTGTAACAACAAGTAATCTACTTGCGTCGTTCTTGTAACAAGTAATCTCTACTTGCGTCGTACTTGTAACAACAATGTTATCAGCCTGTTTATGTTATTCACAGATACACGTGCATGTTGTGATTGGCAGTTTAGAGAGAAATTTGTATTTTTTATGGTTAGTTAACTTGTGAACAATATTATTACAAATAAGGTCTAAAGTTCAGTGTATGAGGGTGAACAATTACAGATACGGTACCTAAATTTCGGTATATAAAGATGTGGGACTCTCTCTCTCTCTCTCTCTCTCTCTCTCTCTCTCTCTCTCTCTCTCTCTCTCTCTCTCTCTCTCTCTCTCTCTCATCTCCATATTTTTAATGGAACTCTGTAGAGAGGTGTCAAGTGAAGAAAACAGAACATCATGTAGGAATGAGCAAGTAATTAGAATTAAATGATAGCATGGTTCTGACAAACAATGTTTTTATTTATAACTTATCATTAAGTTTGTTTCATATGTGATGAAATGTATATGTGATGGGATTGAAGTGTTTGTTGTTTTGCCTTTTCACTACCCTTTTTGTCATTCCTGTGTATTTATTTGTTTCAGATTCCCCAATCCCTTCGGCCTAGCATCTGCACCGCCAACAACAGCATCTGCTATGATAAGAAGAGCGTTCGATGCTGGCTGGGGATTCTGTGTAACGAAAACTTTTGCTCTGGACAAGGTATGTAAATGATTCATCAATATCATTTCCCAGTGTTCTGCTTCCAATGCCCAGATGCTGTATGTTTAGTGTAACGTACTTTTCTCATTCCATTTCAGGACATTGTAACCAACGTATCCCCTCGAATTGTTAGGGGAACGACATCTGGTCATATTTATGGACCAGGGCAAGGCTCTTTCCTCAACATAGAACTTATTTCAGAAAAGACTTGCGCTTATTGGCTACAGAGCATCACAGAGTTGAAGAAGGATTTCCCAGATAAGGTAATTAGATTATTTTTTATGATTTTAAGTACAGGGTACACCCTTAATAGCATATTTTCAAGTGATAGAAAATTAACAAATCCATATAAAAAAACATCGAATTATCCACATGATCTGAATTCATGCCGAAGTCATAATATTGGACATTTTCCACAGACGTTAGCTCAAGTTTACGCATTATAATGTTACTTTTAAATCAGAGTAAGAGATGAATTCTAAAGCAAAGTCCAGTGTAGTGTATATCTCTGAAATCTTGTAACTCTCATTGGTTAAATCCGGAAGATTTACAACAGAATGGGGTTTCTTAATAGATGAGGATATATATTGGACCAAGCCCTTTGGGAGAGCTGGTTGATTGACAGCTACATATATAAATCAACATGGAATTAGACAGATAAAAGTGACAAGAAATTATGTTAATAGCCACATTTAGTCTTGACCATCAGCTCATATTCGATCTAAGATATATGAAAGATTTAATGCCACTAATAATAATTTAAGAATGGGCAGGAAGGGATGGGGCAAGGCAGCCCAACTTGGTATCGGTCCGAAGCCCTCATAAATAGGAAGGGTTGGAGTCAGGAAGGGCATCCATCCATGATACATCTGCCAAAACTAATTCTGAATTGATCCATTCATAATACAAACGGCTTGATGGCTCATTAGAAACAGTGACCCAGACTAGGGAGTAAGCTGAGAAGAAGTAGTAGTTGGAATGAGAGACATTATACATTTTTACTGAAACTACCAACATCCATCTTTATGTATTTGTAGAGTTATATAGGATTGATACATAGCCATACTGTTGTATTTCATATTACTATTAAAAAAGTTTATTTAATTTGCCGGCGATTCAATTGTAATTTTATTCGCATTGGTCTGACAGTTCAGTGAATCAGGGTATCATCTGTGCAAGAGAAAGATCCTGAAAAAATTTTTACAAAGACCAGATAGAAGTTAACTGCTGCATGTACATGGATTTGAAGGCTGGCATCCTCACAAAGAATATGTAATTATAATTACATACTCATGCACAGTAACAAAAACACCCAGTTATCTTAGTGAAAAGTTTATGATTGAACTATCAGACCTGGCAAGTAGAGAATGATCTAGAACTTTGTATGATAAGCAAGGATTAGAAAGTGTATCTGTATATATGGAAGAGTGATTTCAGTATTGTATAGATACAGTACCAGGAATTCATACCAGGAAAAACTCATTCCAGTTCAAATTCGTAATTTCAAGACTTTTTTTTTACAGTTTTTTTACAGTTTAATAAATTTCGACGAATGACAGAAATAAGCATTGTGTTCGTTCTAATATTTTTCAGGTACTCATTGCTAGTATTATGTGCAGTTACAATGCAGAGGACTGGACAGAACTGGCAAAGAAAGCAGAGGAGGCAGGTTCTGATGCTTTAGAACTAAATTTGTCTTGTCCCCACGGCATGGGAGAACGTGGTATGGGATTAGCTTGTGGTCAGGTTAGTCACTTTTGCTCACGTATTCCAATTGTACTCTACCACTGTGATTGATAGTATTTATTTTTGCATGTTTTGAGTTGTGGTATACAGTGCTGTCGCTTAACATTTTTACTGCTGTAATGTAACAGAACAGTACTGCAAAAAAAAAAAAAAAAAAAAAAAAGGAAAATTTCTCAAATTGCTGTGTTTTGTATTCATAAAATTTCACCTTCACAGGATCCAGAGCTCGTAAGAAATATTTGCCGATGGGTAAGAGCTGCAACTACCATTCCCTTCTTTGCTAAGCTGACTCCCAATGTCACCAATATTGTTGCGATTGCTACAGCTGCTTATGAAGGTAAGTAATGCGGATTGAAGAGAGTTCCTTATCATGGCATCTGTTTGTTTATCAATAATTTTGCATATTGTTGTGTGATTGTGATATGGCATTATTGCATTTATAGGTGGAAAATGATAAAAGTGAGTAACGTATAGGAATACTGTACTTTTACTTGCTCGTGCATATTTGTTCTCCTTTATAGGTATTTGGTTTTATAACTGTACTGTACTGCTCCGTAGGTGGTGCTGATGGTGTGACAGCTACTAATACTGTATCTGGACTGATGGGACTCAGACCAGATGGATCTGCATGGCCGTCAATAGGAAAAGAGCAAAGAACAACATATGGTGGTGTTTCTGGTAAGGACACTAGCAAAGGATAAGAACATTTGTTTAATATTCTTAAAGGATATTATATGTCATACTTTTAACATTGAATGTGCTTTGAGTAAAGCTATAATCTGTTGATGAGAATTATCTTGAGCGAGTAAATTTACGATAGAGATAATCTTGTCACCATTCAGTTCTCTGGACAGTATTATCATAACTTTAGTTCAAATGATTTGGCTTCTAGGTTACATTTAAAGGTGCTCGCAGGGTTTGCTCAAGGGATTTGTTCTTAAATGATAACTGAAAATAGGAGTTAGATGAAAAGGAAACAGGTAAAAGCAGTGATGCTGAGGCTGAAGGGTTTCTGCAATAGGTGCTCAACAATGCAAAATATAGCCCAAATGGAGGAAGAGATCCTCAATACCTGGAATGTATAGCAAGAGCAAATGGGGAAAAAAAGTTGAGAACCATTTTGTGAGAGATGGTCAGATCGTAAGAGGTTTAGCATTTCTGTTATTTTGTGACCACACTGCCCCGTTAAGCAACAGAGAGAGCAGTAAGAAAGACTAGGTGCCACCTGGGTGGAATGGATAAAGATAGCTGGACTACTGGTTAATAAAAATGTCCTGTTGATAGAGCATACGTATTGCAAATGAGGAATTGGCAGAGATGTGGTATCAGAGGGCTGGAAAAAAGACTGATATGGTTAGTGGACATGGAAGCAGGAGGACAGAGGCCTCTAGTAAGGCCCAGGGAATCACGAAGAAAAGGGATAAATGAAGGTCTAGATGTGATGGAAGTTCAGGAACAAAGAGCACAGGAAAAGAAAAAGATTTAGGATAATTTTTACAATGATGACCCGAATGAAAAGCTTAGTATATATAGTCACATATTCTGAAAACAGCAATAGTACAAATTGTTCAAAATTTATAATGACACCTTTTTTTGGAGACCTCACGAGATAACCATAGTTCTGTAAAGATTGCAGGTACTGTACTTATGACCAGTTTTATCACTCCACTGTTCAGAGGATGCTGAAGAGTTGCTGCTTAATTTTGTAAATTCTGTCAAATTCAATCCATTTATTTTTTCTGGGAGTATATTCCTTTCAATCTCCCTGACTAGTATATACTGTATGTGGCAATGGATTGCTTCAGATCATCAGGGCATCGAAAGAATGCAGGGAACTTCTCCCAGCAGGAATATTCAAGCATTCCTTTGCACATCAGTAGTTCAGATTGGCTAACTGTGCCCTTTGCATTAAACAAATTAAGGAGTTTATATTTATAGAACATGGTTATAGCAACTGTTGCACATATACAGGTACTTCATTGTGATGTACTGTCTGTATATTACTGTAGATAAGTGTAAGGGTTTACTGATTTTTGCTGAATGTTTAATTGGACATGTTTTCACTATCTCAGGCAATGCCATCCGCCCCATTGCTCTCCGTGCTGTAACTGCCATTGGACGAGCGTTGCCCGACTTCCCTATACTTGCCACTGGTGGTATTGACTCGGCTGATGCAGGGCTTCAGTTCTTGCTAGGAGGAGCATCAGCTTTGCAGGTATTAAGCAACAGTCAGTTTATTATGCAGCTGTGCAGAGAATGATGTAAAATGAAAATTTAAGAAATCAGTGTTTTTTTTATGGTTAACTTTATGACAAACTTTTGTACAGCTATTTTATTCTAATGATTTCAAAACATCAGGGATTACTTATTATTTCAGCACTTGATCACCCTTAACTGGTTTGCTGCACTTTGCGAAACTGTTTTTATCAAATTTATTGTGCACCTTCTTTTATCCAGTTGTTTTACCAAATGTTTTATTTTTTGGATACTTTAATACCTTGCTGTACAAGAATTTTGTATGAGTGAATTTAGTCAACCATGAATGGAAGATATTAGTTATTGTTTTAAAATATCTAGGAACTTGCAGCGTTTGATTTCAGATTATGCATACCCAGAATCTTACACCAATCATTGATCATATTTACAAGTGTACCAGTGAATATGTTCATATTTCCTTTCGTACAAAGATTGCTTGTTACAAGTTCATAGTACAAAAGTAGTGATGATGACAATAAGAGCTTGTAAAGTTCCTTCTTTAAGTGAGGAGTACAAAACATGCGGACATCACAGTGCATTTTGCACTTTGCAGACTTTTTCAGATTGCACGTACTGTACTCTTAAAACAATTACTGAGGTTGTGTGCAACCCATCCAGTTTCAAGCACAGCCAGAGAGTATGAACATTTTGAAGAATTTTTAGAGAGAGAGAGAGAGAGAGAGTGTGTGTGTCTGTGTGTGTTAGTTAGCACTTATTTTTTTAGTTACAGAGTATGAGCCAGTATTTTTCTTTCAGAGAAAGAGAGAGATTGTGTGAGTTAGCCAGCACTTATAAAATGCAGATTACATTGGCTTTTGTGTCTGTTTTCTTTCCTCTTTCATTTTGTTTTTGCTATTTATTAATCTTTCTCCCCTCCCCTTCATTGTCTGATTTTATTTTCAATTTATATGACAACTTTTTCAACTAGAAACAAAGAAGGTTAACTAAGATAACTTAAAACTCTAAAATACTTCTGATTTAACTTTGTAATGGGACACATGAAGTGATGTTCAGTAATACCCTTTAGTACAAGGATAAACATCAGTTTTGATCTGAACAGTCATGTTTTTATTTAATATGATCGTTTTCATATTTATACCTAACAGGTTACTTGTTCTCATGAAGAGTTCAAGAGTATAATTATCCATTGCTATGATTCACTTGGTTTTACCCAGAGAAAACTTTCCTGGTTAATCTGAAATCATTAAAACCAAACTTAAGTACATCATTTGGGTGACAGATTTGCAGCTCGGTTCAAAATCAAGACTTCACTGTCATTGAGGACTATATCCTTGGCCTTAAAGCGCTCCTCTATCTGCGTTCACTGGAATCTAAGAAGACGTGGATGGGACAGTCTCCTCCAACAGGAAAACATCAACTAGGAAAGCCAGTAGTTGCCCTCAGTGACATGATTGGCAAAGTAAGTTTTTTGAAATTTCAGTTGGCACCGTGATGTATAGTCATAGTGAGTGATGAATGTATGTTTTAAGTATAGTTTTGATAATACTATACTGTAGTTTCTTTACTGATATTTCTTTACAGTCTCTTTCAAACTTTGGACCATATCTTCAAGAAAAAGAAAAGTTGATTACAGAACACAAGAAAAAAGCAGACATACTGGAGCCACAACCACAAGAAAGAATAATTTCGGCACCTAAATATGGGGTTCCAACTTTGCAAGACTTGATAGGCCTTGCATTGCCTATGGTAGGGACCTATGGAGACTTGGACAACAAACAACAAAAGGTGGCGTTGATTGATGAAGTAAGTGAGGAGTTTCCATGCTTTCTTTCTTATGTTGTACTGTCTAATTTTATTCTCAGGACCCAGGTTCTCTCACCTAGTGAGTGCATATTTTATACGAAATGTGTACCTGGCTGCTCACTTCAAAACAGAACTTAAGTTTTTTTTTTTTTGACAATGGATTGTGTTATAAATGAAATTTCGTTTTAAAATGTATAATAATTAACAGCACAGTCTTGATTGAATATGATACATTAATGAGTTTATGCCATTTGAATTATGAAAAGAGCACGTGCTCCAATGAACTCTGTTATTTACTGCATATGGTTTTACAGGATATGTGCATCAACTGTGGAAAGTGTTATATGACTTGTAATGATTCTGGATATCAGGCCATCACTTTCGACCCAGAAACTCATCTAACTCACGTCACTGATGATTGCACAGGATGCACCCTTTGTGTCTCTGTCTGTCCTATCATTGACTGCATACGGTAAACCTTGTGTAGTTTGTCGTTGAGAATTTAACTGTTCTTATATCAGAATTATTTTGTAGAAACTATCTTTGAACAGGCATACTTACAATTGATAGTCAAGTTTTGAAATAAATCATAAAAACTGTAGGTCACTAAATTAAAGAAATAGCTCCTGGTGTCTCAGTTAAATGTCAGTTTACTTTCTTATACAGGATGGTCGAGAGAAAAGGCCCATACATTCCAAAGAGAGGCATACCTCTCGACACTGGGGTAGTTCCTCGTCTCCCTGCCGTTGCCCCAGCTGAATTGTCTTCTTCATGATCGAAACTTCATTTTATAGAAAGAATAATGCAAATTATTTTAAGCATTTGTTATCTCATATTCGTGTGCTACTCTGGGATGAATGTGACTACTGTATTTGTATACATGTAGGTGTCATGTTGTATATGTATGACAGGACTGCATTTATTTCTACATTCAGCTCATTACGTTCCGTAGATACTGGTAAAGTTGAGGTGTTATTTAGGAAATAGTCCAGTTTCCTTTACTGTCCTCTGTAGACACAATGTACTGTCATAGCTACCTAAAATAATAACAGAACAGAAAGTTATAAAGGTATAAAAAAATAAATAAAAATACATTACCATTGTCATTGTGATATGTGACGCAGAAATACTGTGTTGAACTTCAAAAAATATACTTGGCATGTGATGCTAATGGTATTTTATAATTTATGGTAAAAGAGTAAGGTACTTTGGTTGATCTTATTTTCTTATATTTTATCAATATTCGTATTGTAAATTTCATGATGGCAATAAGAATAGTTTAAAGAAAGACAGAGGCACTGTTAGAAAGGCTAGAGTCAGTAAATTCAATTAATTAGAAAAAAAAAGTCTGGTGGATGTAAAATTGTCAAGCAAAAATTTAACATTTACAACTTTATCTTTTAGAACCTCCTAGGGGAGCATTTGTTGTAAAATTAACCAGGCTTATGGGTAAGGTTACTGCAAATACAGTATAATGACGTAGTTTTGCTCTGTTTATTTTCCAACAAAGTAAAAACTCCTGGTTTTAGCACTCTTAACTTTCTAAGCGAGCTTCTGCAAATTTGTAAATTAAAACAGTTGCATGTTGACAGCATTATTTTTATATCTCCTACAATTTTCTCCTTGCATTAAGGCTAGCTTTCATGTAAATGTCTTCATATCTGTGTAGTCACTAAAAATTCAAGCCTCACAAAGTTTTCAGCAGTGCAAGTGATTCACTGAGCCACTAATCTCTATGGCTCAGTTGTATGATTCTTTACAAGAACTTTGAGTAGGCTCCCAATTAGCTGAAAACCGTCACAAGATTGACTGAATTTTACATACTTTCAGACTTGCCATGCTAATCAGTAACTCATGAGTTAAGCCAGCCCCCGTGCTTCTTGAAATTATCCCGAGAGAGCACGAGATGGTTTATAATCAAGAAGTCTGCCGTACAGTCAGATAGAAGTATCACTACTGGGGTACTCATGTAGGGTACATCATATTATGTTTCAGTAAATTAGAAGCCTCCTTCAACGGCCAATAGGCTTTCCTGGTGAATGTGTAACCTTGCAAAGGGTACATAGATTAATCTGTAAATGAGGAAATCTGCCTTATTCCTCTGTCTAATAAGTGTTTCATGTAAAAAAGAAAAAAAAATAATATATATGTGTGTGTGTGTGTATGTATGTATGTAAAGTATAACGAGAAGTCTGTTAAGAGGTCAAGAAAATGTGTATTTTATAGGTCAAGAAAATGTGTATTTTATTATCTGACAAAAAAAAATCAAATACCTTGTGTTTCTCTTATTAAAACTGGTTGTAAGGCCAAGGTTTAATACATCATAGAAAGAATTAAAACAAGAGTCTTAAGATTTAAGTGGTAAAAACATTAAATCAGTAAACAAACTAGTAAAATTAATCACAACAACAACGCAGAAAAAAATAACTGAAAACATCACTCCCAAGATTGGTCAAAAAGTTCTACTTTGGTGTTTATGGTAGCCTATATTTTGAAGGGCAAAGGAATCACTCAAGGACTGTTTTGGCAGATTTTGACTTGGAAAAAGAAAATGTTGGAGAATAAGAATGATTTTAAGAATAGAGAAGAATGGTATTCTTGGCACAAACCATTGTTTTTATAGAACTTGTATCATTGATGCTGATAACATGTCGCTATCGCAACACTCCACCACAAGTTCTCCATAATCGATATTCAGTCCCACAGTATTGCGTATACCTCATGATCTTTGAAGTATTGTCACCTCTTTGTGAATTGTTTATGAAACAAAAAGGGACATGAGAGCATAAAGAATGTGGTGAAAACATGAGCTAGTTGAAATGTAATGTTTGTTTACCCATATTATAAGAACACGACTTTGGATGTAAAGAGGCACATTTGTTATAACAGTAACCTTATTCGGAATAATCAATAGCAATGAGAACTCTCAGCATTTTGGAACCCAAAAACTTCTCGAAGGAAGACAATGAAAAAAATAATATCCAAAGACAGTAAGCCTAAACCCATTTTAGAAAATTCGGCACATGCCGATACCCTTATCTTGTTAAATGAAAATATCTCAAATATCATTCGATATCACACAACGCCTACTTTATCTATCTAGATAATTCGTAGACTGAATTTTAATTGATATGTAAATAGTGTGGATGACCCCAATTAAAATGTACATGTAATGACATAGGGTTATCAGTTTATAATTCTTGACTTTGTTGTAATTTTTTAGGGAATGACGGCAATGAACGGTAGGATCCCGTAAGGTTTGCAAGTTTTAAAGTAATCAAAAGAGCACTGGAGATCCAAAATCGTTTGTACTAAACTAGGTAAAACAGTATGATGCAGGGTTGCTCTGCATCCGTTATCGGAAGAGAACACTATTTAACTTTTTAAAGATGATTAAATCTGTGGTCTCCTAATTAATCAACAAATTTTACCATTTAAGGTTCTTGAATATGGACAAGGTGAAAACGGTAAGATTAAGAATCCAGTTATAGATAATTTTGATTATTTTGGTATTGTTTGCAAAAGATACAGTGTAAAACAACACCTGACGTACTTTGTTAGTTAAATTTTCCAGAATTGAAATTTTTAACACTCAAAAATGGCGTCTAAATAAAGAAAGTAAGAAAAAAGCACTTATTGTTTTCTATTTTGGCGCTGGATTATGGATGTTGGTGAAGTGGTGACTCAGTCAGTCGAGTGACTCGAGTCTCCTCATTTTTGGTCCATAGACTGTAATGGCGTGTGATGGTGTTGTTTACCGACGGTTAGCTCACTTTTCAAAGAAGTTTCATCCTGCAGTGTTTTGCTCGGTATGTAAAATTGCAATTTGTTTGTCTCTGTGATTTAATTGCTGTCAGGATATGTAAATATAATGTCAGGTTAAGGGATTGGTTGAGCTAGTACTAGGGTAGTTCTTAAAGGTGGTTGCCTTTCCCCCATTATAGTTTGACAGAATGTGAACCATCATAAATCAAGCTAGACTGTTGCTATTGCTTATAGAAATGCGATTCATGATGGATCTGTTGGACTTTAGTTGGGAATGGATTTGTAGACTAAAGGCAAATTTTAGTCGAGTATAGGCTGCAGCTAGGCTACCCCTAGGCAAACCTTGAGAATAGGCCTAGGCTGTATACAGTGTTGCTAAGGACACGAATCATGGCCTGATTGTAAAACTACGTGAAGGATTTTGTTGCATTCTAAGTCAGTCCAAGAAAGAATCTTAGGATCCACCTGGCAGAATTAAAAATACTAGGCCAATAGGCTAAGGGAAATTTCAAAAGTTCCATTTGTCGATAAGGTAGTGATGTAGGCTAAGGGAAGTGGAGATAAATTCATCATGCCCTTTGCACAACCCCTAGGAGAAGAATAATCCTGTTAGTGTGAGGTGGCCAACTCTCCATTCACTCTAGCCTCCTTTATAATTCTCCGAATTCTAGGCCTTCCAGTGATTCCCGATAGGCCTAGGACTATTGTCAAAAAGAGCGCCAGGTAATCCTGCTGTTTAGGGGTTGAGATTCACTGCATTATATAAAGTCAAGACCAACACAGATTTATTAAATATTTATTGAATCACGGAAAACAATGAAAAAATGAGCAGTTTATCTGCTTACAGAAGCAGAGACTGTAAAAAAACAAAGGGAATAAATGGGGAATATCAGTAAACAAAAACATGTCTTAGGGGACATGGACCCATAGAATTTTGAGAAAATTGTAAATCTCTGCTTCTGTAAGCAGATGAACGGATTATTTTTTCAGATTTATTAAAAAGTGGCTGCTGAAGAGCAAGAGCCCGTGCTAGGTTCCTAGCTGGTTCCTGATTCTTAAGCGCTCACTCCACAAACACAGTTGCAGGCACACTACACTATTCGAGTGAGGTGCAGAGGTTTATCTCCTTTGTGTTTTAACAATCTCTGCTTCTGTAAGCAGATAAACTGCTCATTTTTTTTAGCCAATATACATCTGTTTGCAGATCTGCCAAAAAAAAAGAAATTGAAAATAGTAAGTAAAACTTAAACACAAAAGGGAGCAGTGAATTTGGACCCCTGAACTGTAGGATTACCTGGTGCTCTTTTTGGCACAATACATAGTCCTAGGCCTGATAGGCTAATTGGAAGGCCTAGAATTCTGAGAACTCTAAGGGAGGCTGGAGTGAGTGGAGAATTGAGGAAGAAAGAGCGCAGGAAAGGCTTATGGTGGAATTTTGCAAACTCCCTTTGCATCATACAACATTGGTGGTAATGATGATGTTGCCATTCATTCTAAAGCTATTGAAATATATATTTTTCCCACTGACTGTGCTTTGTGAAACTGTTAAAATTCTTCAAACACCAGTGTTTTGTTTTTGTTGTATATGTGAAATAATTTTTATTGATTGTTAGTAATAGATCAGCTTAACTTTTTGTTAGGTATAAGATACCAGTTTTAAATAGTGAATTTTTAAGTCATAAGATACTAGTTTTAGATAGTGAATTTTTAAGGTATTTTTGGCTGTTTTGTGGCTTGATAATTTCAGTTGAAAAAGTTTGGTAATATAATGATGTTTTAAGCATATTTGCTCATACAGGGATACTAACCTTTAGCATTTACATACGAGTAGCCTATTGCTCAGTATGAGCTGAAATTACTCATTGAAACTTGGTAAAATGGTAGTTAACTGGTGTTAGATATGTGTGTGAGGGTGAAAACACCCCCCAAAAAAAAAAAAAACCCTGCCATGTGAAGCACATTTTCAATAAGCTTTTACTTCAAACCATAATAGCAATCCAGAGTTGAAGATAAGATTTATCCTATGTTTTATGTATGCTTTGAACATTTCTGATACATTGTTAGTAATTTAGTATTTATATAGATGCTGGAGTTGGGTATCTCCAGACTACTAGGTTCCTAGCATCTGAAACACTACAGTAAAAAATCAGATCAGCAGAACACTTCTGCTCTAAAGGAACCGTGACTGTGAACAGGGGCAAGCTCTTCCTTAGGCGAGTCAGTAGAGTTGCAGCCTTCCACTCGTTAGGCCTGAGTTCGACTCCCCAGCCGGCTAATGAAGAGTTAGAGGAATTTATTTCTGGTGATAGAAATTCATTTCTTGCTATAATGTGGTTTGGATTCCACAGTAAGCTGTAGGTCCCGTTGCTAAGTAACCAGTTGGTTCTTAGCCACGTTAAATAAGTCTAATCCTTCGGGCCAGCCCTAGGAGAGCTGTTAATCAGCTCAGTGGTCTGGTGAAACTAAGGTGTACTTAACTTTTTAATTTGTGAACAGGGGCTTCATTTTGGGGGGTGGCCCCACTTGCCCCCTCCAGACACTGATGCCCCCCTCCCCAAGACTTGGTTTGCCCCCTAGCCTTTGAAATAATAATATTAATATGTTGTAGGTGGGTGTGGCACACCTGTTTGCTGCTTTATTAGCTCAATACAGCTCTTATATGGCTTCAAAGTGCTCCAAAAAGTGCGCGAATTTCCAAAATCTCTTGGGGGCCACTTACAGCGCACCCCTTAACCCCAGCTGCTAGGGTTCGCTTTGCTCGTCACCCCACCCCACCCATACCACAAGTTCTAAACATTGCTCCCCCCCCCCCCCCAGAAAAATCTTAAATGACGCCACTGACTGCGAACTAAGTTTTTTCACATAACTAATGAATTCCAAAATTCTGCTTAATTGGGGGTACTTAAAAGGACCAGTAAAGTTTTCAGCATTGTTCTTTGTACCCACACTTCTTGGTGAAAATAACAAATGATGTTCCAAGTAAAGTAGCTGTCCTTACCCACAGTACAGTGTGACAAACAAAATCTGATTAGGAACTCTGCTTGCATGCCCATCGAAACAATAACAAAGAATTTTGAAGAAGTCCAAGTAAGTAACAACATTTGCCAGTAAATATCTTGGTAACTGTAAATTTGTGATAGATTTTAATATGTCAGTATGTTTTCCATATTAAGCATATTATGAGATGCGAACTCTGCATAAGAATTCCAATATCGAGTACTGATATTAAAGTAAAATAATATTGTAATGTACCTCATTTACTTGGGTTGTAAGTTAAGACATCTTGCTGTGCTTGAACCGATCACATAGTTTAATATTTGTCCCTCTTTTTTAATGCATGAGCATTGTTTGCGAATTTTCTTCAGCATGGATTTGAACTTGAAAAGTGGACAACTTAAGGTGTGAGGGATGTAAGTTGGTGTTTGGCCACTTTATGGTAATTGTTATAATGTAAGTAGTTTGTTGTTTTGCATTGGTGCTGAATGTGCTAACTGGTCTCCTTCCTTCTCTGTGAACCTCTCATGGAGAGGCTCAGCAGCAGCAAAGAAAGGGCAAAAGATTTTTGCAAGTTTTTTTCACATGGGATTATACTGCCTTTGATACCACCAACTCTCTCTCTCTCTCTCTCTCTCTCTCTCTCTCTCTCTCTCTCTCTCTCTCTCTCTCTCTCTCTCTCTCTCTCTCTCTCTCTGACCAGTCTGCACTTTTTGATAGTGTGAGTGTGCATGCAGATTTTATTTATTAATTGGTCACGAAATAACTACTGTGCCCTCCTGACTTTGTAATCTCCTCCAATTTAGTATATACTTCTTACTGCAAAGCCTTAGATCCAGTTGAAGAAGCAAATTCTGACACCCGGGAAAGATTTGCACCTGCATCTATAATATCAGAACAAGGCATCAGGCTTTGTAGTGAAAAGTGTATCCAAAATGTGAAGAAATCAAGAAGAGGGCATTATGGTTATATATGTATTTTTAAGTCAATAAAATATCTTCATTAATTTCAAGTTCATAATAGATTTTCCCCCGTAGTGAGTTAGTGCCATCAGTGCTCCTCTCTCTGTTTACTGTAGTCATTACTGAAGGTTCTTTGCAGTGTCCCTTTGGCCCCCTAGCCGTAACCCTTTCATTCCTTTTACTGTACCTCTGTTCATATTTTCTTTCATCCATTACTTTCCACCCTCACCTAACAATTGTTTTGTAGTGCAGTTGCTGGGCTTTCCTTCTGTTACACCTTTAAAACCTTTTTTTTTTTACTCTGTTTCCCTTTCAGTGCTGAATAACCTCATAGGTCCAATTGCTTGGCCTTTGGCCTAGTTTCCCGTCAACTTCACGAATTGACAGTACAATTACAACTCAGTGGATCTCTCAGCCAGATACATTCCAGGCAAGTGGAACTTTGTAGCAGACAAGCTGAGTTGCCTGAGTCAAGTGCAGAGAACAGAGTGGTCACTTCATGTAGAAGTAGCGGAAAGGCTATTCCATTTGTGGGGAAGGGCAACAGTAGATCTCTTTGCGACCAGGTACAACAGAAAACTAGAGGTACTGTATTTAGTTAGGTCGTTCCAGATCCCTGGGCCATGGCAGAAGACTCCTTGCAACACCCTTGGGACAACCTGGACGTTCACGCCTTTCCCCACTTTCTGCCTGATCCATCAGGTAATTAATAGAGTAATGACTTTTCAGAACCTCAGGATGACCCTAGTGGCTCCCTTGTGGCCACATGCAGTGATACCCCAACCTTCTAGATCTGCTGAATGAGGCACGGGGGGAGATTCCTCCTGGCACAGCCTTCTTTACCAACCTCACATTGAAAGGTTCCACCAATCAGTAGGGTCCCTATCTCTTCACGCAGGAGACTATCCAGTATCTCTTGCGAGTGAAAGGCTTTTCTCACAGAGCAGCAACGTGTCTGGCTATATCAGATCATCTACAGCAGTGCACCAGGGAAAATGGGCCATCTACTGTGGTAGGTGTTGTCAACGGGGTTTCTCTCCAGTCAGCACTTCTGTTTAACAAGTACCAAACTTGGTTGTATTCCTCTGTAGGGAGAAACTACTCTCTGTGTCAGCCATCAAGGGCTATAGAGCTGCTCTAGGAGTGGTTCTGTGTTTGAAAGGTTTAGACCTTTCTGCCTCATGGGAAATCTCTATGCTTCTCAAAAGTTTTGAGCAGTC
Organism: Macrobrachium rosenbergii; assembly: GCF_040412425.1. Classification (NCBI taxonomy): domain Eukaryota; kingdom Metazoa; phylum Arthropoda; class Malacostraca; order Decapoda; family Palaemonidae; genus Macrobrachium; species Macrobrachium rosenbergii. The sequence continues at coordinate 83,819,573 of NC_089795.1, forward strand.
CTGTTCCCCGAGAGATCTTAACCCGCCTAATTGGGATTTGACCCTGGTACTTAGCAGCTTCACTTGTGCTCCGTATGAACCCTTACATGGTTAATCAGACAGAAATTAACCCTCAAAATGGTCATCTTACTGGCCTTGTTGGAGGGGGTTTTTGTTGCTGTTAGCTGCTCCATTCTCTTCCAAAGCACCTTGGGGGGGCCCTGCTCCCAGGTCACTACTATGATAGCAATGGTCAGCCCACTCAGAATAAAGGTTCGTCAGTTCTTCAATGAGTGGGATCCTCTCCTGTTCTTTGGAAGTCAGCTACCATTGTAGCAGTGTTCTCTTGAAGCTCCTCGTGCCAGGTTCTTACTGTGCGGCTGGGTCGTGAAGCCGGAGACAAGTATAGTAAGGAAGAAGACTCTCTTTCAAGCATGTTTCTTTTTAAAAGGGTGGTTGTGTTTTGCAAATTGATTTTATATTAAGTTTTTTCCATTTTTCTTATAATTTGCCTTTCTTGCATGTCAGTATTGGTCAATAATTGGCCAATGTTCATATTTCGGTGGATATAAACAGCGTATTTCTTACAGTAGAAATTCTTTATTCTCTGATATAGTAGGTTACTGAAACCTGGGGTTGTAAATCGTAGATTTCACCTTGCAAATGGTATTTTTCAGAGCTATTTCTTTTTCTGGTGTCTATTTGTAGTATTTTCGGTATTGTACTTTTTTGGTCGACATGTTTTGACCAGCCCATTGGTCATCTTCTGGACAATTGAGATGAATCTGGAGACAGCATGTGTGGCTGTATTTATAGTGCATTTCATTGGCTGCCTCAGGCAATTCCTCTTGGGCGGAGCCTTCTCTCATGCAACGATGGTTGTGTGCACTCTTGCATGCAAGCGCTGGAGTACTACATGAGAGAGTTTAGTATGTATTAGGATTGCTGCCAGCAGATGGATGCTCCTGATTGGTTCACTCATCCAGGGTGACAATGGGTACCACCCTTTGCACTGACGTTGGGAGGAGGAAGGTCTCCTGTGTGGTATTGAGACTAGGCTTCTCTCTCCCGATGTGTAGGGCTTCCAGGAGGCATAGGTGGCAGTAGTCAGTCATTTGATCAATTATCTCTATGTTAGGGATAATGTTATTTCTTTTTAGTCTCAGGTTATGGACAGTCCTGGCATGATTAAAAATGGCACCCTCTGGGGCGTGGCAGGAGATCCTCTTGGAGAAGCACATGTAAGAGCCTAGGAACCCACGCCGTTAACCAGGGACTACCCGTAAATAGATAAAAATATAAATTATTGAAATACAAGATATGTTATTTTAAGGTAGTACAATACCGTGATGCATTGCATCGTTACTTGAACTATAAGGTTCTAATTGCCTAACATCCTCAGGGAGACTGTTTCACAGTCCAACAATGTGAGGGGTAAAAGACCTCAGCAGTCCAAGAGTGCGAGGGGTAAAAGACCTCTTGAAGTGAGAAGTTCAAAAGCGTGGCACGTACTACATATTGATGCTGCAGTTCAGCAAATCTTGTCACTCCCAGCAGGAATAGAAGATCATGGATGAATTGTGACAGTGAAAATTCACTGTTAATATACATCTTATGGAAAGTTGACAAACGAGACAATCTGTTGATGGTATAAGTCAATGGAAAATTGACAAATAAGAGACCATCTGTTGATGGTATAAGTCAAAACTGCCAGTGTTAGGAAACAGAACCCAACCACTGCAGACCAGTCTAAGAGATCAATCTCTGGCAGAAGCAGACATCCACACCAGAGAACAGTATTGTACTAAAGGAAGGATAAATTACTCAAAACAGGCCGTGTTGATTTTATCGTTTTGAATGTATGAGGCCTTATGTATAATTCTAACTTCTTTGCAGCATTTTCTGCCGCTTTTATTAGATGTTTCTCAAAAGTAAGATGTCAGTCAAAAGTTACACCAAGTACTGTATAGTTAAACCTTCAGTCTCTTTCAGCAGAGTCCCATCCACCTGATGGGGAGGATGGGGTGGTAAATCAGATTGAGATCTATTAATCAATAGTGTTTTCATTTTACTCAAGTTCAGCCACATATACTGATAACACCATTCAGTAATCTGCCTCATGTCACGATTGAGACTAAGGACAGCTTCATTTCTCATAGCTCTACCACACCCACAAGTGTTGCATTATTGTCATACTGAACAATCTTGTTTTCCAAGCCAACAACCATATCACTTGTATACAGTACACTAAAATAACAGCGGACCAAGAACACTACCTTGTGAAACACCAGACATGATAGGTCTCGTTTCACTAAAGAGCCCATTTACAGCAACTTGCTGGTGCCCACTTGTAAGGAAATCTCGAAGTATTCTTAAAACATACCCACCCACTCCAAGATTGTCAAGTTTAAATATAGGTGCCTTATGATTTACTAAATCGAAAGCAGCACTAAATCTATTTGAATTACTCAACATTCAAAAACCTTATCAAGGTTGTCTTGCAAATGGCATGTCAAATCTAAAAGAGCATCGCTGTTACCTAACCTGCTTCCTGTATGCATATTGATTCCACATACTTGTACTGTATAGTGGCTTGAAAATATTTTTCTGCAACTTTGGAGTGCACTGGGAGAATAGAAATTGGACTGTAGTTACTACAGTCTGCAAATAAGCCACTCTTCAGCACAGGCAATGTACAGTAGTACTAAGCTTGCACTTGTCGGCAAAGATACCATGTCTACATAAAAATCTATGGAGTCTACTAATCTTGGAAGACAACACAGGAGAAACCTTTTTTAAAAACAAAGGGGGAAGAAACCATCAGGATCTTCACCCCAGCTATCAAGACTATCATGAATTTTCTTAGCATTCCTAGAGCAAAATGCAGATTATATAAGAACTGGTTCAGAATGACAAGTATCAGGGAGAGGACATACTCAGCTTAGTGCTTAGCCTCAAAAGCTTGGTGAAGCAGTTCAGCAGCAAACTGTTAGTAAATGACCAGAAAACCAGCATAAATAATGTTATTTTAAAATATTTAAATCACCAGCTGAGAGAGAATTTAGAAATACAGTACGTATAGTAATTTGCACCTAGTAATTTTTTATGTTTGGAATATGTTTTTGTTTACTTTGTCACAAGTGGCATGTTCCGTAAACAAATATTTGTTGCCCAAACATTCCTAAAAGATTTGTAAAACTTGCATTAATTTTACATCAGGTCTGCAAGACACTACACTGCATTGAATTTTTTTTATTATGCAGTACAGGATATATTATTTCACACATTTTTAAAGCTTTTTTTTACTTTTGTAAAGGTAGAAAGTCATCACATCATTTTTGTTAATTTTTCTTCTGTGGACATGATTAAGCAAATATTTTGATAACGTTTATACCATTGGCTTCTTTAGTACAGAACTTTGAAAAGTAATCATCTCTCTGGTTTTGTTTTGTATCCATGAATTTTGTACATTTCATTATATTTTCTAAAACTGAGGACAAGATTTAATGTTGGATTAGGTCAAGCTGCTGTAATAAATCCTGTGTTCCTTGTATAAGGCTCTAGAATAATACTTGATCATTCTGTTTGTAGTCAATAAGTATCTTCTACAGGAATTAGTTGTATTATTTAGAAATCGTCATATTGTCTGGGGATGGATTTCATCCCTCCAGAGAGGGGCATTTCATCTTACCTGCCCTAGAAGAATCACTATGTTGTACTGTTGACTCTGAGTTCAAGATTAATTATTAACACCAACTTATGGCTTCTTTTTCACTCAAGATGCTTGTGTGTTCAAGTACAGTTCTAACCAATGTTTATCACTAAATAATCAATTTTATAAGTAGCAAAAATGGGACAGGAGAAGTTGAAATTGTACAATGATGTAAGAAAATAGTCAAGGGTAATGGATGAAGTATAAAGCAAAAAGCATTGTAGCAAGGGGCTATATGGAAGTTCACCAAATTTAATTATACCTGTATCCTGCTGAAAGCATACTGTCATTATAAACAGTAATCCATTTTGGCCTAATGGCCAATTTGCTTGGATGATATGGCCACTAATTTGACCAAGAAACAAGCAGTATGACTGGCAAGCTTGCCTTCAAGGTGTTTGCTGATAAAATGCCAAAAATATCTTTGTATATTTAAATGTTGCCTCCAGTCGTGCTACAAATAAAAAGGTAGGATCTTATCGTAAAATCACTGTATTCATGTTAAATCTACTCAAAAAATATATCTCAGAAAAAAGCTACATTGAAATCTCAGTAAAATATAAACAATGTATTTGTATAATATTGTGGGACTTAAAACTGATGCATTCATGTCACATTACAATTAGAAACTGATGCATTCATGTCACATTACAAGCTTAGAAAATACTCCACTCTTGTAATAAACAAGACAGCCATGAAACATTTTTTAATTAAACTTTAAGAACTATACTAGGGGAAAAATGCAATAACACTCTAGGAAATAAAAATTCCATTATAAAGCAATTATTTGTATTTACAATAAAGTATAAGGACGGTTACTGCAACTCATGGATTTGTAAAAAGCATTCAGTGTTATTTGAAGACTAAGAGTAAAAATTGCCAAAATACAGGTTATATATTTCTTTAAACAAAAGATTTCAAGTTTTAATAACATGCTTCGATTACTTGCAAACAAATAATATTCTACTCTACTCAAGAATAACCCTGATATCATTAGTATGTTATAAAATTTAAATAAAAACTCAGTAAAGCCAATCAATCACAACTAAAATATTTGATACCTGCAACAAAAAACATTCAATCTAATAAAAAGCTCTCATTACATTTTAAACAAGTGACACTTTCACATTTCAAAAACATTAACATGTTGAATGGCAGTGGAAATATTTTGTTATTATAAAAATTAAAATTTTCAGTGTACAAAAATTGTTTAAAGCTGATGAAAGGTATTATTGTAAGAGAAGTACCAGTGAGAACTGCCTAAGTGTAGACAACCTACATACCCATCTTCAGCAAATAACAAGGTCAAGAGTACATCTCAACAAACAAATTACAGTTACAAATGCCTGCTTCTCACACACACAGACATACAAACACAATTTGTAACAAAAAAAAAAAAGTTCAACTATTTAGTACGGTAGAAACAGGATAAAAACTGTACCCTCATTCTTAAGTAAAGCCTAAGATAATCAGGCATAGAATAGCTTTAGGATGAAACCTATTAGAACAATTCAGCACTTCGGTTTCCTAGTATCTTCAGTGTCATTACAAAGGATTTGTGTGGTGCAAAACTTACCTTGTAAGATTACAACTTTATAAAAGTAAAACACTTAATTCTCATGAAGCTGGCTGGAAGAATTTCTTAAACATAGTTAATGCTTGTGACTGTATGTAGGTGTGAGCATTTGGGAAGATTTCTTGTAAATGTTCGTTTCAAACGTATGTAGTAGCAATATTGAAGCAATTTTAGTGTGCACAACTTTGCATTTGTATTGCAATATATAAAGTGTGTATTTTACCAATATGACTACATTTGAGTGCTAATTATCATTATATAGTGTTAACTATGCCATTCTTGAATGGGCATGTCTGCAATGTTTGTTCTTAATAATTTAATCTTATTAAATAAATTAAATTTTTAAAAATTTAATGACTGGATAACTGATGATTTTGTAGTTTCTGGTAAAAAATTTTTCTGGGGTTTTTCCTTAACTGTATTAGTTGTTGGTAGAAAATGACATGGATAAAGTAAGTTTGATCACTACAGTTGCATGAATCATACAACAAATTTTCCTGTAAATCCCAAGTATATACTGTATAGGGAAGAGACATTCCCACTGCACAGGCTTGTACAATCATGCAGTGTCCCATATCGTCCAGTCACTCTACTATGTAAAAATGTAACATTCACAGCTCCCCTTAGAAATAGCATTATTGGATTGCATTTTTACATTCCAATAATGTAATTACTTTTTGTCAATGTGTCAGTCTTACCTTTTTATGTGTAACACTAAAAAAAAATAATGAAAATATGGAAATGGAATAGACTTATGTTTCCCATTTAGATTAATTCATTATTGTTTTTTATTGTAATTGAATAACTGGGCTTTGCTTGCTTCAGATTACATTTTCATCCTGTTTTGACAGGTTTTCTAATGGCAATAAATAAGTAAAATATATTAGTTGGTTTAGTTTCTTCTTAGTATATAGTATATTAATTTTACATTTTTGTTCACTGCTTAAGACTGTCTGTAATTTTAAGTGTAGCAATTGTTTGTTAGCCTTTACTAAATCAAAAGTTTTCTTGTCTAACTGGTATGGGTGATGTGTATGATTATATATAGTCTATATAAAAATTCCCCCCCAGATACATTTAAAATTCATAACTTGCATTTGACTGATCCAGCAGATCATTCTTAACAAAAAATATTGTTTATCTACTAATTTAAGATAATTTGCATTTACTGTAATTTTTAATTTCAAATTTGCTTCCTGTAGCTTGATTAAATATTGAAATGGGGAAGACCACTACTGTATATTCAAAAATTACATTTGGTAGGAGGGCTCTCCACAACACTTCAGAAGGCCCAGGCCTACTTAATAGAAAAGTTTCATTATCTGTACAATATTCAGTAATTTGAACATTAATGGTTATGAATCCCATTTCTTGGAAAGGTACTATACACAAATGTTGGTTTATCAATTAGAAAAGGCTTCATAAATTTTATTTTATTACAGCGCTACTTATACTAACAAATATGAGTTAAAAACCAAGAACCATTCAAATAATTATCATTTGAAAACTGTAATGTAAATACATAACTTTATTAACCAGAATGCTGCATATTTACCTCTTATAAACTTTTCACATATCTGAATCTTTTTCCTATTTGTGTTTCTTGATGTGGAACTTTACTTACATTGAAAGGGGCAAAAAAATTTGCCATCTGTAGAGCATTCGGAAAGTTGTAATATAATTTGAGGTACACCAAATGTGTTATATTTCAAGAAAATCTCTTCTCTGTAACTTATCTTAAAAATATGCTGTAAATTATGTTTAGTAAGAATGATAAAAAAATTAACTTTGATTTTACAGGTGGCTCTGTAAGGCACACAGCATCTTGAGGAGGTAATTGCCTTTTTTGGAAAAGCATGTGATCAAAGTACAGTAAGTACTTGTGTCAAAATGTATAAATTATCCACTCAAGCAATGGCTTGATGAAACATATTTCAGATCAAGGAATAAAACATTTCAATCAGTTACCAGTCATTTGAGCAACAACTTTGATCTTATCACTCGGCTTCCTATAGTTACCAGTGGCATTTAAGTTTTTAAAAAAAAAACTTTAATATTCTGTTGACCCTTCCTATTTCGTATAGTGCAGAAAATGAATTTGGCCATCAGTGACATTTCATGTAGTGACTATAGACACTAATGTTAATTAAATTTTCACCTATTTTGCCATAAGGATTGTCTAGAGGAGGATTATATTGCCATTTTTTGAGACACTAAAAGTTAATGTGTTGCACTTTATCTTTTAGACCTCTCTTAATACATACAAACAAGCTTTTAAAAATATATGAAGAATCTGCTTTACATTAAAGATTATCTTCAAGATAACTGTTAAACAGTGTTGTTTCTGGAGTGTTCCATTTCAGAATTTTAAAATGAAAACGACAAAACACTGCTTAGGTAAGTTATATGTTCTCCAAGTACTTCCAGAAATATGCAGCTTTACAAGAGACTACAAAACTGAAGACCCTCATACATTAAAATAAGTAAAATTCAATAGTGGCACACAAGTTAACAACAAATATATGAATGGTAAGTATGATCACAATCAAATGAAAAATATTCAGAATAACTTTGTGTCTATATTAATATTGCACATTTCCTATGGAAACTAAAGTACTTACTATATCTAAATGGAAGTGTAAACTGAGAAGAGCAAACCTGAAAACATCAATAGATCAAAAGTACAAAAAAATTATAATCAATCTCTTATAGCTGCAATATGTGTTGTGAGGTTAACCTGGTTTTATATATGCTCTGAATACTGAAATCAATAATAAAAGGTGAAATCCTTATAGCTACCAAGTCTTGTAACAAATATCCCTTTTAAAAAAAATTAGAAATTCAGAATGTATATCTGCACACAAATGTGTTGATGAAGTTAAAGGCTTCCCTATTATACTGTCAATAGGAGTTCATAGATGTGATACTTGTTAGTTCCTAATGACATTAAAATATAAATAACATCACAGTTTACTGAGTAAACTACCCAAGGCTAACTAGATTGGTGTTGAGTAACTTTCAGAATAAAACAATAAGCAGTATTCCTGAGGATGACAATAAAAATTACACAAAATTTTCCAGTTGCATTCACAACTAGACACTATTAATTTCTGATCATAACAACAAGCACCTGAATTTTTGCTGAAAGGACAACTGAAAATGCAAAATACTTTCATGGTGAAGGATCAAAATAAGCTATCCAAATCTGGTTCTATTTAGTATAGACCTCTACAGCAGAGGGTCTTGCATTAAATAGTAACTCTTAAATGAACATATCAAACAAGTCTTGCATTAAATACAAGTTTCATAAGTAAAGAAAAAACCAATACTGTTCAGGAACAGTTTCCATAAATTTGTTCAGGGGAAAGTGATTCGTAGTGAAACAATGTACTGTTCTGACATACAAACTTGTTAGAGAGGGAAACCATCAGTCACTAATATAATGATTGTCCAGAAATTTAATACACAATGTATACCTTTCATGGGTTCACATTACAATTAAAACTAACATAAAAAGATAATTAACATCTTAAACTCAGATATACAACTGAATACTTTACTGCTTTTAAAACTGTTTTCCACAATAAATACATTTCATAAAAATTACATCCTGTTACAGTAAAATCCGTAACTTTCATACAAATGAACAAATCCACGATGCTAGTGTATATATATTGTACAATATTTTCAAACTCTCACCTCACAGATTGAGTTCAAATTCTCAACTACACTAGCATTGAAAAAAAAAAAAAAAAATTACAGTAACACTCTTACCAAACAAAAATTAGACAACACATACTTAAGTGTACCAACTGACACAGGCAAACAAAGTCACTGGCTTGTAGAATCATATGCCAGGGTCACACAAAATGCAAAATTGTACAACTAAGCATTTATAAAAATTTCTGGTTACATATATCAATTACTCTTCTTTAGTTGTACAGGTTACTACATTTTCTGGTACTCAAAAAACGGATTCAAAATGACCAAAGAAAACAAATGACATTTTAAATATTTATAAATATATGGTATATTGTAGCGCAATCTGAATGTGATTCGGATAATTGCCTGTTCAGTAACTCCATACATACTGTGTTACCTACTGGAGTAACTCCATACATACTGTGTTACCTACTGATGTGACCAAAGCATTAAAGTTAAAAGAGCTTCAGCTTTTGATATGCCATACTTAAGAACACTTTGTTCATTTGTACATAATACCTATGGCATATCTGCAATATTTACAATATTAAAATGAACAATATTTTATATTTTCTATCTGGAGAAAAAAGAAAACCTCAACTCTTGAATTCAAGAGAACACCACTTCAATCTGTACTACATTCATTAAGTTTTGTAATATTGAAAACAATCAAACACTATTCAATAATGTTACTTAGAAATTGGGCTCTTCACTTTTGAAGCAATATTAATCATGTAGGACAAAACTTACAATATGTATAGCTGTACTATTAACAGTTCATGAGCTGCAGCAAGATTCTGTGGCCAATCATTTCTGATCGGAAACTGAGTCTACCTGCAAAAACCAGAAATACACAAACCCTTCCATGACAAAATTATTATGGCTGACTTTGAAATTGCTTCTCAGAAAGATAAAACTTATGACACAGTAAAGTACTGCACAGTACTTTTCAATTAAAATTAATCTCACTGTGATTAGGAACTACACTGACTTTGCAGTTACCTTAACAGTAATATTCATACTTACAGGCAAACATACACCTGTTTTCACTTTCACATGATCATACAGCATAGTTACAAATCTGGTTGCTTGTAATGGCACTATTGTGATTCCTTAAAAATGACATATATGTGAACTTAAGAATTTATATAAAAAAAAACCTTAATGTTTGTTGATATTCTCGCCTCTTATCAAACTACATGGACAAAAACTGGCATATGACTGGAACCCGATACCATCATAATAACTGGTGAAAGAAGGGCATGAGTATTCTAAAACTATTATCATTAGGGTAGGAAAAACTTAGAAGCAGCTATCATCAGTCATTGCTTACAGTTTAAGGATGACTGAAATCAAAATTAATAGTCCCTGCTAATAATTAAACCTCTATGCGCGGATGATACCTTGCCTATAATCGGACAACTTGAGGATTAAGGTTAAAATCTTTAAGGTCAGTATATAGCTGATGATAATGTTAAAATTAAAACCACTCTCAGGCACATGGCTGAAAACTTACTTCCGCCGAGGTAATACTATAAAGAATACAGGTGCAACCATACTATCATATATACCTTGCATATATGCCTCAGTACTTTGACAGTCATAACTGCCTGTGAGATCTGCTAAATTTTATTCATATTTGAGAAAAAAAATAAAAGGTATCTGATCATAGCATGAGATACAAAATACGAAGTGGTTTTTACGTTCGACTAAAACAATCACTTTGAAGCTGACTGTGCCTTCTCCGCTTCCTCAGCAACAACAGTAGGCTTTGGAGTAAAGTCTGTCACTTCCTTGTATACAAGTTCTGTTTGAAACAAATAACGAAAGGTTAACAAAAAGGTGATTAGAATTATTCCATGAAAAATCTGAATCCCTAATTTTACCAGGCAAAATCAAATAACTAATTCGCCTTTGAAAACACATGGCCTCTCAACATAACGATACAAAAAATATTAATGTAAAGTTTTTCTTGGTGTCCTAAACATACACAAATATCTTAAAAGATTTTAAAATTTTTTCTTGGTATCTTAAATACACATAAGTATCTTACACGATTTTTTTATAAAAATTTTTTCTATATAAACCCATTTAAATTTTTTCTACACAAACCCATTATTGACTCCAGACATTCCACTTACATATGAGAAAGAAGTAACTGAAGGTTATGTAAATATATAAATATTAAACATGTTCCCAGAATACAAGAGAATATAGTAGAAGTTAAGCCAAAGGCCAAAGCGCTTGGACCTATGAGGTCATTCAGTGCTGAGATGGAAGCTGACAGGTTTGAACGGTGTAACAGGAGGAAAGCCTCGCAGTTGCACCATAAAAAAATTGTTAGGAGATTGTGGAAAGTAAGGTGGAAGAGAGAATATGAATGGAGGTGCAGCAAAAGGAATGACGGGTTGCAGCTAGGGGCCAAAGGGACGCTTCAAGGAACCTTATTAAATAATGCCTACAGTGCACTGATGGCAATACCCCCTACGGGGAAAGCATGTTCCTGGAAATAAGCAGCATTTTTCATGACCATACCATAGGGAACTAGACATTATTTTAGCCTTCTACAATACAAGCAAAGAAAAGCTCCTAGCTGTCAATTACTAACGTATATTACTGACATCTTGCCTGTGCAAAATGAAGATGGTCAAGCAAGATTTGTGCAGTCCCTTAAAAAAAAAAAATGCCCACAGATCACTGGGTCAGTGTGGTTTTTGCCAAATACCTTCATCTGCTGACATCTGCTCTGCCTCAAATCATCCATATGTGAAGCATTTACGTCGAAGGAGCATCATGTGACTGTACTTTTCAACTCTGAAAAAGCACATGACACTCTTTGGAGATGCAAAACCATGATTGACTTCAAGAGGAAACTTGCCATTATTCATCCAAGCACTTTTAGCTCGCCATTTGTTTCATGTCCAAGTGGTACTGTAATACTTTGCCAGAGAGAAAACACCAAAATGGGTGTGACCCAGTTTGCTCTTGAAATAAATGTCACATCATTTACATTTTCCCATGACTGCCTATCTCTTTTATTTGCCAAGGCCAAAGCAGCTATGGCTGAATGAAAATGTCAACTGATAATAAGACTTAGATGGGCAGAAATTAATGGTTTCAAGTTCTCTGCAAATGACACATAACTGTTTTTTTATGTATATTCAGAGTACATCCAGACTAAAACATATAGGTTGAGAGCACTTATTCACTTAGAAGCCCAGTTTTTATGAATAATCTACTATCACTAGTCAACCAAAGTTGCCCACTTTAAATCACTTAATTCAAATGTTTGGATGTATCAAATACTTTTAAAAGTGCTAACACTACATACATCTTGGGATGTGGACCATGAATCTCTTTTAAGAATGATGATGCAATAACAAAGTATGGTCTGTAGTTATGGTTCAAGTTACACAAACTCCCCAGGACCCTTTTCTTTAAAACTGCCTCAAAAGAGACTAGCCCAAAAGTATCCCCAACCTTCCGGTCCTTTTTGCCACTGGCTGCCATTCCTCTTCCATCTACACCTGGTCATCCCCTCTTGAGAGGGTTAATTCAAGCAGCACCAACAAATCTGTTCATTCATTGTCTGAGAATGAAGAAGCCCACAGGAAGATGTCTTCCTTTGACTATCTTCATAAAATTTAGTCAGTTTTTAATATTCCAGGTAGTCCTTCACTTGTTGCTTTCTTGGACGCACTAGCAGGAAGAAGAAATGATCAACCAACCACCATGTGTCTGCTGTTGTTGCTGCTACTGTGGCAGTCCCTGTGACTACCCTGTCTGCTACAAGTGATTTTCCAGTGACTGTGGTGATGCCTGTAGCTGAGTAAGTAGGCAATGTGACTTCACCCCCTCCAGCCTCAACCACCCCTTCAGTGTGCAAGATGATTAAGAAGTCTGACAAAAGGAAAAGAGTTCTTGCTGTTCCTCATCAACTTCCTGATCATACCTCAAAGTTCACTGCTGTCTTCCTTGTGCCCAGACTCTCTTCCTTGGCATAGGAAGAAGGGCAAGTACAAGGTCAGGCAGTAGTAGTCCAGGTGGACTTTTCCTATTTGCTCTTCCTCAGGGCAGCAGAGTAGAGGTGAGTGATCATCATACCTCAGGCAGGGCTTTCACTACTGTAAATGCCCACTTTAACATAAGGACTGCCCACCCACCATGTGCTCTTGGGCTCACATCATTACAGCATTTTGTGGTGGGCATGCACAACCTGTTTGCTCACTGTTCCATCCACAGTCCTTGACTATGCACAGGCAAACAACAGGCAGGCTCTCCTCGTTCACCTTCAGAAGGATGCAGCAAAAACCTTGCACCCCCTCCTCACTTGGTGCATTCACACTCTCCATTGCACTTCTAATCCAAGCATTCTCGCTCCAGGGAGAGGTCTCCATTGATCTCTGTGCTATGCAGGCAAAAGGAGCAAGAGAAAGGTGGTGCAACCTCTTCCCCTTCTCCTCAGTTTCCTCACTCAGTTGCAACTGATTATCAAAGCCAAGGGGTGTCACTGTCATGGCCCGAATTCTGTTCAGACTGTGAACCTGCAGGTTCCCCTCTGCCTTTTCTGTTGAGAAACTTGTCTGGTGCTGGACAGGAGCCAGAGCTATTAAGGAAGCAGGTCTGGTTTGGTCTCCTCTTCCATGGGAGAGGAGGTAGCTCAGACCTCTTGGGATCCTTTGGAACTTGAGGGACCCTCCCCTTCAGATCCCCTGCAGACTGAGTTGGAATGGCATTTTCAGGAGTGTATTTTGCTCATTTATGAGCACAATAATCTCGGAGAGGTGATTTCAGCTTCCCCCCTATCATACAATTTTGAGTACAGAACTAACCTTGGGCACTGTTGTGGAGGTGAAACCTTTTGTCAGGTTACCTTGGTCCCAGTTAGCTTGAGGTTTTTGGAGGGAGTGAATGGCCTGATCTGTGGGCTGAGGAGTTTCCTTCACTGCCACTTTCAAGCCAGCGGAAGTTTTATGCCTGGAAGGATGCATCAATGTGTTGACTGACAGACAACCTTCCCCTCCACAGACTCTTTCAACGCTGCAGACATCAATGCCTTGAAATCCATAGCAACGGCATCATCGCACAGTCTCATGGCTAGACTTGTGGATGAGCTCTCCTAAAGACTACGCTGTGAAAGGTATTTACATCCTTGGACGAGAGATCAACACATCTGAGTTGATGGTGTCATCAAGCGGAGCCATTACCTACTTGGCACACCAGGTATCCAACCTGTGGGTGAAGCCGTCCTTCAAAGAGATGGTATTCTCTCTTTATTCCCTCGCCAGGTGTCCCACGAGAGTAGCCTCTTGCTGCAGAAGAGTTGTGTTGGGCTCACCTCTGTACTTCATGAAAGGTAGTCATGGTCAAGAACCATCAAATGGGTTCCCCTCTCCACCTATGCAGTGTCCTTCAAACTTTTGCAGGGGGAGGGGGGAAGGCGCCAGTTATGCACTTCTGGGTTCTGCCAAGCCCTCAACATCTGTTGTGCATCAGATTTTAGGAGTATAATCACTATATATTCCATCAGCAGCATTAGTACTGAAGTTGTGATGAATTCTGTAATGTCCCCTCAAGTACTGATATGGAGCAATTTCTAGTCAGAATGTATGTAAGTGACACATTCTAATTGGCTATCTGGAGATTATCAGAGTATGTGCACTAATGCTGCTTTGTAGACACGTTACCATTATCAGAGTGTTTACTACTACACAGATCATCCTATATAGACTAGTCAAATCTGTCAACATTACAGGAGGAATACTTACTTAGGTCACCTTATGAAAATATTCCACGAGTTCAGAAAAATATGCTTGTGTTACTAGATTTATACATATGTACTAAGTCATACACATGTACAAGACATCATGAGGATGTCCAAACTTACCACTGTTTCACCTCAACATGAAAAGGAAAATAGAGTAAAACACCCTCACCTTTCCATTTTTCTGTGGGGAGTTCCATATCTTCGAAGCTTTGATCATAGGGTTCGCTATCAGGTTCGTCTGATGGATCTGCATACTGGGCAAGATATGGATGAGCTAATGCCTGAGCTGCAGTCACTCTTCGTTCACTATCTAGTTCCAACATCTTCTCCAGCAGGTCAACAGCTGAAAGGAATTAAAGATAAGATTATAAAATTATTTTTGTCATGAAATAAGATGTTTGTGTTAAACTGAAACACAGATGATTAATATTATGAAGTTCTGTACGATAGACAAGTGCACAATACGAATAATGAACTGAAATGCTAGTGTAAATATGCTTCCATGCATTGCTACTATCATATTAAAGAAAAAAATAATTATTTTATGGAACATTTTGTTAAAGGCATCTAAAATCTCAGACTAAAATAAACAATAATTGCCCCTAAGTCACTGGTATTTGTCACTGATGCAGCATTTGGTATGCAGTGATCTTCTGCAGTTGGTTTTTGCAACTTTATAAGCTTACCAGTTTCGCTCTAAATGTAGAAATCACCAGTGTCAATAAAATATATGCAAAAGCTATTTCGTAAATATTTACTCAGTTGCAAGCTCGAAGCTAAACATATTAATAAATGTTTCCTTTGTACATTCAAATTAATTTGCTTTTATTTGCATTTATAATGGCAAGAACACAAACTGGGAAAACAATATCCTAGCAAAATTTAAAATATCTTACAGCTGCTAATGAGATATGAACCCCCGGTTTAATTAAACACTATTGTACTACTAAAGTTAAAAAAGGAAAAGTGGCAATATCTGTAAAAACTATGGTACAGGCATACTGATAAATTTGTTCATTACTTTTTAAAATAATTAACATTTTTGTAAAACTATGTCACACACTGCTCTGATCCTGGCTTCAGTACTTACCAAGTGGATTGGCTCCACGGAATACTTGTCGGAAGTCCTTCTTTCTCATCTGTGGTAAGGACCTAATGTAGTTACGTGCCTGTAAAACAGTAGTAACTTAAGCAACTGCCATTACTCCTGATACTGTATATTGAAGAAAATTTTTACCCAAACTGGAAAAAATAGCTATAACTACCAAGTACTATCAAAATTATTCAATAATTGCCATGAAAGAGATATGGCAAAAAGGTTTGAAAGAACAATAAGAAAGGAAAAATTAAGCAAAACTTTGCAAGCTGAAGCAAAACCTAAAAATACATCAAGGACAATAAAATTTTCATTTCTGACTGCATAATGTTTTCAATGTGCAACTTACAGCACTGTATATACACTTATTGGTGACAATATCATATACCAGCAATATTAGGCCTGATTCATGTCTTTGTCTCCCAGCCAACCTGGTCTTGGAATGTTTTACTTCTCACTCGTTAGTTATGTTCTTTGAAGTGCTTCAATTCAACACTCAAGTGTAACAGCAGTTTTTTTAAAACAATTTTTATACAAAAGTCCATCTTTACTGAAACAACATATCGATCTTACTGTGAACACTTTTTTTTTTTTTTTTTTGCCTGAACTAACATGTTTACCACCCAAAAGTTAAAACACTCTGCTAAACCGATAAAGAAAGAACTGATCAAGGGTAAACTTAATACATGACACAGGAGTTTACCAAAGCAGAATTATTCCATAGCAAGAAGTTCTGATGGAGTCCACTTCTATGGCTGTAATTACCTTCCACCAATTAACATTACTGTACTGCAGCTTTATTAAAGCAATGTGTCTTAATCCTCAAAAATTACATTAATAGTACCACTTGAATAAATTATCAGTTTTCACGCACTACTAAGACACTGACTGTGACGATCACCTTTCGCGCAAAAAAAATTACACCAAGAATACTAGTTTTGTAATTAAAGCATACTGTACAGAGAGAAGTTCATGCACATCCTTGCTATGTCCATAGTAAAATAGTTCATGAAGGTTTTGCCTCCACATATTACACTCATAAATTTCTGACTGATTCGCTAAACTGAGAAATTAAAAGTTCCACAACACTGACCTCTATAAAACATTCTTTGAAGATGAGAATTGCAAGGAGAAAACTTTATAACAAGTACTCTCCCTTTAGTATATAAAGAAAATTAAAATAAATGAACTGATTTATATAGAAATTCATGTTTGAGACATACGAAAACTACAAGTCGTTTTGTACGTATGATGTGATGATGATAAAAACAGATATTGCTGGATTTGCTGAACGCCATAATGATTGTTGGGGTTTGGCGGGCAATTCAAATGAGTACAATTGAAGACTTTATTGGTTCCTTTTTGACTAAAGAGACCAATCAGCTGGGGTCTTTGACCTAACAAAGTTCAATTTGAAAAGTTAACGGTCAACAGGGGATTAGCAGTCGACGGGTTGGGGCGTGTCGCTAAGACAGTGATCAGCACGTCACCTCAGAGTACCTTCCAACTATAATTGCACCTTCTGACTATAATTGCATAATTAAGTAGCATAATATGAGCAACAGGGCCCTCTATAAGGAAAATATACTTGTTAATTATATCTTACACATTTCAACAGTACTGGTAGAACCTTTATATGACTGAGAATCTGGTCAGGTCATAAATATTATTTTACTTACATCATAAAACCTACATCATGAGTGTTAACTGGCAGATAAATCAGTCATGGGAGTATCCTATCATAGAGGGAACTACCTCACTACACCACACACCTTTGTAGGAGGGTACTCACTACAATGTGCCTCAAGGAAGGCTCTGTAGATTCTATATAGCATCCGAGTGGCTCCAACTGTACATACTATTGTTTTCTGCAGTTTACTTTCCTTTCATTCTAAATTCTTACTATATTCTTTAGATTTTCAACTCAGTCTTATGATGGCCAAGTGGTCTAGTTAAATTATTATCTAAGACTCTCCTCTGAGGAACAGTTCATCATCTTTCAGAGTTTTACTGAAAATTTTCACTTTATTGGGTGGAATATGTAATTGGTTCTCGCTGTCTTCAGTCACATTCACTGTCTATCCGAATTCCCATTTTGTCTAGGTCTTCAATTATGCCCATTTTCCATGATGATCTATGCCTTCCTACTGTTTTTCATCAGGCTACTTCCATATACACATCTGCAAAACTTCAGCCATGAATCTTAGAATCTTGTTGTTATACCTTTCTAAATTCTCTATATTTTTTTTCTAGTGCTCCTGTCTCTGCTGCCTCTCTCAGAAGTAATTAAAATATTAGTAAAATGAAAGGTTTGTGTACTATTTGGTCTTCCAAACTTTTAAATGACATTTACATGATAAATGTATCACGTGGTATTGGGAATTCCTTCCCCCAAAATCAGCTTGTTTTCATCCATACCTGCTTGAGCGTGTCATCAAGTCTGAGACTGACATCTTTGGTTACCATTACAAGTATTAATTTATGGTAAATATATAAGGATTTCAGATATCCTGGATGATGCTTGCAATAAAGATGTATAATAAGTGCCAGATTGCACAAGAATAAAAACATATTACTCAATGACAAAATGTTTTGTCTTGCAGCAACTGCATTGAAAACCTAGTGATCATTAAGAACAAAGGACAGTAGTTGCCTTAAAAGATTCAGCATAGTTTGCCAATGATCCATCTCATTCTAATTTGTCAAATTTTCCTTGTTATGTGAGGACATCATTTTGTTGAAATCAAATTTACTGCAGGATAGGTCATCTTCCTTAATGGATTTAAAGCCAAAACAATGGAAATTAAGCACATGCTCCAAAGAGTTAATAAAACATCTTATCAAAACCTCACACACAATCCACTATATCTATTGTCTTGAAGATTTGCATAGCCAACTTAAATGCTTCCATTATTGCTAAAATAGACAGCCTATCAATTAAGGTAGCAAGAGTTGATCCATTACCTTGAAAAGTTCGTACTTATCCTGCGTTATTCATATGTTTTCTTTTATGTCAGTTTTCACTAATGGATATCAACTCTAATTCTAAACGGTTCCTTGATGAAACCTTAGGTGGCATTGTTCAGTTCAAGCATCAAAGATGACAACCTCAAAAAAAATGGTACATCGCCCAGCCAGTAGCCCTGTTGAGCAATCCAGTGTCTCCTGCTCTCTCTTCTTTCTTGGCATCTTTCTGTATTCCTGGCATCTGCCATTTGGGGGAACCCTTGTTTGCTTTAGCAAGCAAAATCAATATCTAAAACCTTCTGGGGCACCAGAGAAGACAAAGTTTATAAGTTCAACTATCCTCACATAGCTGCTGACCTTTGAATGAGTCATCAGTAAAACTCCTATATTGCTTATTGCAGCATAAGCAGCTACCACTGTACAGTATTCAAAAATATTCTCTATAGGAGGGAGGAGATGGTAAAAACTTTCCGATTCTAATTTTGGTCTTGACACCCTTCAGGATTTAACCCATGCAGGAGCTAGTTCAAGAAAAAATATACTGTTGGTCCTGGATGACCAGGGAAACTATCTGGAGAGAAAAAATAAGGACACTCTGTTGTACATAAAAAAGGAAGTTGATCTCTACAATGTCGAGCAGATGACATGGAATTACCTCAAGACCCAATCCCTTCTCAAGCTACCAACAACCTAGATGAACTTTCCCTTATTTCCACATACCAAATACAACATTTGACACATTTTACATTCCTCTTATACTCCTTCCCCTTACGGCAGAACAGAGTGCAGGTTTACCTAGTTTACACGTCCTGGTATTTGCTTGCCCCACTAAAGCACTTTTGGAACTGTGATATGCCTACTAAAGAAATACCTGAGAAATGCAATTGGGATACTGTTTCCATACACAATCTGTGATACTGATAAACATGCTCCCTCTACGGATAGGATCTACCTGAGAAAATAGGGATTTCAGTTAAGTGAAGGAAACTATATAAAATCAACTAATGGAATAGCATAATCGAAGATGAACATTTTGTGCAGTTCATTCACCTAAATAACACAAGAGGTACACACACAATTATCTGACAGCAAAACTTCGAAGATTCAAATTTTGTGAGGATCTCAGCAAATTTTCTTGTGTTTTCATAAAGAGGAAAATATAATTAAGAGAAAGTCACAGACAAAAAAACTAACTTAGGATGGCAGACTAACATACAATAAAAACCTTTTAGTGGACTTTCACTTGAAAATTTTGCATATTAATGCTAAAACTTAAACATATAAGAAGCAGGTACTATAATGTGTAAAAAATCAAAGTACAAGCTCAGAGAAAATTCGAGACTATGAGCAAAGATGTCTACATAAAATGGGTCCCTTAGTCAAGGAAACTGTAAAAAAAACTTTTTCTCAAACTGATTTGTGTTATTACTTTGGAGAGAAATTTACTACATTACTTTCATATTCATTTCATCATTGTTATGTTAATGAACTTCACTGAGAGATTGATTTACAAGCAAAAATAGTGTTTTATCTTATGATTATATCACAGCCTCGCATGAAAATCTACCGTATTACTGTACTTTTATACTCATTTTATAATTTTTAAGAAAATTTACTAGGATGTATAATAAACTAGCCTGCTATAAAACTTTGCAATTAGTTTAGATCAAGATTTTCTTTTACTTACATGAAGTGAAATATAACAAAGAAAGAAATTTGGCTCAAAAAAAAAAAAAAAAACAGAAATACTGCAAGTAATGTATACATGAAACATGAAAAATTAGAACAATTTGCCCCAGCTCATCACCAGTAAATATGTAAAACTACAAAAAATTAATAATAAAGGGGATTAAGAAATGGATACACAGATGAATAACATGCATCGTCAATGAGGGCTGATTTTCATATTAAAAACACAGATGATTACTGATGGCAGGGGGTACACAATTATGGGGGGGAGGTGGACCCTAGTTGAGAGGCAGCTCTCATATGCCTGGAATTGCAATTGCTTTCTTTTCTATAAATCTCTGATGGTTTGCCTTGACTCATACACAAGTAAACATTAAGGTTTATAGTAGCAAAGAACACCACTAATTGCCGACTTAATTTTATGGTGAACAAAGATTGAAATATAAGTGTAATCAAAGAACAAGTTTTTTTTGCTAGTACCTGACCTTGAAAGATCCACCTTACTAAACAGTAAGACAAAATTTGTAACATGGAAAATGAGCTTTCGCTGCCAGTGAAGATTTGTATTATCTAACAGCTTTTTCTACTCATCTAACTGGGATTTAGAGATTAGTTGTTTCCTTAACCAGCGATAAAACATTGTAGAGTAACAAGTTTATTAAATTAAAAAATATCTGCATCAGTCATTAACACTCCCTAGTAAGTGGCAGCAGGCAGCTACAACTCACTCTTCAGAACAGAAACCCATTACATAGTGAAGTGCTACATTGGTTGTTGCTTGTGTATGAAAAAGCATTCTGTAGCCAAGAGCTTTCATTTATCATGACTTTCATTGTTGAAACCCTGGTAAAGTACATGTATTTGTTAACTTCTAAGGCTGGCAATGACAACATACAAATCTGACATACTGAATACTTGACAGCTACAAACAATTCCTTTAAGTTTGTAAAATCAAAATATAGTCTCATAATTAACAAGCTCTTATAAAAACTATCCAGATCTGACCACTGACTTTACCTCACTTGGTCCTAAAATACAAACAAATAAATGCAGCCACTGAAAAGAGTATCAAAGCACAGGCTTTACAGATACTAAAATAACTGTACCACCTCTAAAAATTTTTAATCACAGCAGAAGACAAGAACTAAAAAGCTGATAAAAGCTTTACCTCCTCACTGGTGATTTTAGCAAGAGTCTCTTCATCAGGCGTTCCAGCGATGACAAGAATACGCGTTAGTTGGTCAATGTCTGAGAAGCCAGGTTAAGGCAGCTAGAACGGCAGTGTTAGAAATAGCTTAGCATCAAAGTTAAAGCTATAAAATGTTAATAAAATTATCATCTAATAGACTTTAAAGTACGGTAGTAAAAATTCATTTTTCAGTTATTACATTTCAGAGAAGTTAGAGGACATGAACAGGATTCCTATGACCAGAAATATAATATTCTATACAGGTATTAGTGTTTGGAACTGCCAAAGAGCCAATTACCACCATGACATTACAAGAAAGAATCCAAATGCCAAATGAAGAAAAGTCTGAATATTATTACATAACCTACAACATTAAATGTACCTACATTTATGTACATGAAACTCACCAATAAACATATTTCCATTACAAATGGTGAATAAAGAGCATTATTATTATTATTAACAAAATCCAGACCTTACTGCAAAATGTAATAATTCACACTATGGGCTCATACAGAGAGCATTGGGCTGTTAAGGGTAAGAAGTAGCAGCATAAAATTCCTACAAAATGTCAAATTCTTAAGCATGCAACAAGAATTGCTAAGGTTCCTTTCTCCCATCAATTAAAATAATTCCAAATTCTGGAATATAAATGTCTAAATCACTTAAGATGTGCTTGTGCAGTACATTACAATAAAACTATGGGAAAATTAAGGATGTTCTAATAACCCAATTTGTCTAAGAAAGAGCATTTTGTCTTCTTGGGGGAACTTAAGCTACCCTAGCTATGCTCGCCACTTCAAAGGCAAAGGACACATCTGTAAGAAAGTGGTTGATATCACTGTATATTAATTGCACTACAGTTTTTGGCAGTATTTATTAGGCCCCCACTCTTTCTACCTAGCTGACCAGCCTACCTAACTTTTATACTGTTCCACTTTTAACTTCAAAGTAAATAATACATCAATTGAGGGAAGAGCCTTTTGAGACAATAAATGTGATAGCAATTTTGTATGTAAACTACTTTAGTCCCATTTTCCGCTTTTCCTTTCAAACCTTTTAGTACATACAAGTATTTTAGGCATTTTCAAAGCCTAATTTATATGTGTGTGTGTGTGTGTTTGTAATGTAGTATTTTTTTGGCCAAACTTTTGTACATCTTGTAACCATTAAAAGTTTTTTCTACCATATATGGAATTTTTATGACACCAAATTGATTTTTTCATGCTAACCATTCAGTCATACAGAGTTCACATGTCCCAGACACTGCAGTTCTTTGTCTTGCAGGCATAAAAATAGCAGCTGTCAGTGCATGTGCCATCTTGGCTTTTAACCCAACAATTACTTGCCTAACTTTTTGTGTTGTCTGACTAACAGACTGTGATTGACAAGTTTGTGTGAAAAATCAATTTGCTTTAGAAAAATATTTGATTTGTTACACTAAAAACCAATCAACCAAACAATTCAAGATGGAGGTTTAATATGCTGATGTCCCAGACTGTTAATGGTGACATACATGATCCACTGAGACCTGGGGACTACTATGATAAAGTAACCAAATGCTCTGGAAAATTAGGGTTCCTATGAGTACAGACAAGCCCTTGGAGAACAAAATAAGATGCTTGTGTGCTAACTGGTTTGGGAAATGTAGGCACCATACATAAGGCATAGACATAAAGAACCCTGCAAGTCTCAATCTCTAAGATTATCTATATGAATGAGTGAGGGTTGAGAGTTAGGGAGAGAGATGATAATTCCTCTGAAACCCCCTCAGTTCCAAAGAATTCATATTAATCCATTTATGAGTTATATCCCTGTGGTAAAATATAACAAGAATAGATTAATGTCTGCTGGTAACTGCATTTAAAATAGCATTTACCTCACAGTTACACTTAGAAGTGGAGAAGGCTCCCATTTTCACCCTAGAGGAAGGAGGGTCATTAGCTGACACAAAAGAACGACTGGCTGTTTCATACTCATATCAATACGAGCGGTAATGGACTCACATGCTAAACCTCACTTCATGTATTTCACTAATGCTTAGTGGCAATGAAGCGTATTCTAATTTAACCGCTCTGTAATCTAACAAAATCACTAATTTGGCACCCTACCAGTGTCAATGGTGTCATACTAGTGCTTAAATGCCTGTATGACCTAAAATAAAAAAAAGGTGATAAGATGGAAAATATAGATTACACTTTAGTTCACTAGATTAAGAAATTAAGGATAACAATGAATTCTGGCAATCCTGGAGAAAACACTAAGGAATTCTGCTAGGCTGCTGACAGCTATACACACAAAAAGTGAGGCAGATGATTGCCAGAAACCTGAAGAACCAGGACACATACACATAGCTTCCATTCTCCAGCTGTCAGACAGATGGCAGTGTCTGGGACATTCCAGTCAATAAAGGTAGGCCATATATGAATTACCCTGTACATATTGTGATTGGTCTGTGGTGAAATAATTAAATAAATTTATACTCTACTTACAGTGCCTATCCACTGTAACATATATAAGGAGAATAAAAACACACTAGGTATACAGTGTTCCATGGCTTCACTAAATATACAGGGTATACATATGTTTTTGTCTATCAGCTTTATTTGTAGTGATAAATACCACTACTCTGTTCCTCTTGAATTTAGAAGAGAAGCTTTCTTCACAAACACCAGTTGCATGATACCCACATGGAAGGACAGTCACAAGGAAGAACTTCTACTAAACTGTACGAATGAACTAAAGTAATGTTGCCTAAGGTAATAAGTTTAAATCAAATACTTGCAACTGCCTTAGGCATCATGCACTGCTCTCTGTATGGATTCAGGCCCTAAAACAAAGCAATGGTATTAAATCCCTTGCATACTTGATGCAAGATTACTATAATGATGTTAAAAATTAACATATCAAAAACCATAAAAATATAGAACAAATTTTTAAACTCCTCTATTATTAAAAAACTGGGAAATCTAATGGAAACAAGTTTTCATATCCTGCAGAAAGTTAAATCCAAGTGTATCACTAGTTCCTCCTGTTAAATGTGAAAAACATATAGAGAAAAGTATACATTCTTACTTGGAGACATCATGTGAAATTGTTCTTTCTTTCCCAATTAAAAATACCACACATCTTAAAAATAAACATATATCCTCTTGAAAAGTGGCACTTGCAATAAAAACAGTGAATTACCCTTGAAACAACAGGTACATTTATCAATGCATAAGAAAAAGTAAAAGCAGCTGAAAAAGAACTGGTTAGATTCTGATAAATTTAGAAAGAAAAATTTATTTAGAGATGCTACAACCAAACCACCTGATTATGTTGCTTAAAAAAATACACGACCAAAGAAAATATAACTAAGCTTCAACATGCAAGCACATAAAAAAAATCACTTATGAAGTGCTGCTATTCTAAAGGAGGAAGCTACCAATTTTAAAGAAATAATATATGATAAATAATTATATGTAAGTTTCCCAAACCATTCTATACAATACATTTTTGGGCATAGTTCAGAAAAAATGTGCAGAGGTCATACCATGAGAACAAGAAAAAAAATGACAAAAGAAACAATATTAAAAGGTTACCGCAAGTTGATGCATGCATTCACTTCAAAAACCAAACTATATGGCACACAAACAAGATATTAGTTATGTGAAAACAGAAGTTTTAAAAAAACAGGAGAGAAGTCCTCACTGCAATACTAGATTGAGAGCTCTTAGGACATCTTACTTCAGCAAATAAAAACTTCATTTGACTTCTAGTAAAACTGCTATTGAACTTGGTACAGCAATCCCCTCTTATCCACCTTTTTCAGTACAAAAAGATATACTGTACACTGAAAAAAAATTTGCAAAAGTGCAGGTAAAACCACAACTGCAAATGGCTAAAGATTTGGGGTGGCCCTAAGCCAAGCAAACTTACTCAATACTGTAAGTATGCTGCTTGGCTTGGTATACACTTGCTGATTGGCTTGCTGATTCTCAGGGAGTTGGGGGTCAAGAAAGGGTAATACAGTATTCACATGACTTTGGTGAGGGTGGAGGGGAATCCACATTCTGGGTTGTTCTGTCCTGCGACTCTTAATCCTATCCAGTGTGCCTACTGTAATCTAGTAAGATGGCACATGTTGCACCTTTAGTGGGCGTGTCATAAGCTTTGTTAAAGTCGCACTTGGGTGTGCTATTTTTGTGTGTGCTTATGGCACTGCTGCCTGTCATGCAGCAGAACAAGGACTTATCCCTGATGATGAATCTGGAGATTTTAGACTGTCTCAACAGGGAGTGGTATTGATTTTGTGCTACTGCTGAATTATGGATAACAAACTGAAAGCCAATTTGGTAAGTTAAAATTACTTCCATAGGGTACAACACTGATATAAATACAAACAAAAGATAGGAATGAAAATAGTTCATAGCTGAAATATACCACTGATATATTTTATACATGAATACCCTCTTTCAGTAAAACCTATTTTGAGACACTGTCTGCAATAGGTAGGATAAATGAGAGAACAAGAGTAAGTTTGAGGCAGAGAGAAATAATGTACAGTACTGTACATGGCAACTTTTGATTCCACTGTAGTTTTGTTTGAAATTTGTTCCTATGTTGCTATTTATTTTGTTTATACAGTATACTGTACCTTATGTACATGGAAAGGGTAACTTCCATAAAGCCACAGCATATTATGGAGATTCATTTTCCTTTAATTTCTGTGTTTACTATGGTTTTTTGTATGTTCATTTTTTGGTAACTTGTACATATCATTCCTTATGCATTAACCCACTGAGATTGTAATGAAATCACTTGCAATCACCAAGCAAATGTCAATCCATGAGATTTTCTTGATTGCCAATGATATCTGAAGAAAATTTTCTATTAACTTTAATGCTTCATTCTGACTTTTTAGTTCCGTTGTTTTCTATTTCTGAACCCACTACAGTAAATTACAAGTATTCAATGTCAGAATGATACCATAAGGAGCATTATACAATGAAAGTTAAGTTTACTGAGAGTAATCAAAAAAATATTTCTATGCTCTTACACAGTCGCTATAGCCTGTCAGATGAGTTTCTAGAACCCTGAGTCTCAAAGGGTATCCATTACAATACATACATAAATACACACAATACCCATGTATTACTTGGGAGTGATGCTACTAGTATAGGGCTTGATTGCGATACATATTTTGTGCATCACGACATCTGGAGTAAGACATTTTGTTTGCCCAAGTATGGGTATATTTCATGTAAAATTTTATACTGTAAGGTTGCATTGCTCTTACTTTTGTAGACTATAGATTTAACTGACTTGGTGTTTGTTCATGTAGGCAGACCAGATACATTACAAGGTTAAGCTAAAGGTTTGGGGTAGCCTAGCACAAGCTAAGCTTACGACTATATAATTCTTTTACTTAGATCTCAATTATCTACAATCTCCTTGGAACTCTTGGTGTGGATAAAAGGGAGGTTACCATACTATGTTAATCAAATAAATTTAAGACTGGATTAACTTTATGAAATACTGTATCTCTAAGCAAAAAAATATACGTCATAAACATGATTGGTCTCCTCTATTCAGATTTTAAAAAGTAAAATTAGATGCTGTTGATTCCACTAATAATTTAGTAGGAAAGAGCAGAAGCACAAATGGGCATATTTGTAATACAGTACCAATGAAAGATATCTAGTAGGGATTCCCAAAATGCCTAAAGAAAATTAATTAAAATACTTTAGATGAAAAAAACCCTTACCACGTGTTCATGGAGCAAGTTCCAATGTTACTAGCTATAGCTAGTTCAGCATAATATAGCATAAAGACTGTGTTCTTGAATACACGTTAGTAATCTTCAATGCATAAAAGGTCCAAAACAAAGCTTACAAATCTGAAATGTTTACACAACCCACTGATGCAATAAGAAGGTAGACCAACTCTAAAGACTTTCTTGAGTACATGATATCATAGCCTTAATCAATCTACTGTAGACAAGAGGCATGCATCAGAGCAAAGCAAGTGGATAGTGACAAAAACACTAATGACTTTTTAGTAAGTGTATGAACACAAAATATAAGGTGACAATTCATAAGGAACAGCAAATGTAAAGACAACTGCTATTACTACTGCACTTGAAGGTAGACATTAAAAAATCTGTATTGTCTGTGCTTTGTACAATATAGCAAAATCTTTACGATAACAATTCTCCAATGTTTTGTGCCTGTTTTACTAATAACCTACAGTGCCAACTATTCTTAGAATCCTAACAAAATGATACATTAATTTTCAGAAACTGCATTACCGTATATATTCTAAAAGAAACATGAAATATGTGGCTCTTAGCAATCACAATTCCAAGTCTAACAATAAACCACTATTTACGTTATCGTAATAGTGCAGTACTTCACTTTCGAAAAGTGAGAGGGTGAGGGCAGAACATTTTAATGACCTAGCACAGACTTAAAAGCTTGCACTCAAATACAAAAATCTCAACCACATACAGGCCTGATAACCTAATCACACACTATTTAAATACTTATCTTACTGCCAGACCAAACTCTATGAAATTTAAGTGATGAACAGTAATAATGCTTTATTATTTACTTACACTACTATGTCCAACATGAAAATTATATATTGACATTTCTCTACGAGAACACTTAAAATTCATTATATAACACTGATTGTACAATGGGAAGGTCATACAATGCAAACAAGAAAATAAAAACTTTAAAGGGGAATGGGTGAAGAAACAAAAACCCTAGTCAACTGCAATAATAACATTGCTAGTGATACAAATTCCTGAAATTCAATACATATTTAATGGTGGAGCAAAATGTTTTGTCATCAGTTCTGACAAACTTTCAAAGCTAAAAAAAATGCGTGCAATTTTATCAGAAACATGCTTGCTGAATGCAGAAAAAGCACACAAGCTGTCACTTCAAGTACATTTTAATAAGCTACAAATAGCTATATAAATCCTAGGATTAAATTAAAGACAGATGTAAAAGAAATTCTTGAGCATTTCACAATGCCCAGAAATTTAACACCATTTTACAGACCCATCACCAACAAAAGTTATTACACTATGCTTTAAAAGCAATCAAAAGTAAATCTGTAGGTATTTTAGCTGGAAAATATTCAACCGGTGCTTTCACATGGATTCCACAAAGTAGGTCTGTTATATCACATGGCAAATGGAAATTTGAGTAACAAGAGAAGTTATGATACCAGATTTACTGACCCTCACAGCACCATACAACATACGAAGTTTGTGACAGCTCACTAAGAAGATTACATTTTATCTCAAAAGTTGCAAAACCACTTGGGTGTGGCAAACTTGATGAACAAGATAATAAATAATACAATATCCAAAAATGTACAGCATGGCTAAATTTATTTTCACCTGTAATAATTTTTCATCATCAACTGAAAGACTTCAAATTTTGGGGAAAAACCGAATGCTTTCTAGCAGTGAGTGATATAAAGAAAGAATAACCTATCTGGAGTCTCTTATGATGTTTTATGACTCAAATCTTTGGGGCTATGAGATGGGAATTCCCTGTAATGATGGGGGTTTATATGTTATGAAACAAGGAACTTAAAATGAGATTGGTGTTAGCAGAAATCTGTGAAAAAATCAGAAGCTTGCCCTATCAGAGGATGTACATAAGGCTGTTCTATGAAGGTTATCTTAACTGTGGCAGATGTAACTGGAGGGAGATCTCTTGAAAGAACAAGTATAGAACATTGACATTCAAACCTTATGTATTTTATTCTTCTCTATTACTCCCTGAAACACTTTTATAGAGTGAAAGGACACCTTTGTCAAGTTTTCTTTATCTTGGCTACAAGATGAAGAATATGCATCAAAATTTTTTAATCGTTTCTCACTATCATTTAACAAAACATTTTACTCTAAAATCTACCTTCCATGTTTGGTCTTTATAATTTAGCTCAGAATTTTAAAAAATCAAGGCTAACACTAACTCTTGCAACATCAGAGTATAGACTTATAACTATATGAAAGGTATTAATGAAAGGTACCTTGTGGATAATACAAATATGGATAATGTTATTGGGAGAGGGATCACAAAAGTATTCCCTTTGATCAAATTATTCAACAACAATCACAAGCTTCCAAGTGCCTTGAACTCTTCTTTATTTCTAAAACTGTGAAATACTAAAAATTTCTTTCTCATTTTGGCAATTCAATCACCATTGTATTTCACTTGCTTTCAACTTCATTTCTCCTCACCCATTCATTATAAACACAATTAGCTATGATAATCTGAAAGCACATGGCAGGAGGACATAAAAGCCTAGTTCCTTAATTTCCATGGGAAAATTGCTGCTTTAGTAAATTCCTGACCTCATTACATTGGTAAACAAAGTATAAGCCCTGATCACATTATAAAATACTGGTGCCTTATATTTAGTAAATGAGGTATAAGAACTCTTATGTTCAAACCTTCTCTCCATTTAACCTTTGGTTTGACCACTCTTGCTCCTCCATGTACTTTGTCATATTTGGGTACACCCATTATCATTGTCCTCTCTTGCCACTAGTCATCCTTCCTTTATACTTGCTAAGAATCAGTGTAATTTTGTACATTACGGGATGAAGTTTTTTGTACTAAGAGGACTGATTTCTGATCTAGTGGGCAAACTAAAAAATTTTAGGTCTTTTGTTAATGAGGATCTCAACCACTTCTAGAAATCCACTTTTATCCTTCTCACTCGCATCCTTATGGTCTAGAGTTGCACTTTCTGGGCTGATGTTTCTAAATTTGGTCCACTGGTACAGTGGTTAATGTCATGGCATGCCACTTAGATGTCACAGGTTCGCATCTCCCACAGGGGCAATGAAAAATCACTGGCTCTGTACCATGATCAGTTACTGCTGCAGTGTGGGGTCTGTGGTGGGAGACTGAAACCAACATTCTTTGGAAACTTGAATTTCAAGTCAATGGCCCCTATGTTCTTGTACCAAGTGAATAGGTTTCATCTACTGAAATAATAATAATACTGTACAGTAATAAAAAATGATTCCAATGTCCCTGATCCTCCTCCTGCTTGGGAGTAGTTTAGAACAGCTAAGCTGACTTCCTTACAAACAGCATATGTCTCTATTATCTTTTTCTGTCTCCCTCTTGTCTTGGTCTTGCTAATCACTTTTAGCGTTCTTGCCACTCTGACCTTGTTACTGATCCTCTGGAGTAGAAGAGGAAGAATAAGAGTTGGCATTCACTCTGGGGCTATTTTGGAACTCCTGCTACTAGTATGGTTAATGCAACCATGGGATGCGGAGGTATTAAAAGAATTAAAGCGTAAGGCTTTATGTTCTGGGGCCTTGGTCACTGCAATATCTCTCTCGCTGAAAACAAAATCTTCGGTTAGTTCTTCAGTAGTGACTCCTCCTTGCTGTATCAGCTCAAAGAGCAATGAAGTGATAAGGCCTTAAAATTCCAACCCCAATACGGCTGAGGAAGCTCTGATGTGAAGACAGTGTTAAAATCATATTTTCAAGGTCTAGACTAATTTGTGACTAGAAACTTTGTCACTCTTTTCTACTAGAAATGATGAGTCAAGTTACTTCAAAAAGTACTTCTTACAGTAAAGCTAATTCTAACACACAAATATATATATAACACCCTGATGTAGTGCAGTTATGCAGCAATTATGAAATAATGAAAAGTTTCAGTTTAATGCAACAACTGATCAGTGATCTGTGGCAGAACAGACCTGAAGCACCACAAAGCATCTGAGCCAATGATTCAGCAATTTGAAACAAAAAAGGCATATAAAACTTTCTTCACAGATTTTGTGCAAGATAATAAACAAGCAAAAACTGCACCACGCAATCAAGTTTTCTGTGCAGCGTATAATGCTGTATGAAACTTTCGGCCACAGCCCATGAAACAGCCGCAGCTCATGGAACTTTCAGCCACGGCCAAGTGTTGGCCTGTGTTGTTGGCACCCATAGCGGTGGCAGACACACAATCATGGCTAACTTTAACCTTAAATAAAATAAAAACTACTGAAGCTAGAGGGCTGCAATTTGGTATGTTTGATAATTGGAGGGCGGATGATCAACCTACCAATTTGCAGCTCTCTACCCTCAGTAGTTTTTAAGATCTGAGGGCTGATAGAAAAAGTGCAGATGGACAGACAAACAGCCATCTCAATAGTCTTCTTTTACAAAAAACTAAAATAGGAGGCTTCACCAGGACCACTGGTGGGCTTCACAGGGACAATTGGTGGAAAGATTATAATCTCCAAGGCATTCGTATGAAGCCAGTAAGCTCCACTTGAGAGAATGTGTGTTTGTGTGAGTGTGAGCTATTATTTCCCCAATTTGCACACCAAAGTAAAAACTGGGAAAAAATGGGCATTAAAGTATTAACTTTCTGTTTGGTAGGGAGTTGAATTGAGAGTTGACTATATTCCACAACTGTAGCTACCCTTAAAGTTTTTCTAAACTCAAGCACTAGTATAGATAACTTTCACGGCAGAGTCAGCACAAAGATTAATAACATTGATATCTGCATAAGTGGACTGTATCTATAAAATTTCAATGCACAAAAACCAGCATACTAAAAAATAAATTCAGAGAAAACAATGAAAACAGATAAATCACGCAAAAGAACGACCTACAAGTCACAGCTTTGGAAGTGTTGTGACCTTTTTCTTATGTATGATTAAAATGGTATAAGGCAATCAGGTAATTGAGCTTTTCCATAAAGCAAAGTTCAACCATTTCTTCCACGAATAAAAATAAATAAAATGGGGGATGGGGTTCTTGGAAGATCTCTAATCTCCATGAATCCACTTCGACATACATTCCTCTTTATTTCCTGTATCATATGGTACCCTATTTTCAAACATTTGCATGGAAAACTGGATTATGTACCTTAAATTGCAAAGGATAAATGCAACAACAAAAGTAAAAACAGAGAAATTGTTTGCATCTCTAAAAATGTACATCATACAAATGTGAACTAAGACCCAAAGATTTGTACTAAGAAAAGTAGCAATCATAAACTGAGTGTCAGTAAGCTCTATACCATTAAAGTAACAGCTAAAATTGTATTAGACAATCTATTTCATCAAAATATTGCTGTGTAACTAATATCTATGTTGCAACCCATGTTAGTGACATAAACATGCATTATGTGAAAAATTAAGTAAAAAGAAATCAGATCTTTTATAAGAATCCAGTACTGAGAGGTACTAACCTCTTCACTGGAGAGTTTATCAATAAGGTCCGTACTGGGCGTTCCAACCAACTTCATGATCTTGGTCAGTTGATCTATATCTGATACCCATGGCTAAGGTTGCCTAACAATTGATTTACATCATACCCATATACAAGACAAATTGATGAAAAGATACTAAAATAAGACAAAAGTATTATTTATTACCTGATCAAAACTTTTATATAATTTCTGTTAAAAACTTAATTCTGTAAATGAATAATTCTGGTTAGCATAGTAGAGTACTTGAATCAAAGAAATAATTTTTCCATAAAATAAATTTAACATTTGTGTTTAGGTAAAAAAACACTAGCTCATATTTCCCAAGAGTTAGTTTCGATAAATCAACAATACAACAGTAATGTCAAGAAATGGCAAAAGCAAAGCTGAGAATTATGCATTTAGAAAAATATTGGTGCTAGTAGTTATCTGTAAAAATACGTACTAAGAGTAAAAGAAAATCATAAATTAAGCATAAAAGTTGACACAGTTGAAAGTATGTATGGTCAAGACCCTAAAAGTTTAGGGCATTGCACTAAATGATAGTAAGATTGCAGATCCTTTAATAATTGTTTTTATGATGTTTAAAGTTACAACTTTTACCACTTATGTGTGCTTTATACATTTAATTTACAAAATTTGTCATCATAGTTCAGTAAGAAAATGTACGTTCAGGGTCCAAGCATTTTTGGGTTACTGAACTAAAATACCACCAATAAAAGCGTACACTCGTAATAATTAAATACCTCATCACTGAACTTACATGTGAATAGCTTTCACAATTCCCTCTCAAAAACTGGTGACAAGAAAATTTTTATTATCACCAAGTGCATACATGAAAAATTACTAGGACAGTTATTCTATACAAGCAAGTTTAGATATAGCTCCAAACTAATGGAAGTACGTTTTGCAGAAACTAATTTCATTACTTGAGTAATAGATGTCAATCAAATATTTTTCTCATTATATTAAGAGCTATCATCACCACTATCATTAACTTTTTTACATCTTTGACTTTCCTTTATTAGTAATCTTTAGCTCCTCTTTTAAAGCTCCTCTCAACATCTTGTGAGGAATGAGGTCGAGTATATAGGCCTCGACTTATATTTCATTTGTTGGCTGTATTAATCCAAACACTAAAATGTTTCATGCTATTAAACTACTTTAGAAATAATCAGTTCTATGTGATTCCTCACTTAGGTATACCAAGAGAGCATTACCCTTTTGGCTAGCTTAAACTAATATTTTCGTTTATTTATTTCTTACTCATCTGACCTGATTAAAATAAATAACCCATACAAGGGATATGACAAACAATGTTCTTACCCTGTTGAGGACAATTCTTTATAAGCATGTTTTCTATATTGTTTTTATAGGGAAAAAATTACATTTGCACTGAAAACTTTAACACTGATTTGATGGACTCAAAGTTGGGTGAAATAAGGCAAACATGGGTAACACTTGGGTAATATTTCTTGCTGTCACTTTAATTAGAACTTGTCTTTAGTGCTTTATTCAAGTAGATAGATATATAAAACATGAGTTGGATAACACAATTCCCTACCTATTTTTTTAATAATCTATAGTTCATTATCCAGTAAGTTAGGATAATGCTCACAGGAACACTGAAGAGAATACAGAGATTTTTGTATTAATAGCTCACAAAAAAAATGCACAAGTTAAATTATTTGCTTCTTTTCTATATGCAGTACACTAAATTTATATTGTATAGGTTCATGTCTCACAAATACACAATTTATTTCATGTCCAGTTCTATAAAATCTTAACCCCATTCTTCACAAGATGTTGGAAGATCAAAAAGAGCTGCTGAAAATTATCAGTTATTCATGTTTACCTATTATCTGGATTAATCATGGATAGCTTATCATCATCTGAAATCAAACTCAAAGGTATGCAATACATGATTTTTTTACTCCTTTAACCTGCTTTTTTTTTTTGTAAAACAGTTCTTCTTTGTAATTTTTTTCTTTTGTATATAGTTTGCTTGAGAATGTCTTAGCATAAATGCAAAAGACCTTGTACTCCAATATTTCCCTTTCCCTGCAGTGACATAATGTTTATATTTTATATCACATTGTAATTCCCATGTTGTTAGTTATACATAATGATGGTCACATATTTTTCGGTATCTTTTGATCTGTCCTTCTTTCGTATGTAACCATTTTCTCCAAGACCCTTTTTTGTGAATACTATTCATCAACTAACCTCAAGTTGCTAACAACCTCATTATTATTATTATTTTACAATTATACTATACCACTTAGTCAAAATACTTAACTCTCATAGGGCTGGCTAATGCCTAAATGAGCAAGTATTCCTAACTCATTATTGCCATTCTTCCTCATATAAGATGAAGATACAAAATTATTTTTATATATGATCTTTATTTATAAATGTGTCTATTGAATCAGCATAAGAATATTTAAAAGGGAATTAACTGGATTGTATTTATCTTGGTCAAAGTCTGGCATGAAATAAACTGTGTACTTGGGATTGTATGTTCATTTTTTATGGGAAATTTCATAACAAACCTCTGTTATGGCAATATTAACCCTCCATCACCAGTTCTCCCAAATTTGGGTGGAGTTTTTTGAAAAACATCATATTCATACGATTATTCAAACACGTATGTCATGGTTTTTGCATGTATATAATATTTTGGCCATTATACCTAAAGACATAATTTATACTGAGCTGATTAACAGCTCTCCTAGGGCTGGCCTGAAGGATTAGACTTATTTTACGTGGCTAAGAGCCAACTGGTTACCTAGCAACGGGACCTACTGCTTATTGTGGAATCCAAACCACATTATACCGAGAAATGAATTTCTATGACCAGAAATAAATTCCTCTAACTCTTCATTGGCCGGCTGGAGATTCGAACTCGGGCCCTGCAGAGTGCTAGCCAAGAACGGTACGACCAGTCCAACGAGGAACTTGGAAAGAATTGAATGAACAAGTCCCATCCATCAAATTCACTCTAGAAATAGTAAAATATGGTTGCTCGCCCTTTTTAGACATGATTATTAAAAGGAAACCTTTTCAATGTGAATTCAATATGCCATGTATACAAAAAAGCATAATTTTTCAAGATATCATATAAATATAAAAATATCTGCGCAAACTGGTAGAGAATTGCATTATCCAGCTCACACTTTGGATACCTGCTACAGTAAGTTGTGTACACATTATGTAATAAACGCAACAGGAAGAAAGGATTACCTACAAAAACTCCTCTTAACCTGCTTTGAGTTCCTCAAATTAATACTGATATTACTCATGTAAATGTAATCTTTTCTTATTAACAACATTGTAAAAAAAATAAAAATCCCATTTATGGACAGTGATTCTGGTCCCACAGTACGTAGTAAAATATGAAAGTGTAATAATACTGTTAACGGAAAACTCTTTGAATTTGCAGTATATGGCTAACAAATTAAAACAATATTAAATTAGGTACAGTATATATATTCTTGACCCCATTCCAATATATGTTGGGAGTTTGAAGCAGATTTAAAAGAGAAACTAGAGAAGATTATGAGTAATTTCTGTGAATGTCTTTGTTTGTGATCTTTGTAATCTTTGTTGCATGAAGATTCCTTTGTAAAGACACCATGTTCTGTATACTGCAAATAGTTCTTTTCTCTGAATCCGTCTCTCATTATATCAAACTTTTATATAGTAATGTTTCATCTTGTACATCATTTACATGATTCTGTTATCTTTCAATGTAACTCAGGAGGGACTTCTAATACTGCATTCTTAGATGAGAAGAGTTTCAGACATACCAACTGTTTCAAGACAGATTTGTAAATTTTCACTTAGTGCTAATTGTTTTGAGAGATCACAGTAGTTTTGTAATACTGCTGTTACCATTCATTTTGGAATATTTTGTTCATGTTGGTACAATAGCTACATCTGCAAAATTTCTAACACGAAAAGTTT
The DNA here is from genome assembly GCF_040412425.1 of Macrobrachium rosenbergii. NCBI lineage: Eukaryota > Metazoa > Arthropoda > Malacostraca > Decapoda > Palaemonidae > Macrobrachium > Macrobrachium rosenbergii. Next base: position 83,856,462 of record NC_089795.1, read on the forward strand.
ATGTTTTCCTGTTCATTTAATTTATTCTCTATATTTACCTAATTTTACTCCATTTTTTCCAAAACTACATATGAAAAACATGCCCCTGAATGAAAGTCTATGGAAATGCCTGACATGATTTTTTTTTAACTGTAAAGAGTATCTTTTCAGTCAAGTGCACTAGACTTTTATTCCCTCACCTGAATACTATCTGCAGTTCTGAACATATCTTACAGTCTGACACACACATTTGTACTTTCACACAAAAGAGAATGGTGTGAGCTAACTTTCCCAAAACTTGAAACATAATGGAATGTTCATTTTTTGTTAACAAAATTAATCTCTTCAATACAAACTCACTACATTGTGTGTCATGCAAAATTCCAGAACTTTCATACAACTATACAAGAAAAAAATCACCTGGCTATAGTAAGTTACTGCATGTGCATAAGAACCCTTAGGCTCCCTGTAATTTAGTGAATCACTTTTTGGGTAGTCTGAAACAGCTATGAAAGAGCTGTGGGGTTGAGAGGTGGGCACTTAGTTTAACATACATAATGGGTTTGTAATGAAAAGTGCCTCCTTGCTAAATCAGGTTTAAACCTTGCAGGAACACCTTGATGAGGGAAAACCATGAGAAAACTGTCTCAAGCAATGGTCTCGATTGAACTAAAGATACCATGAAGGTAATCATACTCAAAACCACAACATAACCCCATCAAGGGGTCTAAAAGGGTTAAAAAAAAAAGCCCTTCTTCATAAACTAATACTCTTTCAGTAATTGAAGCATTTGAAGCCTCGAAATCCAATTTATTTTAGAGAAAGGCTAACCTGCATTTCTCGAGCAGAGAAAAAAAGCTTCTGTTACACCAATAACTTATACATTTTGACAAAAAAGTTAATTGTTTAAACATTACTAGGTCCTGAGATGGTCCTAACATCCTCCACAGAAATTCCACTTTATTTTAGAGAAAGGCTAACCTGCATTTCTCGAGCAGAGAAAAAAAGCTTCTGTTACACCAATAACTTATACATTTTGACAAAAAAGTTAATTGTTTAAACATTACTAGGTCCTGAGATGGTCCTAACATCCTCCACAGAAATTCCACTTTGAGAGTACTTGTTGGAGGATCTCTACATGTAAAGGCTGCATACCTGTAAGTTCTGATGGGGTCTTTGAAAAAAACCTGCCAACAAAGTTTCACCAACTTACACAGGCCAGAGAGTGCATTAAAAAAGCACTGGCAGTTGGTGTTAAGCAATAAAACTATAAAAATGGTTAAGGCTGGTCACAATTACATCAAAGTCCGAATGAATATTCAATACAAATTCTGTTTACTTGTACACACGCTATGATAGAATCATTAGTTTTTAGGGACTCTTTCCATATATACTACCTCAGCATCTGTATGCTTCACGACAAAAACTACTGTGGGGCAGGCATGGTCTTGCCTACTAAGAAAATAAGGTATAAAAGGCACATCTCCAGCATCTGCAAGCACACAAGGAATGGAGAGATTGAAAAGCTCTGTTACAAAACAAAATCCAGCATAGTGAACAGACTCTAACATCCTGAGACTCTTAAGTGTAGTTGAAGAAAAACATGTTACAGATACACATAAGCTTTTAAAATAATCAAAGTTTTTGAGAAGTTTCCATGGTATACATATCTATCAACTCCCACATTAGTAAGAGATACAACTTTCACAATATGTAAAGCTTCTAGACATTTAGTTTTCATATGTTTGAGGTGAAGAACCCAACCAAGCTTCCTGTCATATATTTGACCTAGATAGCATCTTCCTCAATGCACGGAATTCTACTGCCAAGCAAGTAAAGGCCAGGATCTGGGTACATACCCTAAATACTGTGCAGCAAAATGCATGACAATTGTCTTGCCCACAGATTCTGAAACCTAGCTTCTCAACCCAATTTACAATCTTACCAATTACTGATTGCAGTTTTCTCTCTGTTGCAGCCATTCAGGTCATCTACAGAGTGCATTTAAGACTTCAATAGAAATAACACTTATTATGTCATTTATAGCAAGGTCAAAGAGGGTCATCCTAAACACACTACCATGAGGCACATCTTTATGGCACCTATCAGACAAAGCATCAGAATTCCATATCTCTATAAGGTATACAGCTTCTCTATGTCAAAGAAGACAATACGTTGCTGCCTGGAGGCAAATGCTATACACACAAAGGTCTTAAACCCACGCTTGTGAGGATGATAAAATCTAAATACACTCTACATCCCCTAACATTCCATTTACAGCCTAAACAAGTAACAGAAATGGCTGGTTACTGCCTGCAAAAATTATAAGTATTTTCCATGCTAGTAAAACACAGGCGACTTCCTATTTGACTAGGTAACTCCCGTCATGCTAAAGCCTCAGCAAAGGTTCCTCTAAAATTCTACTTACTAACATTTCCACACAGCACCATGACAAGGATATAAATAGAAAGGAATTACTAAAATGAAAATAAAGTAAAAAAAAAAAAAAAAGACAAGACAGAAGGTAACTATGAATTGTTCCTAGAGTCTGGGAATCCCTGAGAACTGCTCACCAGTTGGCTGGCACCCAAAAAAGGGACTCAATTAACCTGAGGGTCCTTATGTGATTACTCTACCTACTAACCTACCAAAGCCAGCTAATTTTTTTTCTCTACAGCTGAATCAGTAGTCTAGGATTTTGAGTAATGCACTGAATAGTCTACATTAAAGTGGACTTGTGGCAAAGCAAACTTACATAGAAAGTCTGGACACTCCTTATTCTCTTTTGTTTAATATTTCAGGCAAAGTTAAGATTTTCTGTAAGCAGACACTGATATTCATCACAAACATTCATACAAGGTGGTGGTCATCTTAATATTTGTGTCAAAAATACAGGTGCTTACCTTCTTGTAAAATTATGACTTTACACAACCTAACAAAAGCCACATACACATTTATAATTCAACTAGAAAGGTCTATTCTATAAATTAATTCAACAATAAAATTTAAAAAAAAGCACTCCAAGACTCTTCAAAAAACACAACTATACCACATACACAGCTCCACTAAAGAATACTCCATACAAGTAATGATGATATGTCATGGACATTAACTATGTCAAGACAATCATTAATAAAACAAGATCATGTCCCCCTGCATCAATAAATATACCTAAATGCATACCATTTGTTATCAACTTAAGTGTCAAAATACTGTACACTCGTAGTAGAGTACTTTGTTTCAAAACTTTCATTTAATCACAGACCCGGTCCAGATCTTGACCTTCGAACGATAAAAACTGTGTAGTTTATTGTTAATATTCAAATTGAATTACTAACATGCCTCAATTAGGGGAAATCAAGTGAAAACCATATGCCAAGTGAATGAGATGGAAAACAATGACACTTTTAGTGTGAAAAACCACTTAGTTCATCCAATGTTCCAGTAAAATGGTTATATACTGTACAAGCAAATGGATTTCCATATGACAGCTGGTTTCATGTACTTCAGCTTATAAACACAAAAAATGTTGAATTCTACTTCTATAATAAATCACTTGATGAGCTGTTAATATGTCCAATCATGCTAACAAAGTACAATAAACATATTAGTACATAAGGCTACAGATGCATTACCTACTAAATTAAATGAGAGGATATTTCAACTTACCGATTCAGAGGTGATGCGGTTGAGATACTCCTGTGGTGGTGTCCCTAACAGCTCCATGATAAGATTGAGCTGCTGGATATCTAAGGTCTCAACTAAGGGCCACAACGGCACATGCTCAGACAGCCACAACACTTTCACACAAAAAAATTAAATGCGCACAAACAATCAGGATTACTAAAGCAGGGTAGAAATATGTATGCAAACACAATTTAATGTGAACTGGATAAGATTTCATTACTGTATGTACATAATGTTGCAATTATAATGAAAAACTAAAATAAATCTTTTCAAGAGCTGTACAAGATGTTAATTTCATGCAAAACAGACTTAAATTTTACATCATTACCATAATTGTAGAATATGTATATATATATATAGACACCATTCAAAAGATCAAGGCGTGGTGTAGGCAATGAGCAAATGAAAGCATTATCTTCAATCAAAAGAAGAGCAGTATACTGGTTCCTAAAGATTATGCTAAACAGAAGACTGCTAATAGCATAACTAGTACCAACAATACTCTCTCAATACCAATAACAAACAACTAAGGATGCTTATATATAAAAAATGCCTTATTTCTACCCTTCCTTTCCTTAGTCTGGTAACAGGAGGAAAATATAGTTTACAATCATTTTCATAGCATCTGATTCACAGAATTTCATAATGGTAAGCAACTGTTAAAGAATATCATGTGTGTGTTTATATATAAATATGTACAGTGCATATATCTCGGATATATTTCAAAAGCGTGCTAAGCACAAACATATTTACACTACAAAACATGATATAAAGAGTGGGCTAACCAACACAAGACAGACACACTAACACTTGGAAATACCTGAATAAAAACTATAGGCAAACGAGGGACAAAGCAATGAGACAAAACTAGGAAAATCTAATACCATATCAAGAAATATTAAAATTATATCACCAGAAATAAATTGAAATGTAAAATGTTGATGTAGTTTGTCCTATATTATTGGATAAAAGAACAAAAGCTCAGATATGCAGCTGGAATTGAGTTTTAAACCTGATATTGAATAGTATATTCATTGTTGTACAGTATGTGGAATGTGGCCTTGCTTAATCTTGCTTTTAACAGCAATAAAGTTTACAATGCTAGCTAAAATAGCAGTGTGTTTAATATGACTACAAAAAATCTCTTGATAAACCATGGAAATGCGCTCTCTCTCTCTCTCTCTCTCTCTCTCTCTCAATAATGTACAGTAGTACTGTACATGTAATGAACTAACAACACAGCCCTTCCAGTATAGAAAATAAAAATCAATTACCAACATTTCTAGGCCTTGCAATTATTAACCATTCCATATTTTGTTTAACTTTTGTTTTACATCACAATATTGAGCCCCTTAGAATTTTATCATCACAATGACAGAAATGTGCCAGACAAAAACCACACAAGTTACATCAACTCCTTTAAAAGTTCTGTGTTTTTCTGAGAACTGATTGTGTTGTAGACAGCAAACCTCATCTCTTATTTGCTCACTATGCAGTCAAACATTACAAGGTGTGCACAGTGTCATCCCAAACTGGATAGTGGGCACTGAAGTCACCTTCTGTAAATAACATACAACTGCTATTTGAAATTAATGAGTTCAGTTTACCTTGAAAGATGACACAAGTCTTAATTTTCACTTAGTTCAATATATCAATTAACTACCATGAAAGAATTAATGCTTTCAAGAACTTTCAAGAAGTTTTACAGCTGAAATTTGGAGTTCAAAGGTTACTGTTATTTTGTCATTTGTAACATTTTTATGAAAGGAAACTGTGGTTCTTTAGCTATCTTTTTTTGATTGGATGCAGCTGCTAATATACGGCTGCCAATTGAGGGAATTGTGTTGTTAGTATGCTGCAGGCACATTGGAACTGAGTGGTAATCTTTGAGTTGTTGGGTTTCTCTGTAATGTACAAAAGGTTTGTGGATTATTAACATTATATGTTGAAGTTATTACACGCGTGTGACCACATTTCGGTGCTTAAAGTAGGCTAAGTTATACTTTTTAGTTTCTTATAATTAGTTGGCAAATTTATTTAATTTATGATAAGATGTTACATCAGTAGATTTCAAAATTTTCAGGTGGAAATGCAACATCCCTGTTTGTGGATTCTATGGAAATGCAGTGACATCCCTGTTTGTGGATTCTAACAACTCTGTTTTCCCCTATATGACAGTTGCTAGTGATGTTTGTCATTACAGTATACTGCTTACTGTGAATCCATAATTCAAAATTCCAGTTTGGCACTTCTCAAACTAAACAGTTACAACATCTGTAATTGCTTGGGTTATTATTTTGTCGGGTATCTGGATTTCCAAATGCATGTCATACCTAGTCTGTTATCTTTAATAGCTGATGTGTCCAAAGTTGACACTTGATTTGTGACTCTTCTAGTGCAATTATAGTTTTTGCTTTTAGCTTCAGTCCTTTATATTTCTTAAATGCTGAGGACTTTTTCTTATACACTAATTGCACCTCTATAGTAACCCTTACTCCTTCCAGCAATAAAACAGGACACTTCATAAGTTTGGGACCAAAATCAAGCATTTGAAACATGTCTTTTTACTGTAATCAAACAGCATTATGTGAAATTTAAATGGCATACGAAAGCAACACAAAACCATACACAGGCAGTCTCTGGTTATTAGTGGCCTCGGTTATCGGCGATCAGGTTTTATGGAGCCTGTCTAGCAACAACAATAAGTGGATTTTCGGCGACAGTGACCAAAGATCAGTGCCGATTCCCACTTATCAGCGCCGATAATTGTCAATTTCCGGTTATCATCAAGCCGTTGGGAACAGAACCTCCGCTGATAACCAGGGACTGCCTGTATATGGTTTTGTGTTGATTTCTTATGCCTTTTAAATTTCACATAATGCTGTTTGATTACAGTAAAATGACATTTTAACATTAATACATGCTTTATATACAGTAATACCCTCATATAGTGGGTGGCAAAACTGTTTTTCCACTCAGAATGTAGAATTACAGAATTGCATGACAACTGCACAATTAAGTTTAAGAGGTGCTTTATTATTCTGGGAATCTGGTATAATGTCTCCTTAATTTTCTACCATTTTCTTGGTAATCTTCTCAATTCTACTGTATACGCAAATATCCAGATACTTCTTTATAGAATTACAGAAGACTGATGTACATTCCTGTTCTAAAACATTGGTTATAATTTTCATCTTCTAAGGGACCTTTAGCTTATGGATAGCATTTATATCAAGTTATTGTTAGCACTGTTGACACAAGAAGCAAATAATAAATAAACATAAAACCATAACACCAAAACTATATACTTTGAAAGTATGTCATGTGTCACAAAATCCCACCTGAGGGTTAGCTATTCCTCTCACCATCATCATCGTTACTGTTTTAATACAGAATTCCCTTCAGAAGATTATTAATGTTATATATATATGAGTTCTCTCCCCTAATAACTATTTTCCAAGAAAACAATGTGTAGTTTTAACTATCAAGAGAGATACAAAGATTCACAAAATTAACAAAAGAAGGCCAGAAGGACTACTTATGAAAATATGTCCAATGCAGTGAAACATGCTTAAACTAATTTCAGAGAGAATTTCCTTCAACAAATTAAGGTCATCCCAGTTTCAAGAGATTCAGCAAAGGAGGAAGCTCAAGAGAAAAATGAGTATTTTAAAAGGTATTCCATCTACCTCAAAAACTACTGCAGCACACAGAAATTTTCAAAAACTGAAGGAGAAAATGTGGAAACTTCGTGTGAGTTTAAGGCAACTGTTAACAAGAAAGAAGTGAGCAAAGAAGTGATAACTTTTCTCGTAACTTCAATATACTATAGTTATGACTGACAAAGTTCTGTAATAAATCTAAAGACAATTATATCTTACACGTATACAAAACAAAATAAGCTCAGTTGTCTACTCAACTAACCACATTCTCAAAAAACCTTCAAGAGCAAAAAAAATTAAACCTATCAGGACAGACAAAAATGACTGAAATACACTTTTAAATGCTGTAAACTCCCCCTGTATTATTAACAAATACTGATTGTTCATCTGAAACAGATAAGTAGAGCATATGAGGAAGTGAGGAAGGCAGAACACCATAAATTGCGGAAAAGGAGGTCTCGGATGTAGAACATTTTTGTTAACTTGGGGAGACACTGGACTGTGAAGTACGAAACAGTGGAATAATGGAAAGGGATTGCTGGACTTTGGTAAGTAAAAGTACACATCCCTTTAGTAATATCAGAGTGGATATTTATGATGAATTTATAAGGTCTCTCATCACAAAATCGTTTATTGTAAGACACTTAACCATTCTGGAATGCATACAAGCACACAGAGAAAGTGTCTCAAAGACAGAATGGGGCACATCCCAAACTCACTCTTAATGCACAGAAGAATGAGAGTTGCAGCAGTGTCCTGCAAAAACTCTGAAGTTGGTGGGCATAAGCTTTGGGATTTTTCTCTGTTGCACTTGGATGTGTTCCACACAGATTACGAGTCTTTTATGATTAATGTTTTTTTTTTTCAACTATGTTCTACTGTAAAGACATAGTATTCATGGCCAAAGTGCAGTGAAGTTCATTTTATGAATGAGGAGACTGCAGAGAGATGTGGTGTCTAGCAGCCAGGAAACAGACTGATCTCAAGACTGAGAGGTTTTGAATTGTGAAGAGAAAGGATGAGGAATAGTAAGTCAGAAAAGCAACAGATACGGAAGGAGTACCAGAACTGCTTGGAAGGAAGACCAGCAAGAATGCCCAGTAAATCATGGAAAAGGGGCAAAGACAAAGACAAAGACCTGTACCAGATGGGAATTCAGGCAGATAAATGGATATATGGAATACTGTATATGGAAAATAAAGACATCAAAATGTTAGTAATGATGATACTGCATTTGAAGGTGTAAAAAGTCAATCAAGGTCAATACTACTCTCTTAATGACCTGTCATCTACCCTCATCATCATCATTGATGTTTAGTGTCCAATTTTCCCTTTTATGAGGTAAACATAATGGCCTGCTATACATGCCAACATGTAAGATGACCCCCGCCGCCCGCCCACCCCACAGAAGTTGGAGTTGTAATTCAATTTTGACTTAAAAGAGCTAGTAAGTTAACTTAAAAAATAAAGAAGCAAGACATTCACCTGACTACTCCTAAGTTTCTTTGTTATTACTCACACACAATTACTGTCACTGATTACCGGTACCATTCATAAGCTAAGCAAAGTATGGAATGCAGCCTAGAAGAGCAGCTTTATTTCATACTACTCATTCATATGGAAATCAGGGCATAGGATTAAAAACTTATTAAAAGAATGTCACACCAGCTTTAAATAAAATTTTGTAAATCCATGTGCTTTATCTTAACTAGGCAAATTGCATTTACCACTTGTCATTTGCACATATAAGACTAAATGTAAAACACAATTAAAATTCCACATATTGAGATAAGTTAGGAAATAAAACAAAATGGACTTATGTAGGCATGTGTAGTATGAAGAGAAATGGGAAACATATGGTAGAGCCAATTAAAGGGCAATACGTACACAAAGAAAAGTAAGGAGCAAAATGAAACAACATTACACTTATTAAAGTAAACTAACTGGTCCTAAGGCCAGGTTTTCATACATACCTATATTGATATGACTGCTTTTCTCTTCCACTGTATGTATCTATATAAGCTTTTCTCTTCCACTGTACATATCTATATAAGTATGACTACTTTAATGAATGTGATATTGTTTTATGCTTGCTCCTTTCCTTCTTTCCTTTATGTAACATAATTTTCCCGTTTTCCTCCATACTGCACTTGTGTACAGTAGTCATTCTTTTCCATTTTATTACCCCCTAATTAGAAAACTGATTTATGTTCAATAGTGAGTTTATAAAAGTTACTGTCAATATGATTAACAAACTGAGCTGTAAAGGGTGGTTCTCAAATTTTAGAATAATCAACCTCGTCTTATTTCTATCAAAGAATGCTGCAAGTATAAAAGATGACAAATGGTATATAAAACTTGAGACAATATCATATATTGGCAAATTTATATGAATTAATATTGTTATTATTGATAAAAAATGGAGCAGCATAAAATAATTAACAAAATTTAAAAAGTGGTTAATCAAGACTATAAATGTCTGAACTACAAATTGGTCAAATTCATCAATACTGGTAGCAAATTAAAAGGTAAAGCATACTTCCCAAAATTTTTGACAAGTATAATTAATCACAACTTTTCATTAAAAATTTTCTGCAACCGCATAAGCATAATTAAAAAAATAAAGTTTTAATAAATAAAACTTTTTTACACAAACCCATCTATTGTATATAGCCCTCATTCAGTCTGAATGTCCCAGGATATATGTATACTGATGTTCTGCAGACAGAAGAAGCAGAGCAGCTAAGACTAATTGTTCACACATGCCAAAAACACATCATTATGTGGTAAATACCCCCCCATTTGTTTTTCCAAAAAAGTTATGTGATCCAGCAAGAAAAAGGGGAGGGCAGTGGAGACTGTGTATGGTTGATGGTTTTGTATGCAATTATGATATTACAAAAACTTGATCTGTTTCATATAAATCCCATCAGTATATATCAACTGCCTCAATGCTGAGCAACTGGAGACTTCCAACCATTTAAAGTGGGATGCTGAGAAACTGAGACTTCCAACCATTACTAAGTTTCACTGGATACAGCTAGCCACTGAAGGAACTATAGAATAGGTTAGGGACCAAGTTGCCAGGTTTTTCTCATGGGGTACTGTGACCAGCTGAACACCTGGTAATTAGTTTATACTTGTGATACAACAGAAAAGGTACAGAGCTCAACTAACCATCCAAGAGAGAGACAGGGGTTCGTAACCCAAGAGGACTTACTCAGAAATGAACATGGAATGGAAAAAGGTGATAATTAGAGGAACAAGGAGGAAGAGGAGTACAAATCTACTTTTGCAAGTAAAACTTGACCTGCAGTAACAAATGATACCAAAGAATATATAACCTCATCCCCTTCTGCCTAATTTCTCTTGAAAGCTGGGGAAACTGTGAGGGCCCGAACCTCATGCAGTCACTCTTAGCTGGCCAGTCAGATCTTAAATACCTATTTCTGCCTTAAGGATGATCTATGTCATTCAGTATGACACTGTTCTTGGAAACAGGTTTCCTCAATTGATGCATTAACAAGAAGAATCTGGAGTTCTCACTCTCTACGTGCCTTGTCCTCTTGATGTAAAAATTGAGAGCTCTCACAAAACAGAGGTGGTCATCTGAGTAACTGCAAGTTGAAGTTGGAATGTCAAATAAAGCACTGATGCAATCTTGAATACTGGCAGTTTGGGTCTTGGCAATAAGATCAGAAATGAAAGACAGGTCAACCAAAGACCAACCTTGAGCATGCATGACACTGCCAGGCTAAGCGTGCAACTCACTCTATAACCACCTAGCACAACGGCATGACCCTTTTCAACACTGGCATGGACCTGTGATGGTTCACATTACAGCTGAAGGAGGTCTAAATACCAATCTTTTTGTAGCCACAACTGAGCAACTGGCATCATCTTGGCATGGTTAGAGATGCTGACCTGACTGATCAGACTAAATGTTGGAAAGGCATATACACCAAAGTTGTTCTAATTGTAAATCATGGCTTCCAGCTCCCAGGCTAACTGGATTCCATCACACTGATCAAAAGCAGTTAGGAATATTAACATAATTACTTATGTACATCATAGAACGAAGAAAGACAAAATTCAATTGGGTACAGGTTATAGCAAAGCCATAACCTATAATTACAGTAATAACATATGTATCACTACATTTTTTCAAGATAAATGAGAAAACAATCCAAACTAGATGATAATGAAAAACTGCAAAGAATATGAAAAATAAAAATGAAAGTGAATAAGAACTCATACTACCCAGTATATTTCCTGAATGAAAAATGCAGTTAGGAAAAGATTTTTGGGCTGTAGCTTTTTTTCATAAATTCCATAACGCAAAAAAAATTTTTTTTGTATATAAATTAACATGAATTCAGAGGTCAAACATTTTAGTTTCCTTTCTTATATTTATTAAGCGTTAGTAGAAAAACAGCATAAAAATTTGAAACAAATTCCTTTTACCAATAGCTCAAAATCTTGATTTATAATTCTTTTAACCACCCAGTATCTAAGGTGCCTTGTGAACCTATACCAACCTACCAGAGCCAGTTTATCTTTTTCTTCTACAGCTGAATGCGGTCTCTTGAATTTCCAGTCATAAAAGAAATTGGTTATATTAAAATAATGGGTTTGTGATGAAACAAAATGAACTAGCACATACTGTAAATCACTGAATTATCATATAAGTTAAAGGCATGATAAATTAAGAGACTACCATATATATATGAATGCATTATTTTCCTCTATGCCTCATACCAAAAACTTAATGTTCAGAGACTTTGTTAAATCCCCTTTTTATCCTAAAAAGTCACCTTATACGCTAATATACAGTAATGCATTTTGTACATTATACATTGCAATTCCCTATCTACAAACTGACATTGCATCCTTCCTGGAACATATTTTCTTAAGATTTACATAGTACATGCTGATTTACCCAATCTACTATACAAATATCTGTAATTAACAGTCTTATGTATTTGGAATCTTCATTTTCTTAATAAAGTAGTATCTATCACAATGGAGTCTTCATTTTCTTAGTAAAGTAGCATCTATGATAACATGTAAGAGCAAAGTCGCTAGAAAAATACATCATCATGCTGATACAGATTTCCACGAGTCCAAACAGAAAGCATATTTCTTCTATATAATATTTCAAGAGATAGCAATCCAAAACTAAAACCACTGACAAGAGGATAAAAATAATCCCTATGTCTGGTAATATTCAGTAAGCAGCCAAAGCCAATAACCTCACATGAAAATTCCCTTTCACTTTTAGAGAAGAGCGTGGCTGTAAGATGGTTAGTAAAAGGTTGACTTAATTTTATCAGTAGCTTTAGTGTAAGATAAAAACCTTTTCTGTACTTTCCACAGTAAAGTATCTGTTGTTTTCTGCAAGACTACAAAATATTAAATAATGCTGCCTATATCTATGAAAATTAGCATAAGAAATTAGAAAGACATTGTGTTCAAAGCATAAAAAGGATACGATCAGCACCAGGGAAAAGTGTTCTTCCAGTAAGGAGTTCTGCCATTATGCAGCCGACTGACCATATATCAACTGAAATTAAAAATATAATTTAAGAGGAAAAAGTAATTTTTTTCATTACTAACAATTAGCACATTTTGTGTTGCAACATTATCCTGAACACTAACATCTCCGAAAGAGTGAAATAATTAAGTCTCTCTCTCTCTCAATTAGGCCAATCCCAATGCGAGGGTTGAGAAACAAGAAAGGAAGAATAAAAATTACTCTTTTTACCCCTTTACAATAAAAGAACAATGAAACGCATTCTGCTGTTACACATTTTTCTGATGAAAAATATACTGGCTTTGCCTGAATGAGAAACTTATTTGTTAAAAGATATATTAATCTGCTGTGTGTACCTGACTGCTTCTCTGTTCAATACTATGCTTATGAAGATTTCAAGTAATACGCTGACTGCATAGGCATTGGGATGATGTGTTAGGCATTAGGCTATCGACCTCATGAAATGCCAAAAGGATTATCAGGATTATCATCTCCATAAGCTGGAGAAGGCAAGGCAGATAAAAGATGATGATGCACAGATAACAACTTTTAGTAGTCTGTTTTCAACTCTTCTGCGTCTGGGGCACCAGAAGAGTTGAAAGACCCAGACCTTCTTGGATAAAAACTGTGACGGGAGTGGAAAATAAAAAGAGATATGTGGAAAATGCACAGGAGAGAAATGAGGGGCAGAACTTCACATTGGTGGTATTGACTGTGATGATTGTTAATGCAGAATTTCACATTGGTGTCATTGGCTGTGATGATTGTTAATGCAGTAAACTTAAACTTTGATAAAAGGAGTAATAGATGAATTAAAGCCAGAAACAGTCCAAATTTTGGAAGAAAGTCATACAGAGGCTTTCTAGGGGTTGATGAAAACATATAGATTATCTGAACAAGACAAGTTGTCAGTAGGGATTTGTCAGTATGAAAGATGAAGATGTAGATAATCATATAGAAGAACACTGCAAAGTTTAATGAATGAGGAGTTGAAAAATCTCATCAAGCTGACTGCAGATGAAGATGAAGAAGAAACTCAGGGTGAACAAGCAAAACAAACATCAAAATGTTGGGTGAAGTGATTTGGCTTACAAATATTGTACAGAAGATAATGGTTTCGGATCCCATAATGAAATGCATTGAAACTTGTCCATGTTACATTTGATGAACTAAAAAGGTAAGAGCAACAACTCAACCAGTTTCCACAATCAATAATCCATGGCTATCAGTATCATCTACTTTCAATATTATTTAGCCTTCATCATCTTGATCTGCCTTGCCTTCTCCAGCTTATGGAGATGATAATCCTGATGATCCTTGACACTTACACTCTATTCACCCACAAAATGGATGTCCAAGCTATCTGTTTCTCCCTTTCATCATTAACTTATCTATATATGCAACTTACATAATTCCTCATAATGGCAACATCTCAAACTCTACCCTGCCACCTGACTTATAATATTCTTCCCAAAGCTTTAATCTTATAATTAACAAAATCTTTTCCTGCACCCATTGAAAATTTGTCACTTCCACATGTGAAAGAGAAGCATTTTGCAAATGCTGCAGTGTTTTTGCACCTACTGGTGCAGCTGCATGAAAAGAGCTGAGGACTGACTTTTCCTTCTCAGCCGAGTTCACATTTGAACTTTCTATCCTTTAACAGTGACAAGCTAAAAAATTATGCTTGCAAATCCTAGCACCTATAAAATCTAACAATTTATTCCTTTCTTGTAGGACCTTCACTCTGCTCCCTTGGCAGCATCTGAGCGGCATTAGGAGCTTTAAACATTTGGGTTATGACTGAAAAAGCTAAAGCTGTATCACACTAAGATATGAAAAACCAAAAACTAAGTGATCACTGCACATGACAAGCATAAATGTGATACTGACAGCGAAGACAAAGATTTTGCTTTGGATAACCCTTGGCAATATCCATTCACATACAGCACTACAATATCTTTACACATACTACATTACAATTTATAGCTCCATTTTGCATTGAAGGAATAAATTACAAATGCAACACTGCTTAGAATCTTCTGTTTAAATACAAAAATACTCAGGATATTCTATGTTCAAAAATCCAAAAATCATGATCCTTTTCATGACAAGACTTATGCAAGTCACTGACCCTTTACAATCCCATAACGTTAACTCCAAGCTCCTGAAAACTCCAGCTCAAGAAACTACTGTATAAAGCATTTTTTGTTAGCAATTATTGAAGCAATAACAAAACCCATCAACAACAAGGATTTACTTGCCTGTTTGATTATAATGCATCCAATTAAGCATGATCTCTGGTGCACGATACCATCTGGTTGCAACATATCCTGTCATTTCTGATTCAGTGGGTCTTGCTAATCCAAAATCCAGAATCTTCAGTTCACAGTCTTCATTAACAGCAATGTTGCTTGGCTTCAGATCCTAAGTTAGGGACCCAAGAAAGATGTTATTAATTAATCATCATTCATACAGATCTTAAAGCACAACCTGGTCCTAAACCTAGGCCAGCATGTGTTCATGTCAGTTATGAACGATTCACCCCTTTACTATCTTTGTAAGTGTACAGTACATTGCTTTTTTTTTTCCAATTTTCTCTTGTCCTTATATCTGCTATTCTACATAGTTTTGCTTTGATAAAGAATTATTCCTACCAGTTTCTTTTGTTCTTGATATTCTTAACTTTGGTAATTTTGCATATACATTATACAGTACAGTACATCAAAAATTAATAATGAGTCCTAAACATAAAATGGCCCCCATTTTATGTATACAAGAAGATGAACTTCACGCTATGGTAAAGTAAAGAAAGGGAAGATGGTTTATACTGAGAAAAGATGGAAATTAGAATGTGACATGGGGAAAAAAAAAGAGGAATTGTATAGAAAGTTACACCAACTTCAAAAATAAAAAAAGTTCTACTGCACACATCCAACTTGCAGTTCACTGTCCCCCTGCAACAACAGTCATTCTCCAGTGCAGCTAACAATTGCAATGGACCCGAACAGTGCATATCAATCTACATCGAGTTTTTTACCACTTTTTTAAGTTTTTTCCTTTCTGCACCTTTTTGCTTCAGTTGGCAACATCCACCACATCACTGCTGCATCCCTATAAGTACGTGCTATCTGGTATTCCCAAGTTCCTCTTTAATTCCTTTCATATCCAAACTTGGTTTGTTTAGATTGTAACTTTTATCCTTGTTCAGCCCTCATCAGGGTTTCAATCCCTCTCAAAAATTTTTGTAATGTATTTACCCCAGTATTTTAGTATTTTTAGCTTAACACTCTTTGCTTGTTCATTTATGATAATGAAATATAAGTACCAGAGCTCAGTAAATGTGTATGGGACAAGAGTAATGACAGCCAAGTCCATTGAAGCAGAGGGTAAGCCAAGGTTGCCTCATACTAAACTTTGTTTTCATACTTATAAATATCTAAATTGTTCTTATTTCTTAAACCATGTGAATTAATGACTTTAATTGTTACTGCTGATCTTCTCCACCTTGTGCTTTTGTTTTATTCACCTTAATGGTTGCCTTGCTCTTCATTTTTATATTTCTGTAACTATTTTATCATAATTTCCTAAGACTATGTAGATTAGTGTTTTTTATATAATGACTGAGCTCTATACCTGTGCTAGGCTCCATGTAAAAATGTTGCCTATCCTTACTATTCATACCAAAAACAAACTTCTGAAAATTCACAATGACTTAATCTTTTTACATGTCAACAAGGATTTTTGTTTTTTGTTCAGTGCAACATTTGCCTTGCCCTCCGTTTTACTTTGAATATTAATTTCTTTACACATTTAATGTCCCTGCTGCTGTGCTTGTGCAGACATTCTGATAAGAATGTTACCTTAATCCCTCCTTATTGTTCTCCTTTCACAGCATAATAGGGACTATGGTCTTTAAAGTTGCACTTGGTACTGCCCTCAAGTGCAGATTCTGTTCTTCCCTCATGTCAGGTGACATGTGCAACACAACAATGGACAGCTGGTGCTCCCGGTCTCTTCCCCTTTGGCAGTACAGCAGCCTTGTCTGCTTCCAGTTTTCTGCCTGAGATTCATCCTGGTTCAATGCCACCTTCCCAACTTTGAAGTAAGTTCTCTTGGTAATCTTTTTACTTTCAAGTTATATCCCCTAACTTTAGTTTGCAATACATTCATGGGAACTAATAAAGGAGGCTGATATAGGTGAGATCCCTATCTGTAAGAGTTTATCATAAGCTACTTTACCAGTGACCAAACACCACAAAAGAACCAACACCAACACTTGAGATTTAGTAATAAATAAAAAAACTGAAAAACACTGAAACTGGAAAGTAACATAATTTCTGGTTGGTTAAGGTGGAGAAATCACACAACACCTACTAAAAAGGAAAAGAAGAAAAAGTCTGAAAAAGGATGAAAAATTAGACAGTGAATCATGTAATAGTTAGAATAACGCTTAAAATGGCAATACTGCAACAACCACATGAGCCTGGGAATGCTGGTCAGAGGTGTCACATGCAACGTGAAACTACTGATCTTCTTGCATGTTTTACAAAAGACTTTCAAGTCTAGGAACATTCAAAGACCACGACTGTGGGAATATACTATGTGATTATTGGGTTTGCAAAGAAGAAACATGATATATTAAAATATATAATTATAAATATTTAGGAAAACTGAAAAGTTAAACCAAAACTTGCTCCATTACTTTTAAGAAATAGCAAAACACTGTTGTAAATACTGAACATAGAGTCAGTGTTATCTGAACCAGTGATTATTATACCTCACAAAATACACTGAACACCTTATTTTTAAATATAACAGTAAATAATGTTTAATCAACAGGTAATTACACTTCACAGCTAAAACAAGTCCTTACTTACTCTGTGAATAATGCCCATGGGAGTGGATGTATTTAAGTCCTCTTAACACTTGATATATTAAAAATTGAACGTGATCGCTAGTTAACTTTTGTGTTTTTACAATATTATTTAAATCTGCCCCATCAAAGGTGTGACAAGGTACCTGGAATGGGTGAAAAAAAATATATAATTTAAATGTAATGAAAAGAAGGCTATGCCAGTGGTTTCCAAATAAATTTTGTGAAAATGGCATTACTGTACTACCATCCCAAGTTCAGGAATAAAATACACAATTGAACTACTGCCTACGAGAGAGAACAACTGCTTTACAGTACATTAAATTATCAGCAGTCAACACAATGCTGTAATTTGCTCAAAATTAAAACCTTCAGCTTGAAGAGTATTAGCTTTTCTTGTTTGGTACAAGAATACCACCAAACAAATATGTAACAAGTTAAACTTTTGACAAGTCAGCTACATCCTCCAGCTTTTCTTGAGCAAATGAGTGCACTAAGATAGGTACAGTACATTTAATTAGCCTAATTCACCTAACAGCCAACACAGATGTAAGGATTCACACTGAATCCTGTCAAGTTACAAAGAATGGGTGACAGAGGTCTGTTGGAACTGGTGGCATAATTCTGGAAAAGTCATCTTCATGTGGGCTTACATGGTGGCTTATCTGGCATCTCAGGGTTATCTACATATCCCTTCTCGTAAAAAAATCATTACTTTTTTTCCTGTAAATGACTCAGACTTTACCTTGGTCCAATGACTGACCTTGACCACTGTTGCTCACTTTATGTCTGCTACCCTTTCACTCTTAGTTTAATCCTGGCTCTTTCTCTGTTACAGACTTGATCATATTCTTAACAGTGCTTCAGACTTTAAAACAAAACTTTAAGACACAGACAATGTCTAGGTCTTGGATTCAAGTTTTAGCACAGGAAGGTGCTTGTTTTTGTTTACTTTTAATGGTGAGGTAAGCTTCTTTATTGGTGACTGTATAGTACATAGACTAAACAAGACACCTTGGTCTCGGTTAAGGTGTTAATGTGATGTCCATTTAATTGGTGATGACACTTTCAAGGTAACTCAAGGGTCTCAATAAAAGGGAGAACTGGGTGAATAAGGTTTAGGTTTCTTCAAACTGCAAGAAATTTCTCTTGGAGATACGCCCCACTAAAGGATATGCAGACTGAGGAATACCTCATTTTTGCATACCATCTCTACCCAGGGAATTGGCTGAAGCCTTTCTCCTCTACTGGGGCAAAATGGCAAATGAGGGGCAGACAGCTGGAAAGATTTAAGGATTCAGGTTGGGAGTGGCTGATCCTGGGTAGCTTTGGGTACCAAGGTAGCAGATGAAGAGGACGCAGGCTTCTCAAGAAAAACCCCTATTCTAGTAACATTTAAAATTGGGTGCCCCCAAACTCTTTACTTAGTGACTCTAGGTAGAGGAAAAAGTCCAGATCAGTTGAACAATACACATAGGTCCACAGGTGGGATACGGCTAGAACAGTCTTTAAAGGCTGCATCCTTCTTCAAAATGGTATTAGTTAATATACAGAGGGTCAGGTAAACATGAATTATAAAAGTTCCCCTCAAAGACAAGATTATTATTATTATTATTATTATTATTATTATTATTATTCATATTTATTATTATTATTATTATTATTATTATTATTATTATTATTTATTAATTATTATTATTATTATTATTTTATTATTATTATTATTAAATAAGTAGCTCCCCAACAAGTGACTATCTCAGCACACACCAGCATGTCTGAAAACATAGTCCATTATCTAGCCTGATTATAAAATGTGTCTATAGTTACTGGAAAATTTACTACACTGTATTTTGAATGCTGTGCTAATAACAAGGACCTACATGTAAAGAATACATACAACAGAGGATAAGGTTCTTGAAAAAAGTCAGTATCATAAGATACTTACACATCCTGGAAATCTTCGTAAGTTGAAGACGGTGTGAACACATCTAGAAGACCGATTATCTGCAAAAAAGAAAACTAAGTAATCCAGTCGACACCAAAAAAAAGATATAATTAACTGAAGAAACAACTTTAGGAAACACTACAAAAACTGAATCATCTTGAGGTAATGGAAACATCTCGCCCAAGTTTAGAAAAATATCAAGTGGTGGATTGATGTTCAATTAATTAACTAATTAAATGGCACGTCCTTTCCAAGAAAAAACAGCAAATTATTTTAACAATTATAACAATATCTGAAAGCTTAGCTTAAACATTACATTTCACCAGCAATGTCAATCAATATAGTACACCTACACATTTCTAAATAAGAAAAATACAATGAAAACTTACATTTTCATGGTCCATATGTTTCAACATTCTTAGTTCTCGATATGTTCGTTTTGCATGAATGTGGGTTTGAAATGGTCTGGCCAATTTTTTTATTGCAACTTTAGTGTTGGTCTTTGAGTCCATTGCGGAGCTGTTAATAAAAAAGAAATTCAATGTCGCAGTATCTTCAAGATGTAAGACTTACAGAACCTCATAAGATTTAATGTATCTTTTATTGGCATGTACAATAACTTAAAAATAAAACATTTTAAATTAATGCAGTATACTTTGTGGTAGCATGAACCATTTAAGAAAGGCTGAAAAAGTAAAAAGTTTAATAAGCTTTAAAAAAAAAAAAACACAAATCACTATCTGTTTTTCCAAAACACCAGCCTTAACTGACTGTGAATATCATTTAATACTAAATATAACAAAAATATTAAACATATTAAGGATTTGATGTACTAAGTTAAAAAAAAAATGGTTTTATTCAGCAATGTCATTTGCTCAATGTAAGAAGCCTATGTAGTTTTTCAAGTCCTTTGTTGACCTCACTAGGATTTGATATCAACAGAGGATTTAGAAAACTACATAACTTTTCTACATAAAATGAACCAGTCCAGCAACATTACTGCTCCATAGCAAACTCCATGAACAGCATGTATAACAGAGCCATTTGTTCAACGTACAAAATCCACACTGTATTCTCATGACTTATGTAATTATTTTGTCATCCTTTTACACAATATGGGCATTCATATCTCAAACTGTGAAGTCTGCACATGTTTTCAGACATCAATTCTGCAATTGCAGTTTGAGTAGCAACACAGCTTTTTTGAGAAAAAAACTTTATTTTCTCTTACTGATTATGACAATCCAACTATTGATATCTTTACTTCATTTTAGTAAATGAAAAAAATCATAAAAAATATTTCCATACTCAATCAAGGTAAGTGTAATATTTCAAAAAGGTTAAAATGTTCAGTAACACAGATTTCAAGGCAAGATTGGGACAAATAGGCCAACCTGTCATGGAGGTAAATGGGCCACATGTATACAGTACATGATGCTCTTTAGTATGATTTTTTCAATTCCTGTTTTTATTTCATACATATAAATATACATGTTTAATAATATACATTCTTCCTTCCTATTTGTTTAGCTAACATCCAGGTTAATGTACTATAATCTAACAATTGTGCATATGTCATTAGAAGCATGTTGCAAGCAAAAAATCAAGACCATCATACACAGCTCCAACCGCAAGGGGTGATGACACAAACTCTAGATGGAAACCATTAAAAGTCACGGTTAGGGAAATGGGCACATCATAGGCTATATGGCTATTTACAATAGAGTAAGTAGTGGCTGACAAGGAGACAGCAAAAGAACTTCTTTGTATCAACAGAGTTCAAATGCATTGTTTAACAGTGCTACTTTCTTCTGTTGGAATCAAAGCAGTCAGTTTTCACACGTTTGGCTGAATGGCAAGATTGTTTATTAAAAGGAATAAGGGCAATTTCTCAGCCAAAATATTACCTACACACAGAAACAGCAGTCATGAGCTATAACCCAAGGCTCCATGACAGTGGCATTTTTATTTTATACAGTACTCTAATGTGGAGGCAAATACAGGCAGAATATTACCAAAGAAAAATATAAATTATGAGATAACTTTGACTGACAATCCCAGGTAAAATATAACGTATTTTAGAAAAGGAATAAAAGAGTGTTTGCCTGAAGGTCTGGTGGTAAAATGTAGGATCCAAATGCAATACCTGACACAGGATTTTTTAATGGACATTAGGGTGATGAGTGGCCCTATTAAAATATTTGACAAAATATGAGTTATTATTCAGCTAATATAGTGACAGTGAGCTGGAAATAATATCAAGTACATTTTTTTTTTACCTCAAAATAACAACCATCTCTGGCAAACACTTGATTACTGTAGGAATGTATCAGCTAATATAGTGGCAGTGAGCTGCAAATAAAATCAAGTACATTTTTTTTTACCTCAATATAACACCCATCTCTGGCAAACACATGATTATTATAGGAATGTAAGCACCACTGAAAGAAAGCTGGGAGAAGAGTACTACCAAACTGCAAGACTGGCCATGAGAAACTCTACACAACCTTAACTAATCAAAAGTCTAAGTTTATCGTTAAAACATCTGCAGGAACAGGACAACTTTAGTGATTTTGCAAAAGGTGGTTTTGGGCAACAAGGATTTAGGCTACCCCTTGGATAGGAAGTGTACAATTCAAAAGCTCCAACATACTGAAAGTCTTTGGGAAAGTGCTGCTATAAAACCAAACAGCATTGGTTGTGGTAGGTCCCAAATGCTTGTCAGCACAGCTACAGTTTTCTTGATAACATATTCTTCCATGCCATGAAAGTTTTTGAATAGATAAATATTTAGTTTATTCTTAAATGACCCTCACGATTTTCATATCTCTTTGTTCTCAGGACTAGCTATTGTACAGTCTTGGAGCTGTGCATTCAAAGGTTCTCTTCCAATTCCACTGAGGCATCTCTGTTCCAATAATCTATATTTGTCCAAGTTTCTGCATGCATTTATACTTTTGGTGACAAATTTCTCGGGGAAGCCTTTTACCCTTTTCAAGTTCTTACTCTAACAAAATGCAGATCAAGTCACATATTTAACATTCAATTCTTGCTTTAAAAGGTACCCAATGAAAAACAATGAGGATGGGCATAACACTTTACTGTGGGGATTTAATCATTTATTAATCTGGCTATTTTGCTGATTCAACCCTGCAGCCTCTCCTGTAAATAGTTCATTAGATCATTATGCAGACTTATGCAATAATTGAGTTTTGTGACTACATAGTTATGTACTATAATAGTATTTCTAATGTTCCCAAATTTGGGTACTTCATTACGATGGGGAGAGATGTTAATCTCAGTATCACTTAGTTGAAAACTATTATAATTTTTTTTATTTACAAAGTTTGCGATTAATTTGCAAGTACTTCTTTATTTTTCCTTTCTGTTATGTTCACTGGCTTTCTTTTTACTATCAAAATGCAGGTACTGACAAACTGATAGAGCTCTTTCATGTTTGTTGTTGCTTCTCGTACTTTTCTGCTGCACTGCTGTTTTTTGTCCCTTCTTAAATGAGTAACCTAAATTGTTAGTCTATTGTAGTATTCTTTTATTTCTGGAGTCTTCTTTACCTCCACTTTTTTTTAGCTAGCCATCTTCTCCTTCTGGACCAGATCTCCTGTTGCAATAATACAGGAGTTTCTAATGTCTTTCAGATGATGAAATTTTATTTTGCTGCATTCATCTTTTACGTTTAAAAAGATAATAACTAGTTTGCTATAGACAGCAGGCTGTCTGTTTTTAATTCATCATCACTAATTTTAGCCTATATAATTTCAGCAAGAGGCCTTTTGTTTCTCTCTTATACAAATAAAAATGTTGTGTTTTTCATAAGATTCTGTACTTTAATAGAACTTTTTGCCTTAATGGCACTTTTCAATTCACTTTGTTTTTCATAATCTAAAACCTCACCTTTCTCACTGTAGTGCCCAATAAATATTCAAGTTAGCCTATGAACATGAAAATTCTTGCCTAACATGAGCTGTTCATCTTAAAAAATAATGATCAAATTCATACAATGCACAAAATGGGGTTGGAGTCTAGAAAAATGTAGGTTCTGTTAATATGGCAAGAAAACGCTAAAAATTCGTTTTCAGTCCGAAATCTAATTCCACATGACAAAAATATTTTTTCGACAGTTTTCTTGCCGTTTTCAATTGTCCCATTCAAGATTTCAACCAGAAATCATTTGTTGTATAGTTTCCAAACCTCAGGCCGTAAGCACATTTACGTGCAAAATGGGTGCCATGTTTAGTGCCAGCAGGTTGGGGATGTACAGTCGACCCCCAGTATTCGTGGGTGATGCAAACCACTATCTCCCCCAACAAATAGCCAAAATCTGCAAATACTCAAAACCCCTCTAAAAATGCTTCTGATAATTCAAAACACTAAAAAACCCTCTAAAAATGCTTATACCTGAACATTTTAATAGTTTTATCACAAAAAGTACATTTAGTCACGAAAATATAAAAATACAGTAATTTGTGAATATTTCTCAACGGAAAATACCACGAACAGGCGATGTTTCGGCAAATATGATATATATATATGTTCCACAGAGAAATCAGCGAATAAACGCGTCTATGAATCCAAAACCGCAAATAGGTGGGGTCAACTGTACATAAAACATAAAACAATGACGGTAAATACCATAAACTTAAACAGTAAATACTATAAATGTCTTACATTGTTTTGGATGTTATGGCCTAAATGACTTACAGCCGAAACGACCAGGACCCGAGTACTTGATGGTACAGAGTACTTGATGAGATGTTACGAACATTATCCAAGAAAATTTCCAAATCGAGTGTATTGTAACATGACAATGTTATCTGCAACAAGAAAGGCTAATCTGCCTTGTCTTTAATTATAAATTTAGGGCGAAAAGCTAGGTAGGCTAGCAGGGTATTACTTCAGAACTCTGGCAGCAGAATTACTGAGGGTACAAGGCAACCACCTAAAACCCTGCTTCCCTCTGGGTCCCTCCAGTTATTAGATATTGGGAGAGGGAATTGAAGAAACATGAAAATAATTGGTTAGCATCAACAATAATTGCCGAAAACGCAAAAAAATGCAATATAACAATCCGAAATACACATTCAGTGGATACATCGTGAGAATATACAATTAGGTAGGACTAGGTTGGCAACCAGTTCAGTGCGAATTATCGACAAAATAAAATTGCCTCTAGTATTGATTTAGCACTAAATGTTGGTCAATAGCGTTATTAGATGAGAAAATTATTGTTCTAATTTAAAGAAACTGTATGAACTTAGTAATAAATAACCTACCAAACTTGGCCGTAGGCACCAGACCCCACAGGCGAGAGCATAGTATACCTCTGAGGTACCTCCCATTCCGTCTTGTTTAACTCAATGGTGTGATATCCTGGCTTAGGCATATTTCCTAGAAGCCTCTCTTCGGCTGTCAGATTAAAAAATATCTAATAACAGTATAATATGTGAGGGTAAAATCCGTCCTTAAGTAGGGTTAAAAACTTAGTCGTACACACACACTAAAATCACAACTTTGTCGCAGTGTTGCCAGAACCGTGTGTAGGAGTTTGCGCTAAATTCTAGCAATGGGTTTTATCTTTCTTTGGTTGGGATACCCAAGTATGGTAGCTACATGGATTGATTGCGTTAAATAATGATTATTTAAACTATTTACGGAAGCCTAATAATGTACGTTCGAGGACGCTTTAACGCCAGGTCAAGTTAGCGTTTTGCAGCACGTTTTTCGCTAGGAAACGTCGTCAAGTTGGGTATACATAAGAAATCGGAAACTTGTTAAATTTAACTCCGTACGCTACACATTCGCAGTTAATTCTTATCTAATAAGCATATGCAAGACTGCTCAGACAAATCACAAACATCACACATTTTGTATATTTGTGTTATTATTGTGTAATATGCTAAGGTGATTAATGTGCAGACGACAAAGTCAGGCAACTTTGCCGAGAATGATAAACAAACTTTACCAATTGTTTACTCGGAAAGGTGGAAAATATTTATCATGAACTGCGTTTTCATTTACATAGTATTGAATTTATGCATCCCTAACAAATTTAAGAATGAAATGAGAAATTTACCAAAAGTCCACGAAATCCATTAAACGTACTCCCGAAGTAAAACGCAAATCATTTCAACTCGGTGTGAAGTTTACGTGTGTTCGTGTGTTAACATATTCAAGGCTACTTTTCATAAAAGCCTCCCCACCAAACACTGCTGCCTGCTTCACTATTGAATCTGAAGCCACTGTCCTACGCATACACCCTGATAAAACATATCCTGCCGTCGAATTTTTATTTAAGCTTATTTCACACCAAATCCGCGTTACCTGCAGTTTAAGGAATATGAATATTACTTTCATTTAAACTTTTTCCTGGATAGCTGTTTAGTCCATTCCGTCGAAGATGACGTTGCACGGGGCTACACCTCTCAGATAATATTATGCTGGTGTATCAGTCATTAAATAGGATTTTTTTAAAATTTCTTCTTGAATATGAACGCAATGTCACTTGCGGTAATTTGCTGAATAATCTTGAGTTAGATTTTATCATGTTACATCTGGGCTCCTCCGTCATATACAACTCACCACCATGCCTCAATATTAAGAATGTTCTTTGCTGAAAATATGTAACATCTCCCTTTGTTTGTCTTGGTTTTCTATGCTTAATCACTTACAACGTTAGGGCATATCTCTTGCATATAATTCTTGCTTTGATGGGTAACCCAGTGAGAACAGGTGTAATTCTCTGATATGACGGTGGGCCTTTAATTAACCTTGCAGTCATATATTTATGATATTTAGCATTTTCTTCAGGTTGTAATTAGGTGTACCATAACAGATCGAATTTTGATAATCTAATCCACCAATGACATAATTAGGAGCGACCATTTTCCTGACGTGATTGTATGAATATTTCCATGTAAGTGCAGTGACTTCCGGTTACTTTCACCACTTGACTAATTTGATCACTGAATTCGAGGCATCAAAAGGACGCTCGAAACGTCCCACAGCCACTTGGGATGGTCCTGTTGTCCTAAACCCAAACATTCAGTCTTGTCTTCATTCAGTTTCAATCGTTTTAGCATAATCCATTTCTTAATGGCACCTTGATGTCATCAAGTGGAGTGTTGTCCTCGAACAGCTTAGAGTCTACACCGTGTTTCTTGAGTTAGTGCGACATACAAACCAGGACTAGGCCCAGCATAGTGACTTGTGGCACTCCACTTTTCGGCGACTCTATTCTCAAACGAGTTCTACGTTTTTGTACAAAAGGCGTTCTGTTTTCAAGATAGCTTTTCAGATACATCAATGCATCACTTTTTAGGCTAATACTTACAAATCCTAGAGCAACAAATCATGTGCAACAGTGTCAATATTAACTCTTAAGGGGAAGCAAAACTAAGAAAATACACTTCCCTTATCCATTAATAGTACCAAGTCGGTAACAACAGAACGTGGGGTTCTTCTTGTCGAATATAGCTGTGTGTACCCAGACTGTGTCCAGCAAAACAAGTGTCTTATTTAGAGGCTCTAATAAATTTTCTAAAATCACGTTCTCAATAATCTTAGGAACTCAGACTGACTAACAAGTGTATCCTTAAACTGCTGGCTTTTTAGTGGTCAACTTCTCACTTTCAGGGTATGTCGTATTTTCAATGCTCCCGACTAATAATATCACAATATGTTAATTTCACCTAATGCCCAACAAATTTGACCTTGTCAAAATCGATTAAACGGAAACATAACAGTTTATTCACTTAAACTTCAGGAAAGAAGGGAATGTTGCGAACATTGCTCCACTCTAAACTATTGATCGATTATGAAAGTTAGGTCTTGAAGACCAAGCGCCGGTACCCATCAGGATTATTCAGCGCCGTAATGAAGGTGAAATATATAAATTAATGATATGATTGATAATGAATAGGTGAATGATGACATACTAGTAAAATTCAGTGTTAAATTATGAACGTAAAAAATTAAGAATATTAGATAAAACCAACAACAAATATAATATATATTAAACTTTTATATTTAAAATATATGCTTAGTATATAAAATAGACTATTCACAACATTCATAATTCTATTCTAAAAGAATTCTAAGAGTTTATTGGTGAACTTGTCAGAGAAGCCTTCTGACAACTTGCTTTCTGCCGAAGACATATTGCATAGAAGCAAAAAAAAAAAAAAAAAAAAGGCAAATGCTGGTCATGCCTCTATTAAAAAGAAGATAAAAGTAAAACTGACCAGATTCTTTTCCTCAATGTATTTTTCATATAACTGTTAGAAGCAACATAAGGACATTATATCGTCTAGCATTTCCTAAAGTAAAATAATGACCATCAAGGTACATACATTTCTTACCTACTGCAGTATGAATACGCATCCCTAACATGATGCAAGCATATGCAAAGCAGATGTATTACGTAAATTAGTGACAATGCCCGACTAAAAAAGAAAAGTTTTCATCACTTGCATCACGAATCGTCAAATCTCGTATTCTATGAGACTGGAAGCTGAAGGCCGCTGATAGAGATTCGTATATATTTGCTCAACGATGATCAGAACCTGATTTGTGATTCTATTTTTTTAGATCGTGTGTCCTGTATATGGCTAATGATGACGCAAACATGTTTTTTTCTCCCAAGCATTGTCGCTGGACAATTGCGTCTCGATCTCCTGCATTTTTTAATATGATAAATTTTTTTTCTTTTTTTCTTTTTTTACTAACCTGTCTGGTATTCGTTAGGATGGTGTCCTGAAACCCCTGTTGTTTTAAGTCACTGTCAGTGACTTGATGCAAAATGAAGTGGCAGTCAGTTATATTGATTTGAATATGGAATTTAGGCCAAAGGCCAAGCACTGGGGCCTATGAGGTCATTCAGAGCTGAAACTGAAAATGACAGTAAAAGGTTTGAAAGGTGTAACAGGAGTAAAGCCACGCAGTTGCACTATGAATCGATTGTTAGGAGAGGGTGGAAAGTAAGATGGAAGAAAGAGAATATGAAAGGAGTTACAGGTAAGGGATTTGAAGGGGTTGCAGCTAGGCCGAAGGCATGCTGCAAAGAACCTAAGTAATGCCTACAGTGCACTGTATGAGGTTCACTGACGGCACTACCCTATAGGCGAGGTTTAGATGGGGTTAATATGCGGTAAAGTCTGTCAGTTGGACGTAATCACTCTGGTAAAACTGAAACATCATTCCTTAGCTGACCCGCGATTATGCATCAAACGTGGTATCACATAAATAATAAATATTAAAAAAACACCATTCCAAGCGTCTTCAATTCACGAGTTTAATAAGCCATCAAATTTCTCCCGATATATAAGAACCACATGATGTTAATTTCGTCTTAAGTCTTGCCTTGACTTCTTGGCTGTAACACGAACAAACGGAATGTTTGTTTTGGCTATTCCATACAGTCCAACGCAAAAAAAAAAAAACTAAAAACAAATGTTCGACGGAAGGTATATATTAGTTTGTATCTTAGGCTATATCTTCGAAAGTAATAAGTTGTAGTGAACAGGAAAATATGCATGATATTAAGGGATGCTGGATCTGACATAAACATCTTTTATAAAAAAGCGTTCGCCCATTATTCTCTTACTGGTGATGTATCAAAGTAAGTGATATTTGCTGGACAGCAGTCTACTGTAGATTTCATTTGTATTTTGTTTATTTAATCCACTGCTAAATTTCACCAAAGTTGTTTATCAGTTCTTTAGTTTTACGCAAGTGATTTCAAGATAATGTAATATGTATAATATATATACATATATATATATATATATATATATATATATATCTCATGGAATCAGGGGCTTAACAAATGTTTGGCTCTTCTCTCGTTTACTTTGGATCGCATATTATGGCCTTGAAGAAGTATGGCGATGTCTCTAAAACTAGTAATTAAAAAAAAAATGTATATCCACGTTTTCGTGCATTGACTGCCCGTTCATTGTCATCGCGAAGAGCAACATAATCGGTATGTAAGTGCAAGGAATTATTAAGTAAACTCAGATCTCCGTAAATTGTTTGCCCTGAAGGAGACGGGAACCTACTGGACTCTCCTAGATGTGGTGAATATCACACAGCAGGGGTAAAGATATGAGGAAATTGA
Organism: Macrobrachium rosenbergii; assembly: GCF_040412425.1. NCBI lineage: Eukaryota > Metazoa > Arthropoda > Malacostraca > Decapoda > Palaemonidae > Macrobrachium > Macrobrachium rosenbergii. The sequence goes on from NC_089795.1 coordinate 83,886,276, forward strand.
AGCAAACTTCCTCTCCTGTAATCAGATAACAGAGACCACCCAGAGTAACTGTGTATAAACTTTCTTTAAATCCAATAAAAAAAGCCTTGCACTAGTAACTAATGAATAACAGAGTCCAAAAAACTCATACTATCGCAGTTATTTTATCTGCAGTGAGACCAAAATTTTAACTAAGAAAAAAAATCCTTACAATTTATAGTTACGCTTTTGTCTCTGGAATCATCAAGACCACCAACCAAGAGCATTCTATGGAACCTCGATTCTATCATAGCTTAAGGCTACTTGATAAAGGTAATGCATCTGTCAATAAATCTCGTGGCGCTGCTGATAGCGATAAGCTCAGTCACAAGTAAGCAAACCTTATCGTGGGACACATAACCTAGACTGATAAAAGCAATAATAACAATTACCCAAATGATTACGAAGGCGAACTAGATTTTACTTTCTCGTATTATCACCAGAAAGTCTTGTGAAGTAATAAGAGTTCGTGTCATCCTAAATAAAACTAAACTGATAAGAAATGCTGCGAATTAATAGTTTGAGTAAACATTGACATATTGACATAAAATGGCTCGAGTCAAAACCTGACAGGAAATTCTGCGGCTCAGTTGATTCTTGTAAATAACTGACCGGATATGCCGTGGATCAGCTCACTGGAGTTAAACGAAGCTATTGCAATTTTGACAAATTAGGTTATTCGAACATGATATTCACCTAACATAAAGTAAAATAATTAGTTTAATCGAGAGTCAACAGCTAACCGGAAATACCATGAGCCTGAAAATAAAAATTATAAAATAAAATTATATATATATATATATATATATATATATATATATATATATATATATATATATATATATATATATATATATGTGTATATGTATGTATGTATGTATATAACTGAATCATGAAAAATATGGAATCTGATGAATATACAAATAAAAGCAAATGCTTTATATATATATATATATATATATATATATATATATATATATATATATATATATATGTTATTTATATATATATATATATATATATATATATATATATATTCATATATATAATTTATATATATATATATATATGTATATATATTCATATTATATATACTTATATATATATATATATATTCATATATATATAATTTATATATATATATATATATATATATATATATATATATATATATATATATATATATTTATATATGTATATATACTATAAATGTGATTGTAAATTGTCATATATAATCAAAGAAACTGGGCTTTATAGGAAAAGAAGAAATATTACATGATGCTTTAAGCAATTTGTCAGTATTTTGAAATGAAAACAACACCAGTATCCATATTATGAGAGTATAAGGTTCAAATGTTATCAACAGAGGGAATTCTTATATTACACGATAAGCTGGTTGGCTAGTTAATTATAGACTGAGTTGGCCTTATACCAGTGGGGTAAGGTTTTTAAGGAATAAGAGGCCTGGTGTGTACCTCTTGACTCCGCAAACCAGCCTTAGAAAATATGACATACCTATCCCATTCATTTCTCTTCATTTGTAATTAATAAAATATCGATCGATTAAGTTCCTCATACACAAATGAATCATTCAGAAATAATGGTTTTTTTCATGGAGTTTTTCCTTACGCAGTTTTTTCAAAGCTTGGATACAAGAACCTCCCCCAGGAGGTTTTTGGGGAGCAAGGATCCTGTGAATCAGCTGAGAAGCTCTCTGGGGTCTTTCCGTGCAATCTCTGAGTCAAGGTTCAGTATTTACCCTGTGGTGCTAGAGGGCCATGGCTTACCTGAGAAAGACCCTTCGTTGGGGAATTTCCAGGGGAGGGCTGGCCTACGCACTAACCGCAATGTCCTCCAGCATTCTAACGGCCAGCGGGAGTTAGGGTCAACCGCTCATATGCACAGGTAACCTCATGGGGTCGCTACTGGGCATGGTTCTCCGCCATATAATTATAGCTAGACTATACTGAGTCCTATGAATCCCCGAGGTGGCTCATGATTATATATATACATATATATATATATATATATATATATATATATATATATATATATATATATATATATATATATATATATATATATATGTATGACATTTTTATCACACCGTGATTTATATACAATCATGAAGCTACAAATGTCGCAATATCAAATTCACGCTGCCTCGGGAATATCCCCGATGGGGAATTATCACCGAAGGGGAATTTATAAGTGATAAATGGACGGACACTGCCGAGTCTCGATCCCTAGACACAGATACCCATCCAGCAACTCCAGTCGACGTCACCATCGAGCTATCAAGAGAGTGCATGCAAAATTAATGCCGAGTCTGGTGCACTTTATTTACCGTCAAGAGCGGGGAATTGTACTTAGCTTGCATTGACTCCTCCCCACCATGATAGTTCTTTGGTGCGTTTAATTTATCAGGTCTTTTATGACATTTTTATCACACCGTGATCTATAAGAATCATGAAGCTGCAAATGTCGCAATATCAAATTCACGGCGCTCGGAAACGTGTCTGTGTCGCGGACGGAGACTGGCAGTTCCGTCCATTTATCACTTTATAAATTCCTTCGGTGTTATTCTCGAGGCAGCGTGGATTTGATATTACAACATTTGTAGTTTCATGATTATATATATATATATATATATATATATATATATATATATATATATATATATATATATATATATATTAGTTGGATTTCTTTTTGGCAAGTTTTCAATGACATTGCAAAAGGAATCCTCCATTAAGACTCCATCGCACAGCCTTAACATTTGTTGTATTATCAACAAAAACATCCTGTCTCCTTAGCGTGGCACCATTAACACAATTCCTCGCGTTTGTGTGGCCTAGAAACGGGATGAGGTGAGAGAGGCATGACGAGCGTATAAAGAGAGGGCTCGAAAATAGACGACAAAGTAAGCAGGGCGTTGGCGTTGAATAAAATTATCCCGTTCACCCGTCCCCAGTCCCCAGGGGAGATTCTGCCGAGCGGCGATATCCGGGGAACTAACCCGATGATCAAATCGTTTTCTCAGACCGAGGCGAAAGCTGTAGTAACTGAAGTACTGCGAGAACAACCAACAACAACAATAATAATAATAATAATAATAATAATAATAATAATAATAATAATAATAATAATAATAATAATACACACAATAATAATTAAAAGTTCTCATAGTAGCTTGAGTCTTGAAATGGAGAAACAAATCCACAAGTATGTATGGTGAAGATACATTTAAAATAAATCCTGCAGAGAGCTTTCAGAATCTTCTCAGAAGATTCTGACAGCTCTCTGTGAGAGATTTATTTTTAAAATACACATGCACCCATACATACCTGTGGTTTGTTTCTCCAATAATAATAATATGTATGTGTGTAATAATAATAATAATAATAATAATAATAATAATAATAACAACAACAACACGGACACCAGCAAAGGCATTAGGTACGAAACAGCAGTAACTTGAACAAACACCACTGTTGTCATGGACTATATATGAAACATTGCACGCGGTGAATCAGTGGATCAATAAGATAATGAACGTGAAGCTCAATCGATATATTTGCTATAGATAAGTGAATTTGCTATAGATGAGTCATACAGAAAATGTTAATATGCAATCTAATTAATTTTCTTCATTTATATAAACAAGTGATGATTATCAGATAAAATTTAAAGGTATATATAGTTGCCAGTGTGTGCTATAGGTCTGACTGATTATATTCACGTCTTGCAGAAGTAAAACAAATAATAAGAAACACTTCAAATTACCAACGCGGTGCCTGTCTTTCCGCAATGTAATAATTGCAATGGTGGTAATGCCGATAGTTAGAGAAACCAGTAAAGAACTAAAAATACAGAGGGAAATATTGCGGAGTGAAGTTGTAATAACAGAACGATAACTAGAAATAACAAATCGTCTTTACGGTCAGGTGTGAAACTGAGGCACCTTTGCCAATGGTTCCTCATGTTAGTCTAGAGACATATTTTTAATAACCGGACGCTCTCGTTTTCAACGAAGCCAACATTTCTGCTTGAATTGAAAACTGGACGAAAATAAAGACATGGAAGACGACCATACTCGCAATTATATTAGCAGACCGAAATGAGATTTCCTAGAGCGCTTTAATAAACAATTCAAATATGGTGACTGAAAGACCAGCTGTTGAATAACCCGGTTTCAAATATTTGTAGAAAAAACTTAAGGAATATCATAAATAATATCGGGAATAACATAAAATCAAAATAGAGGAAAAAATTTGCAATAACATAATAAAGGAACTGCAACAGAAACTTAGAACACACGGAAGCTATCTAGATCAGTCTGGCAAGCAGGCATAAAACACCGTAATGTGAACATGAGCACATTAATAATAACTAAAACAAAGGAATGTCAGTGGGAGATGCAGCTGACTCAACACTGGCAAATGCTGGTTAATTGGGACAACAATTGCAAGTATGTGGCTGATTACGGGAGCGCTCAACTGGATGGCCAAGGATTACGTGACTGTTGGAATGTTGCTACCTGAAAAGCGTCAGAGGACTGGCGGTCGGTTCTTACAGTCACTGAGACGGGAAAATTCGCGTTTCACAGCAAAAAAAAAAAAAAAACTAATATTTACTTTACAAGTGAAAAATGCGAAGAAGTTTCTTCGGCGCAATCGAGTTTTCTGTACAGTGTATAATGCTGTATGAAACTCAGCTACGACCGGGCAGCGCTCAGTTGCTCCCCAGATGCGGTCCAGTGAAGTTGCGTCGGCGAACACCTCCGGAAAGCGCTGCCAGACGCACGATCCATGGCTAACCTTAACCTTAAATAAAATAAAAACTACTGAGGCTAGAGGGCTGCAATTTGGTATGTTTAATGATTGGAGGGTGGATGATCAACGTACCAATTTGCAGCCCTCTAGTCTTAGTAGTTTTTAAGCTCAAAGGGTGGACGGACAGACAAAGCCGCCTAAACAGTTTTCTTTTACAGAAAGCTAAAAAGGCATGAAATCAACAGAAGTTACAAACTAATGCCAGCAGCAACAGAGAGACTACGCGATGCAGACTCAGTTTTAGAAACGATCTTTGCTTTCTTCTGAAATAAAAGTAGACAAAATGCTGATGCCAAGAACGCATCCCAGCCAACAGGCGAAATATAGAGAAGAAGAAGAAGAAAAATAAAGGGCAGCGGGGCAAGACCACAGCGAAAGGAATCCCTTTGTTAGATGTGCCTGTAAATAACATTCTGTAAAGCTTCTAGATTTCCCTAGGAAAAGAAAATTTGTTCGAACATTGACAGAGAGAGAGAGAGAGAGAGAGAGAGAGATTGTTTACATGGTGAGTGAGAGATAAAGTGATCCTTTAAACAGTGAAAGTTGTGCTGTAGTGCTCTAGATAAAATGATATCTGAAGTCTGATAATGAGAAGTGGTCAAGATGTGTTTTAACAACTCTGATGAACTTACTAACGTCAACTTGCAATGATTGCAGTCTAGTTCCCCACAAAGTCTTAGTAAAAAAACAGTAAATAATTTTTAAAAATCAACCATTCTGAAGAAATGAAACATTCAGACCAGTCCAAGCTGTTACTGAAAAGATGGTGTTTTGCCAAATTCTTTATTGCTTGTACTGTCTTCTGTATCGCGAACGGGTTTGCATTTATTATAAGTTAAATTGAATTATAAATAGGCTATTATAATATTCAGGATAGATTCAAACGCGTAATTCATGCATCCACTACAACTGTTGGAAATATTTAGTGTCTTAAGTCAGTCTGAAGAAGAGAGGTAATCACTGAAACGTTTCATAATGATTAAATGAAGTGAATGGATGAATGGATCTCAATGAAGTGAATGGATGAATGGATCTCAATGAAGTGAATGAATCTAAATGAAGTGAGTGGATCTAAATGAAGTGAATGAATGAATGTACCTAAATGAAGTGAATGAATGAATGGATCTAAATGAAATGAATGGATGAATGGATCTAAATGAAGTGAATGAATGAATGGGTCTAAATGAAGTGAATGGATGAATGGATCTAAATGAAGTGAATGAATGAATAGGTCTCAATGAAGTGAATGGATGAATGGATCTAAATGAAGTGAATGGATGAGTGAATGGTCTAAATGAAGTGAATGAATGAACAGGTCTAAATGAAGAGAATGAATGTGGGTGAATGGATCTAAAGGAAGTGAATGGATGAATGGATCTCAATGAAGTGAATGAATGAATGGATCTCGATGAAGTGAATGGATGAATGGATCTAAATGACGTGAATGAATGAATGAGTCTAAATGAAGTGAATGGGTGAATGGATCTCAATGAAGTGAATGAGTGAATGGATCTAAATGAAATGAATGAATGAATGGGTCTAAATGAAGTGAATGAATGAATGGATCTAAATGAAGTGAATGGATGAATGGACTAAATGAAGTGAATGAATGAATGGATCTAAATGAAGTGAATGAATGAATGGATCTAAATAAAGTGAATGGATGAATGGATCTCAATGAAGTGAATGAATGAATGGATCTAAATGAAGTGAATGTATGAATGGATCTAAATGAAGTGAATGAATGAACGGGTCTAAATGAAGTGAATGGATGAATGGATCTCAATGAAGTGAATGAGTGAATGGATCTAAATGAGGTGAATGAATGAATGGGTCTAAATGAAGTGAATGAATGAATGGATCTAAATGAAGTGAATGGATGAATGGATCTGAATGAAGTTAATGAATAAGTGGATCTAAATGAAGTGTATGAACGAATGGACTAAATGAAGTGAATGAATGAATGTATCTAAATGAAGTGAATGAATGAATGGATCTAAATGAAGTGAATGAATGAACGGATCTAAGTGAAGTGAATGGATGAATGGATCTAAATGAAGTGAATGAAAAGTGAATGAATGAATGGATCTAAATGAACTGAATGGATGAATGGATCTAAATGAAGCAAATGGATGAATGGATCTAAATGAAGTGAATGGATGAATGTATCTAAATGAAGTGAATGAATGAATGGATCTAAATGAAGTGAATGAATTAATGGATCTGAATAAAGTGAATGGATCTAAATGAAGTGAATGGATGAATGAATCTCAATGAAGTGAATGAATGAATGGATCTAAATGAAGTGAATGGATGAATGGATCTTAATGAAGTGAATGAATGAATGGATCTAAATGACGTGAATGAATGAATGGATCTAAATGACGTGAATGAATGAATGGATCTAATTGAAGTGAATGGCTGAATGGAATTAAATGAAGTGAATGGATGAATGGATCTAAATGAAGTGAATGAATGAATGGATGTAAATGAAATGAATGAATGAATGGATCCAAATGAAGTGAATGGATGTAAATGAGGATCATTTTGATTAAATAACAGAGACAGCAAGGAGAACTCACTGATTACCTGTCACGAAGCCGAGCAAACTACTTTTATTTTAAACTTTCTCGGTAATTTTGAAAATATACGTAATTTATATAGTTATACTGTATGTTATCGCCTGTAATTTTAAGAGTATATGTAATTCATATCATTATATGTAATCGCATATGAATAAAGATTTGAATCTGAATTATGAAGGATCAGACACTATAATGTAATGAACATTAGGCAATACCTTTTGATACGATTTGCACAGAGCCATGTAACTGAAATGGTTGAATGTGCATGACGGAGGAGAGTCTGTCATCCTGACCAAGTTTCAAAGGTTACCTACAAAGCAAGCTTCAAACAGGAGTATGTGTGTTATTCAAATTCTTATATGTAGAAACGCAGGAGGAAGTATATACGCAAAGCCAAAATGCAACAAGATACGCAAAGGGGGATTAGGGGGATTTTCAGAATGCAACAAGATATAAAAAGAGGGATTTTGGTGCACAATCCCTAGTGTATTTAATAAAGTATGATAACATGATATTCCAGTAAAATTCAAAGCCATATGTAAAGAAAAAAAACTTACGTTCTGGAGAAAATGATTTAATTGAGAAAACTGTTTGCTTTCCCCAAGAAAATAAAAAAAATTTGCTAATTATGGACCAAGTAAGGGCCGACAACAAACAGAAAGTTGAAAGGAAGCAACAAAACAAAAATGCACTAACGCAGAATGCAATGGAATGCAGTGATACAGCAAGAGCAACACAGCAATAGCAACACAGTTTGTCACTGTTCCACACAGATGTCGAATATTGGGTTTTTAGCAACGGCGAAACGAGCGTGAAGGCAGTGACATCGTCACGGTATCCATTCATTATTCGCTCAACAAATTAACGTTTTTTTTAATTCTCTTTCTCCCTCCCGCCTTGAGGTACGACTTGGGTGACTTCCTGCCCCAACCCGCCCCCTTCAATAAGACGAGCTGTAGGAAAGTTCAGCAGGCTGATATCAATAATTCCAGAACACACTGTAGATGTGTGAGTGTGCGTGTGTGTGTGTGTGTGTGTGTGATTTGAGGAGCTTGATTAACCAAAGAAGAACTGCAAGGGCAATTAGCAGAGTGATGGAATGGAATGGAATATAAAATTTAGGCCAACGGCCAAGTGCTGGGACCCATGAGGCATTCAGCGCTGAAAGGAATGACAGTAAAAAGGTTTGAAAGGTGCAACAGGAGGAAAACCTCGCAGTTGCGCTATGAAATGAACATTGTTAGAGAAGGCGGAAAGTAAGATGTTGCGCGCATGGAACAAAGAGAATATGGAACGGAGGTACAGTTAGTGAATGAATAAGCTAGCCGGAGTGGTCGTCGCAAAGAACCTCAAGTAATGCGCACAGTGCGCTGAGGTCACTAACCACCTGCGGGAATTAGCAGAGTGAGGTCAACAAGTTATTTTTCAAAAGTTGTTTACAAAGCTGATAAGCATGCTACACGTAGGCCGTATAGCTGTAAAAAAAATTTATGTAATAACATAAAACAATTCTATCAGATATAATAACATACGTCACGCAGGGACAGGCAGAAGTTAATAATAATGTTAAACAATCCATAGCTTAGGCTACTTAAACCTTCTAGTGAGTTGTACCAAACCATGTATATATATATATATATATATATATATATATATATATATATATATATATATATATATATATATATATATATATATATATGTATATATATATATATATATATATATATATATATATATATATATATATATATATATATATATATATACACACAGGATATACAGTACATATTACATATATACAGTATATATATACTTTTATTTTTACTAATAATCATAAGGACATAGACTTTTAAAATCTAATAATAAAAAGAATTAACCTCAAACAATGCATGTTGCAATGTCATACAAAAAGTTATGTCTAATAACTTGATTAGAATTCCGGTAAATTTGACAGCACGTAAAGTTTTTATTGAGTACCTTAGGAGCGGTAAAAGTTAAATCTTTTCTAGGCAGGATGAAATCGAGTTCACGATCTCACGCCAATACATCCCGACTGATTAAATGGCTTAGCTTGCGATATGAAAACCAAAGATTGCTTTGTTAGCATGGTAAGACATGTAGCATACTAAGCAGACATGCAACTGCTACAGTATTTTGTACCTTCGACAACAGCTTGCTCTAATGGTCTCTGAAGTTTAGAAACTCTTTGTTCCAGATTCGAAATGTGGACTCTCAGACTTGCTGTAGTTCTATTTTGTTTTCTTACTGATTACCTTATAGTCGTTTGTAACATTCGGTAGTTCTTTCTGTGCTATACGAAGGCTATGCAATCTCTTTTGCTAATTTTATATATGGTTGGTCGTCTGTTCAAAGGGTTTCCAAAACGATTTTTAGTTTTATTAAGTTCTGGTGAAATGGTGGCCTATGGGACAGGGTAAAGTATATCTTAGGTTCTGAGATGGATCAGGATTCATATATATATGCATATATGTACGTATATATATATATATATATATATATATATATATATATATATATATATATATATATATATATATATATATATATATATATATATCTGCTATGCATAACTGAATCACGAAAATATGGAACGTGATGAATATATAAATAAAGACAAAATCCACGAAGGATTAAACAGCATAAATTAAATATTCTGTCAAAACTGGACAAACACCCAATGCTATATTCATTCATTTAAGTGAAAACTTTCACAGGACAAATTGGACTGAAAGTTCAGTTATTACCAGATCAAACGATTTCTCTTCTCGAAATCTCTTCGAATCTGCTATTATACAGATTATTTCCAGTCGGAATATTAATCTTAGCCCTGGCATGTATTATTTGGACCCCTGTATAAGTAAAATGTTCAAAAATAACCTAAAAGATAAAATCACTGACTTAATTAAAAATTAGTCACCTTATATATATTTTTTATGTATTGGTATATTTAATTTTTTTTTAAATGCTCACCCGTTAAAAATGATTATAATTCACTGAGTTGTATATATATACTTTTTTATAACATTTTGTGGGGTCAGTCACCCTCCGTGTATAATCTTTTAATTGCCCTGTCCTCGCTTTTTGAGCCGTTGAGTCTAATCCTTTTGTAAAATCTCTTAAATATTAACCCTATTCTGGTATGTCTGCTAATCCTTTAATTGTGTTGGATTCCAGGTACATATTTTTTCCGTTTGTAATCCCCATCTGTCATTTATACAAGCCTTCTTTGTAAACTTATTTTTCTATTTCTTCAGTCTGCTAAGTAAAGGACTAACGTCTAAAGGCCTTGCAGCACTCCGTTGTTCCTCTTTCCTTCGTGGATTTTGTCTTTAATTATCTATATAAATATATATATACACATATATATAATATATATGTATATATATAAATATGCATATACTCATATATACATATATATATATATATATATATATATATATATATATATATATATATATATATATATATATATATGCATAGGTGATGTTCACAGATAATAGAGAAGTGACTGGGGTTAGTAAAAAGACACTTCACAATAGGTCGATGTTTGCTGATAATAGAGAAGTGACTGGAGTTAGTAAAGACACTTCAGAATAGGTTGATGTTTACTGACAGTACAAAAGTGACTGGGTTTAGTAAAGACACTTCAGAATAGGTTGATGTTTGCAGATAATACAGGGTATCTGTGGGGAAAGACACAAAAGAGAGAGAGAGAGAGAGAGAGAGAGAGAGAGAGAGAGAGAGAGAGAGAGAACAATGTTTTATCTTTTAAGCTGATTTTTTAATCCATGAAGGAGGCTGGGGTTGCAGCCAAGGAAGGACTATCAGCCAATTCCTTCCTTAAAACCTTCCCTTTTTATCTCATTAAAGAATTCGACAGGTGATATACTATAGATACTTCATCGCACCCAATACAAGGTATCTTGAATAGACAACAGATTTTATAGTTCTGGCATTGATGAATGATAGTAAAGTTTTTATTTAAGGAATTCTTATTTTTGAAGGCATACACGATACTTGAGCAACACAACTATTTTTTTAAGTGACCATTGTTTGTTCATGTTTGGTAGAGCGGAGAGAGATTCAGCTTTTCGTCATTCTTTTCACTTAACCTATTCATCTCAAAACACTCTGATCAATCCTTTCACTTAAGGTAACCTTTTTGCCGCTTCCACATAATCTCCACATTTCTCATAACTTCAGTTCTCCTTAAGTCCTGTATGCTACACAAACAATTCATCTCAACAGATTCAATGTATTTTTTATTTATTTGCATCATCATCCGCGCTCGATATCCATAGAGGGAACTTAGTTGAACAAACCTTTCATACATTTGTCCTTTGCTTAAACAGACACTTCAGGTCTTCCGAATCTTTTGCACAAACATTTGCTTCACCTGTTCTGAGATTTTCTTCTCCCTCATAATGCCACTGTCTGATTTATTTATACTGTAATACCTTTATGAATCATCTGCTTTCAGTCTTCCACATTACATATTAACAATCATTGCTCTATCTGGCTGATTTACAGTTGTCCTCATAACCTTACCCTTCCTCGCATTTACTCACAACTTTCTCCTCTTAAAGTTAAAGTTAAAGCCCAACTCCCACCATGTCGTCACTCATGCCAGTAATCATCCACTAGCCAGTCTCTCTATCCGCCCCTTGAATGGGAGCGAAAGCTGGTTCCCGAGATTACGAGGCCAGCACGATACCAACTGTACACTTTCAAAATCTTTTAAAAGATTCTGAAGTTTACTTTTACTAACCCCCTCACTCCTGTACTCTCTGCCAACATCGGCCCATTCAAGACTCATATTACTATTCCACTACTTGCCCTTACATTAGATACCTTTCTTTGGCTTCTTGTATCATTCCGTCCGTAAAGATACTTAAACAGATACCTTGCATCAGGCCCACTTTTACCAAAGCCAATCACTCTCACGTCTCCATTAAATAACACACGCTTAGCTTTCATGAAAACTTCTCGTCCTTCTTATCAACTGAATGTGTACAATATATACTCATCAAACTCCTCGTTGCCTCTCTATTAATTTTGCCATAAGCTTTCTTTTTCTAGGTCCAAGTATTTTATATAGCCATTTTTTCAATCTCCTTAACAAGCACTTAATCGATGCACTCTCTTCCTTATCTAAACCCGCACTTACGATGATTTATGGTAGAAACTCTAAGATTCTAGTTGAGTGAGTTTATCTTACTCCTAAATAACGAACCGAAATGTTTTCGGGTGATATTTTGTAATCAGGGATAAATCTTAGCTCAATATTCAGTGTGACTTGTTCATATTTTCTTCATGGTGTGTTGTACCTTTCACAATTGTGTATATAATTTTTCTTCAGTATCGAATGTTCAAGTGTTCATTTTCAAATTACACTGTTGCAACTGCTTTTCAGCATTATTTCTAAATGGACGTCGAAAGGGCTTCGCGCATGTTTAAACGTAACTGGCAATCAAATCCTAACTGAGTGAACAAGAATCACTTTAATCAAGAACTGAACGAACAAGCAGCTGTATGAATTTAAAGGTGATGAAGACTGCAGGAATTACGTAGGCATGTTATTTTCTTGCATACCAAGGAACCTTTGTTGTGGAGTAATTTGATTCAGGACGTAAGATATGACAGGCTGAGTAATACGAGAAGAACATGCTACAAAGCAGCCAACAGGCTAATGTTATAATTTTACGTAAAGACCTTATTTATCCAGTCAAGAGATATTTATCAGCAACCACATCAAAAGCAAATAATGCCTATAGCGAGCTTAATAACTCATAAACTCCAGGAATACTATATTTACTATATATATATATATATATATATATATATATATATATATATATATATATATATATATATATATATATATATATATATATATATATATATATACATATATATATATATATATATATATGTATAAGTGTATATATATAAATATATGTAAGTGTACATATATATCATAACATACACACACTAACACACACACACACACACACACATATATATATATATATATATATATATATATATATATATATATATATATATATATATATATATATATATATATATATATATATATTCTTTGCATCTGAACCCCATTCCGCCCAAGAGCATAGGCCGCCATCATTTCACGAGCTTTACAACGAACTCCAAATCTTTCTGGACATCCTGTGGACAGACAATCAACTAAATATCGAAGCAGCACAAGTGAATACATAAACCTTTGTCCACATTCACTGGCAGGGCACGAGAACTAATAGATATTAAAACCGACTGGCAGAGATAAAAAAAAAAAAAAAAGACACAAAATGAAAGTACAGTGAACCTTAAAATCCACATTTCAGACCGGGAACAAAGAAAAAGCGAAAGACAAAAAAAGAAAAGACTACCAACAAGAGTTTCTGAATTCCAGAAGCCACCGGAACAAACTAGCCTCGAAAACGCAATGACGCATTTGAATGCCTAATGAATAAATATCAAACCAGAGTAACCTAGCAACCTTTGCTGTTTATTTCGCAAGCTGAGAACCTTTTTTTCTTCATCAGCTGCACTTATACTTCCGTGATTTCTACTCATTATATGAGGACGAAACACCTGCATTGAAAAAGAATCAATGGTTTCACCTCTACCGAGGTACTGACTGACAACGATATAAGCCGTGAGATTTACTGGAATTCTATTCAGGTTATCAAACTTCTTAATACAATTACACTTGAACGCGTATGATTTGAGATCAAATATTTATTACATTTTTAAAAATCAATATCATTTGTTATTTGTAAAAGAAGTGTTCTATGGTCTCACTTACAACAGATAGCAAGTTAGTTATTAATCAGTGAGTCAAATACGAGATATCATAATTTGGGTAAATTATTCTGTAAACGAAAATGATAATTTCGGCTAAAGAAAACTGGTGTCCCGATACCTCTCTGGCTTCTGCCCAATAAGGAGACCTTTCCATCAGTGCACCTTACATGGTGCACTGTAGACATTACTTGAGGTTCTTTGCAGCGTCCCTTCGGCCTCTAGCTGCAACCGATTTCGTTCCTTTTGTTATACTTCCGTTCATGTTCTCTTTCTTCCATCTTACTTTCCACCCACTCCTAACAATTACTTCAGCATTATTTTCAGCGATGAATGACCTCATAGGTTCCAGCGCTTGGCCTTTGGGCTAAATTTCCTATTTCAGTTCTCCGGCTTCTGCGTTCAGTTTCAATGGACGTAATTTTGGAAACTCACTGGGTGTACCATCCAATCAAAGTTTGAAATTAAAAATCAGAACGCATTTTTTGACTCTGAGCAAGTTCATATTAAGTGCCTCAAATAAAATATAGTACCTGTTTCTGTAGGTTATGATTACGTCTCCAGCAACCTCGATTTACTGAACTGGTAGCACGCTAGAGACTTTTTGCTATATGACCTGGTTACTGATCCTTGGTAAATTGAATTTGTCTCTGTCGTAAGCGGTAAAAGAAAATCACATGAACAGTCAAGTGTCTTTTATGAGAGTGCTGTATGAACCATGTAGCAAGTTCATACAGCACCCTCAAAACAAACCACACACAAAGGCTAAGAACTGTTTGTTAAGCAGATTTTTCCTTTAAGTTAGAGATTTTTTAATTAAGAAGCTCAGGCACCAACAACTGCCAATCCACAGAGAATTATTTTTTTTCTTTACGAAGAGCATGCTATGGCCGCAGTTCCTTGACAACATAGAATTAACTATGCCACTGCACAGTTTTTAATACGATCGTGTGAACAGAACGAACCCAGCAGTGGTGAAACATCGTTAGAAGGCTGGGCCTCAGAACTCATCGATATTGTTGAATACAGAAAGCTGTGGAGGGCAGCAGGCCAGGGCAGTCTGATTCCGTCACTTGTCTCGGGACGTGTCCCGTAAGGAGTTTTTCCTTGAGTGGAAAGCTGGGGTCTGTGTTCCCTTCGAGGACATGGCCGACATGACGGCATCAAACGCAGCTCTGTTTCCTTTGCTGGGGTTTCTTTTCATCTTCCCACAAGCCTTGGCCTTCGATGTTGTCTGGAATCCGTAGGCGTCCCAGAGACCTACGTCCTGAACACCACGAAGACGGAGACGAGGAACTTTTCTCTGCTTGTGTGTGGAATAGGATGCGCTCAAAGGGGTTGGTGTAATGTCTGGTGTGTCGGGTCGTCTCAGGGGTGCATCATGTCCAATCTGCTGATCTCGTCATCCTATGTGCCTGCAGCAGGAGAGGTGCCTCTGGAGTGCTACACGATCAGGAAGCGGGTGGATTATGCCTTCAATGCCTTGGTCACCGCGACAGGTCCCGCCTCTTGGTCTGGTCCCCCTGCCACTTTGGTCGACGGAATGTATAACTGGTACGATTTGGGTTGCTACTACACGCGTGACACCACAAACGCCTACTTCTTGTTAGAACTACCCGAGGTAAAAACTATCACGGAAATCAGGGTCTTGGCCGAATCAACCTACCTAGCCTCCGCTCACGTCCGCGATCTGGAGGTAGGCGTAGGCCAGACGGCGCAGACGGGCGATTTTTCCTCGTACACGATCATCGGGACCTTTGCCGGTCCTGCAACGCCCAGCCAGGAGATTGTGTTCAACAGCCACAAGCCCGTTCAAGGCAAGTTCGTCAGTTTCCAGAAAAAGTCATCTTACTACTTTTGCCTCTGCTACATCGAGATACGTTGAAGTCGGAGTGAGGAAGATGGAGAGATGATGTAAAGGACACTGACTTAGATCTGCAGACTGACAACGATTGCCATCGGTGCTGGGAATGCATTACTTAGTATGAATAATTCATCTTCACTGAAAAAAATTTTTGATAAATGTTTCCTCCATGGAATTAATGATACAGACTATTTGAATGTTTGCATTTCAAAAATCTACATCTTTTGCACAAAACCAGATTCATCGCAAATCTTAAACTAAGACAAAGTTTGTCTTAAAGCAAGAATAGTACACCTACATAAGGCGAGAATTTGACTCCCTAAGTATCTCAGCACAAACAAAATATTAAAATTACTGACAAGTCTTGCTTGATAATGTTAAATTAAAATTAAATTAAACACGTAAATGCTCCAAGTTTCTTCGGTGCAATCGAAGTTTCTGTACGGCCGCTACAGCGTATAATCAAGGCCACCGAAAATAGATCTATCTTTCGGTGGTCTCGGTATAATACTGTATGAGCCGCAGTCCATGAAACTTTAACCACGGCCTGGTGGTGGCCTACCCTATATCGTTACCGGACGCACGATTATGGCTAAATTTAACCTTAAATTAAATAAAAACTACTGAGACTAGAGGCCTGCAATTTGGTATGTTTGATGATTGGAGAGTGGATAATCAACAAACTAATTTGCATCCCTCTAACCTCAGTAGTTTTTAAAATCGAGGCGGACAGAAAAAAGCCGGCACAACGGTTTTATTTTTGCAGAAAACTAAAAGACGAATCAGGTAAATTTTGTAACTGAAAATTTCTTCCTTGCAAAAGTTATGGCTTTATAGTATACTCATATTAATACCCATACTGTTCCCTCCCGGCTTTCTCACTCCGTATGTGTGTATCTATCTGTAAAAAAATAATATGTACACGGCTAAAGCTTTCATTGCATAATTTATGAGACAGCAGTGACAGAATATATATATATATATATATATATATATATATATATATATATATATATATATATATATATATATATATATATATATATATATATATATATATATATATATATATATATATAGCAGAGAAGAAGAACATGGATTTGTGTCATGCCAAGTCACAATGTAGAATTTTCACGTCTCTTAAATAACTCGATTTATTAATCTTATAAACTGTTTAAACTAGTACTTAATTTTAGTCGTCTCTTTATCTGTTCTGATTCATTTCTTTTTTCACAATGGAATTTTACTTTCATAATAATAATAATAATAATAATAGTAATAATGGTAACCTTCATACTAATGGTAACCTTCATACTTCATGAACATCGCTTTAGAAAGTGTCGTTGATAAATATAGCACCTCTTTTGTATTTATTGCCTCATAATCTCTCAAAGGTCTCATTATAAGCTGTGAGGTGTGAGGTTTGTCCTGAATGCTATTTCAGATTTGTAGAATTACCAGTTTGTTTCATAGTGACAGCATTCGTTCCACCTTCAGCATCATATTTCTTGAAGAATATTATTTAGCTGTTTGTGAGAACTGCATAAGCAGTGTAACACTAAAGGTTCTGATGTATGGTATATACTCGTACAAGCAAAGTATACATACGTGCGTATATATATATATATATATATATATATATATATATATATATATATATATATATATATATATATATATATAATATACACATATGTGTGCTTTATATATGTGTATGTGTGTTCTTTGTAAAAACTTGTCAAAATCATTTACTTTGTTTTTCAGTTAGCAAGCAACCACAGGATGACCTTTTTTCACGGATCTTTGACGTATAAAGAATGCACGATAAATGGCAGTGTCAGAATTTATTTCTGTTAAATGTTTATCTCCATGTACAATTATAATGTAATAATAATAATCCCTCACTTTGTGGACGTCTCGCTTGACTATTGAGAGTGTGCATATTGTCATGGTAATTAAAGATTCCAAAGTCCATTTTTTGGTTTATTAACCTAATTTTACTGGAGGTTTGTGGTATACGTAAGCCATTCTCCATACAAAAGTGGTTGAGAAAATTTTCTTAAATAATCCCAATATTATCTTGTGCATCTATCCCAATTACTGCTTTATTTTTTTTTTTTTTAATTCTGAAAGGAATAATACTCAAGCCTCTTCTTAACGACATGAAAAGTAATGACAAAAAAGCTACAGTAACCATAACTACCTTAAGCATACCTTTGGTTTGGCTGTTTTCCTCTATGCAACCACATCCTATTTATCATGTTTTTCTTTTTAGTTCCTCGCTGGGTGAGCGGGTTCCGTTCTCAGCTACCATTCTGTTGGTCGCGAGTTCGAATCTCCGACCGGCCAGTGAAGAACAAGAGGAATTTGTTTCTGTGATAGAAATTCAGTTTCTCGCTATAATGTGATTTTCCGGATTCACAATAAGCTGTAGGTCCCGTTGCTAGGTAACCAAGTGGTTCTTAGCCCGTAAGTAAATCTAATCCTTCGGGCCCAGCCTAGGAGGCTGTTAATCAGCTCAGTGGTCTAGTTAAACTGAGACATACTTAACTTTTATATTTTCGGTGCCCCAGCCCTGCCTAAATGATCTCTAAAGCTTTCCTGTTAAACTTTGGCTTCTGGGAAAATCTTCTTAAACACTGATGGTTCGCTTGGCTGTTCATTCTTCTTGCATTGCACGAGCTGCTAAATGCTTTGCGCCACACTCCTTTTGACGTTCACGTAATTTTCTTCTGTCACCTCCTACGACCGGGACAAATTCAATTTGCAGAAACAATAACCACTTTTATGGGAAAATGTCTCTAGTGATACCTGTTCCAGACGTTGTCATGCCTACAGGAATGAAGTGGGCTTGTGTTTCTTTTCCACTTTGATTGAAATGAGAAATTGCCTCTGGAGCGGAATTAACTCACAAATGCGTTCGGGTTTTGTTGTCCAACTTAGATTGGATAGTACTCCCAATTAGTTTCCAAAATTACGTTCAATGGAACTGAGTGCAAAAGCCAAAAAGGAAGCTATTGTGTTTAAAAACAATATCTGACATTTACATCGAGACACCAGTTTTCCTTAACTTAAATTATAATTTCCTTTACCAAAGAATAACTTGCAGATGATGATTTTGTGTCTCTCTGATCAATGAAGAAAACTTGTTAGCTGCTGTACGAAACCATATAATATTTTCACAAATAATTATGATATTAATTTCTCAAATTTAATATAGTAATTAATCTCAAACCGTACACCCTGAAGTGATATGATATTAATACGTTTGTTAATTGAACTGAATATAGAATTTAGGCCAAAGGCCAAGCACTGGGACCTGTGAGGTTATTCAGCGCTGAAATGGAAATTGACAGTAAAAGGTGTGAAAGGCGTAACAGGAGGAAAACATACCAAATTGCACCCCTGTAGCCTCACAGTTTTCATTTTATTTAAGGTTAAAGTTAGCCATAATCGCGCTTCTGGCAACGCAACAACAAAGGCCACCACGGCCGGCTGAGAGTTTCATGGGCCGCGGCTCATACAACATTATACCGAGACCCCCTAAAGATAATCTATTTTCGGTGGCCTTGATTATACTTTGTAGCGGCTGTACAGAAAACTCGACTGCACCGAAGAAACTTCGGCGCATCTTTTACTTGTTTGGTTTAAACAAAGATTTGAAAGGCTTTCACCCTTAAAAGAAGTTTACCAGTTTCCATCCCCGATTGATGAGTGATTCGAGGAACGTGAGTTCAGTACTGTTGACGGATTCTTCCCTGACAAAGATGGACGCCACCTGCTGATATATACTAAGGGAAAAAGTTGCACTTGTGAACTCCTTGCAGACAACACGCCTCGTATATATTCTGTTGCAAGGTTCCATAATACCTCATTTCCACGATTATCTTAAGTTGTTTAAAAGTTTATAATAACAAATGTATAATTTTGACAACCTCGGTTACTACTCTATTTAGTTGTAAAAAGCCATAGAAAATATATTTACTAATGCCTACGATGAAGTTCATTTTTAATTATAAAATAATAACTGATATAAAATATTTCAAATCTGAAAAATAAGAATGACGACCAGAATATATTTCCAAGTCTAACGGCCCAAATCGTTATTAACTATTGCCTTTAGCATCTAAAAACCCTTTCTCACATTCGTGTCAGGTCACGCGAGGGCGTCCAGTTCACTAGATAACTTCTAAGATTGAACTGATATTTACGAAGCAGGGATGAAACACCGCCATTTTCATGTTCGAGTACCAGTGAATTCTCAGTATTTTAGAAACTACTATTTGGCAATTGTTTTTGTAGGTGTGTCGTTCTTTCTTCATTCGGATTCTAAGATTGCTGCAATTTTTTTTTTTTTGGTACCCTAACGATCACTTTTGTACACATTAATATCTGTAACTTCCGCCAATGAAGTTAAGGAAGTTGTTTAGTGACAACTGGTCATCTAATGTTACGATAACTGTTATATTTTAATTCTCATGATAATGTGTTTTGATTCTTCGGCTTTCACCGTTTCCATTATAATTCTGGTAGAGGGTAAGAAGCTGTCCTTGAAAAAGCTCAGTACACCTTGTCAAAGGGGGTGTGGCAGGTCGGGTGGAGCGGCCAGCAACCCCCCAACTGCTGGTCGCTCGCCCTTCCCGGCCGTTGCGTGTCTTCCGGTGTTGGCGGCGGCTACTCTTGGCTCCGTCCTATCGGTAGTGTGGCAGCTCGGGTGCAGCGGCCAGCAGCCCCCCAACTGCTGGTCGCTCGCCCTTCCCGGCCGTTGCGTGTCTCCCGATGTCGGCGGCGGCTCCTCTTGGCTCCGTCCTATCGGTGGTGTAGGTCAGGTGGTCGGCCCTTGGGCCAACTGCTGGTGGCTCGCCCGCCTGGCGGTGCGTGTCTCCTGGTGTCGGCGGCGGATCCTCTTGTTTCGTCCTGGTGGTGTGGCAAGGTCGGGGTGGGCGGGCAAGCCCCCAAACTGCTGGTCAGCTCGCCATGACGCCGGCGGTTCGTGTCTCCAGTACCAGCGGCGCTCACTGGCTCAAATCCTATAGGTGGTGTGGCAGGTTGGGTGGGCGGCCAGCAGCCCCAACTGCTGGTCGCTCGCCCTTCCCTTCGTTATGTCTCCAGGTGTCGGCGGCGGTTCCTCTTGGCTCCGTCCTGCCGGTGGTGTGGCAAGGTCAGGTGGGCAGCCAACAGCCCCCAACTGCTGGTGGCTCGCCCGCTCGCAGACCATTGCGATGTCTCCAAATTAGCCGCCGGCTCCTCTTGGCTCTGTCTTATCGGTGGTGTGGCAGGTCGGTGGGCGGCCAACAGCCCCCAACTGCTGGTCGCCCCGCCCTTCCGCCCATTCGTGTCTCAGGTGTCGGCGGCGGCTCCTCTTGGCTCCGTCATAAGGTGGTGTGGCAGGTCGGGTGTAGCGGCCAGCAGCCCCACAACTGCTGGTGGCTACGCCCTTCCCGCCCGTTGCGTGTCTCCAGGTGTCGTGGCTCCTCTTACCGGCTCTGTCCTATCGGTGGTGTGGCGGGTCAGGTGGAGCGACCAGCGCCCCCAACTGCTGGTCGCTCGCCCTTCCGCGGTGTGGCATGTCTCCAGGTGTTGGTGGCGTCTCCTCTTGGCTCCAATCCTATCGGTGGTGGTGGCAGGTCGGGTGCGGTGGCCAGCACCCCCCCAACTGCTGGTGCGCTCGCCTTCCCTGCCCATTGCTTGTCTCGGTGTTGGTGGCAGCTCCTCTTCGCTCCGTCCTATCGGTGGTGTGGCATGTCAGGTGGACCGGCCTACAGCCCCCCAACTGCTAGTCGCTCGCCCTTCCCGGCCGTTGCGTGTGTCCAGGTGTCGGCGGCGGCTCCTTTTTCCTCCGTTCTATCCGGTGGTGTGGCAAATCCGGTGTCGTGGCGGCTCCTCTTAGCTCCATCGTTCCGGTGGTGTGGCAGGTTAGTTGGACGGATAACGCAGCCCCTCAGCACTGGTCGGCTCGCCCCTCGCCGTTGATCGTCTCTAGGTGTCAGTGGCGGCTCTTCTTGGCTCCGCTCATTAGCGGTGGTGTGGCGGAGTCGGTGGACGGCCCAGCAGTCCCCCCAAATGCTGGTCTCGCACCTTCCGCCCGTTGTGTGTCTCAGGTGTCGTGGTGGCTCCTCGCCAGCTCCGTCCTGCTCCGGTGGTGTGGCAAGGTGGGTGGACCGGCAGCCCTTTAACTGCTGATCGCTCGCCATTCCTGCCGTTCGCGGCGTCTCAGGTGTCGGCGGCTGCTCATCTTGGCTCTGTCGTATCCGGTGGTGTGGCGGGTCGGGTGGAAGCGGCCAGCAGCCTTAACTGCTGAGTCGCTCGCCCTTCCTGCCCGTTCGGCGTCTCATGGTGTCGTGGCGGCTCCTCTTGGCTCAGTCCATCGGTGGTGTGGCGGGTCAGAGTGGGCGGCAAGCAGCCCCAACTGCTGGTGCTCGCCCTTCGCCCGTTGCCTCTCCAGGTGTTGGCGGCGGTTCCTCTTGGCTCAATGCATTATCGGTGGTGTGTGGCGTGGTGGGTGGAGTGGCCAGCAGCCCCCAACTGCTGGTAAGCTCGCCCTTCCGCCCCCGTCTCAGATGTCCGGCGACTCCCTCTTAGCTCCAGTCGCCCATCGGTGGTGGCGAGTCCGGTGGAGGCGACCAGCAGCCCCTAACTGCTGATGCTCGCCCTTCCCGCCCGTTCGGCGTCTCCAGGTGTCGGTGGCGGTTCCTCTTGTCGATGCGTATCGGTGGTGTGGCGGTGTGGGTGGGCGGCCCCAGCCCCCCCAACTGCTGATCGCTTTCGCCCTTCCCGCTGCGTTGCGCGTCTCCAGGTGTCAGCGGCGGCTCCTCTTAGCTCGGTAGTATCGGTGGTGTGGCAGGTCGGGTGGGCGGCCAGCAACCCCCTGGTGGTCGCTCGCCCTTCCGCCCGTTCGCGGCGTCTCCAGGTGTCAGCGGCGGCTCTGGCTCGGTGCATGTCGGTGGTTTGGCGGGTCGGGTGGGAGGCGGCCAGCAGCCCCAAACTGCTGTTCGCTCGCCCTTCCCGCCGTTCTGGCGATCCAGATCGGCGGCGGCTCCTCTTGGCTCAGTCGTATCGGTGGTGTGGCGGGTCAGGTGGAGGGCCAGCAGCCCCCAGCACTGGTCGCTTCGCCCTTCCGCTTCCGTTGCCGTCTCCAGGTGTCGGACGGCTCCTCTTGTCGGTCTTATTGGTAGTGTGGCGGATCGGGTGGAAGCGGCCAGGCCTACAACTGCTGGTCGCTGCGCCCTTCCGCCCGTTACGTCTCCAGGTGTTGGCAGCGGCTCCTCGGTTTCGATGTCGTACCCGGTGGTGTGGCGGGTCGGGTGGAGCGGCCAGCAGCCCCCAACTGCTGGTTGCTCGCCCTTCCCCCGTTTGCGCGTCTCCAGATGTCGGAGGCAGCTCCTCTTGGCACCGATCGTGTCGGTGGTGTGGCGGGTCCGGTGGGCGACCAGCAGCCCCCAACAGCTGGTCGCTCGCCCTTCCGCCCGTTACAGCGTCTCAGATGTCGGCGGCGGCTCCTCTTAGCTCTGTCCCTATCGGTGGTGTGGCAGGTGGTGGAGCGGCCAAAAGCCCCCAACTGCTGGTCGCCCGCCCTTCCCGCCCATGCGTGTCTCAGGATGCTTTCGGCGGCGGCTCCTCTTGGCTCCGTCATAAAGAGTGGTATGGCAGGTGTCGGGTGTAGCGGCCAGCAGCCCCACAACTGCTGTCGCTCGCCCTTCCCGCCCGTTGCGTGTCTCCAGGTGTGTCGGCGGCTCCTCTTAGCTCTGTCATATCGGTGGTGTGGCAGTCGGGTGGACGCGCCAGCACCCCCCAGCTGCACTGGTGGCTTCGCCCTTCCCCGCCCGGTTTCATGTCTCCAGGTGTTGGTGGCATCTCCTCTTGGCTCTGTCCTATCGGTGGTGTGGCAGGTCGGGTGGAGCGGCCAGCAGCCCCCCAAACTGCTGGTCGATCGCCCTTCCTGGCCATTGCTTGTCTCCCGGTGTTGGTGGCAGCTCCTCTTGGCTCCGTCCTATCGGTGGTGTGGCATGTCAGGTGGACCGGCCTACAGCCCCCCAACTGCTAGTCGCTCGCCCTTCCCGGCCGTTGCGTGTCTCCAGGTGTCGGCGGCGGCTCCTTTTTCCTCCGTTCTATCGGTGGCGTGGCAAGTCCGGTGTCGGCGGCGGCTCCTCTTGGCTCCATCGTTTCGGTGGTGTGGCAGGTTGGTTATACCGGATAGCAGCCCCTCAACTGCTGGTCGCTCACCCCTCCCGGCCGTTGACCGTCTCTAGGTGTCGGTGGCGGCTCTTCTTGGCTCCATCGTAACGGTGGTGTGGCAGGTCGGGTGGACCGGCCAGCAGTCCCCCAAATGCTGGTCGCTCGCCCCTCCCGCCCGTTGTGTGTCTCCAGGTGTCGGCGGCGGCTCCTCTTGGCTCCGTCCTATTGGTGGTGTGGTAGGTCGGGTGGACCGGCCAGCAGCCCCCCAACTGCTGGTCGCTCGCCACTCCTGCCCGTTGCGCGCCTCACTCGGGTGTCGTGGCGGCTCCTCTTGGCTCTGTCCCTATCGGTGGTGTGGCGGGTCGGGTGGAGGCGGCCAGCAGCCGCCAACTGCTGATGCTCGCCCTTCCCACCGTTCACCCGTCTCAGATGTCGGCGGCGGCTCCTCTGGCTCGGTCGTATCCGGTGGTGTGGCCCGGGTCGGGTGGAGGCAGCAGCCCCCAACTGCTGGTTGCTCGCCCTTCCGCCGTTCGCGGCGTCTCCAGATAACGGCCGGCGGCTCCTCTTGGCTCGGTCGCCTCCGGTGGTGTGGCGGGTCGAGTGGAGCAACCAGCAACCCCCAACTGCTGATGGCTCGCCCTTCGCCCATTGCGTCTCCAGGTGTTGGTCCTCTTGGTTTCGATGCGTGTCGGTGGTGTAGCGGGTCCGGGTGGGGCGGCCCAGCCCCCGCTGCTGGTGCCTCGCCCTTCCGCCGTTGGCGATCTCCAGATGGCGGCGGCGGCTCTTGGCTTTCGGTCGTATCGGTGGTGTGGCGGGTCGGGTGGAGCAGCCAGCAGCCCCAACTGCTGGTGGCTCGCCCTTCCGCCCATTGCACGTCTCAGTTGTCGGCCGCGGCTCACTCTTGGCTTCGGTTGTATCGGTGGTGTGGAGGGGTCAGGTGGGCGGCCGAGCCCCAACTGCTGGTCGCTCGCCCTTCCACGCCCGTTGCGGCGTCTCCAGGTGTCGGCGGCGGCTCCTCTTGGCTCGGCGTATCGGTGGTGTGGCGGGTCGTGGGGCGGCCAGCAGCCCCCAACTGCTGGTCGGCTCGCCCTTCCCGCCCGTTGGCGTCTCCAGGGTGTCGGCTCCTCTTGGCTCTGTCGTATCGGTGGTGTGGCGGGTGGTGGGTGGAGCGGCCCTTAACTGCTGGTCGCTCGCCCTTCCCGCCCATTGCGCGTCTCCAGATATCAGCGGCTCCTCTTGGCTCGATCGTATCGGTGGTGTGGCGGGTCGGGTGGAGCGACCAGCCCCAACTGCTGGTCGCTCGCCCTTCCCGCCCGTTGCGGCGTCTCCAGGTATCGGCGGCTCTTCTTGGCTCGGTCGTATCGGTGGTGTGGCGGGGTCGGGTGGAAGCGACCCAGCAACCCCCAACTGCTGGTCTTTCGCCCTTCCCGGCCATTGCTTCGTCTCAGATATCGGCGGTGGTTCCTCTTGGCTCGGTCGTAACCGGTGGTGTGGCGGGTCGGGTGGGCGGCCAGCAGCCCCCAACTGCTGATTCGCCGCCCTTCCCCGCCGTTGCGCGTCTCCAGATGTAGGCGGCCCGGTTCCTCTTGGCCGGTCGTATCGATGGTGTGGCCGGGTCGGTGGAGCGACCAGCAACCCCCAACTGCTGATGCTTCGCCCTTCCGCCCGTTCTTGTCTCTCCAGAAGTCGCGGCGGCTCCTCTTGGCTCCGGTCAGTATAGGTGGTGTGGCGGGTCGGTGGAGCGACCAGCAGCTAACTGCTGGTCGCTCGCCCTTCCCACCGTTGCAGCGTCTCCCATGCCGGCGGCGGCTCGCTCTTCTACGGCTTAGTCGTATCGGTGGTGTGGCGGGTGGTGGAGCAGCCAGCAGCTAACTGCTGGTCGCGCGCTTCCGCCCGTTGCGTCTCCAGATGTCGGCGGCTCCTCTTGACTCGGCCGTATCGGTGTGGTGTGGCGGGTGGTGGAGCAGCCAGCAGCCCCCCCAACACTGGTGGCCGCCCTTCCCGTCCGTTGCGGCGTCTCAGATGTCGGCGGCGGTTCCTCTTGGCTGATGCGTATCGGTGTGGTGTGGCGGGTGGGTGGAAGCGACCAGCAACCCACCAACTGTATGCGCTCGCCCTTCCCGCCCGTTCGCGCGTCTCCAGAAGTCGGCGGCTCTCTTGGCGCCGGTCGTATTGTGGTGGTGTGGCGGGTCCGGGTGGAAGCGGCCAGCAGCCCCAACTGCTGGTCGCTCGCCCTTCCGCCCGTTGCGTCTCTCCAGAATGGTGGCGGCTCCTCTTAACAAGTCGTATCGGTGGTGTGGCGGGTCGGGGTGGAAGCGGCCAGCAGCCCCCCAACTGCTGGTCGCTCGCCCTTCCCTCCGTTAACGGCGTCTCCAGGTGTCAGCGGCGGCTCCTGGCTTTCGTCGTGCGTATGGGTGGTGTGGCGGGTGGGTGGAAGCGACCAACCCCCAACTGCTGATGCTGCCCTTCCGCCGTTCTTGGCGTGTCCAGGCCATGCGTGGCGGCTCATCTTGGCTTCGGTGCGTGTGCTCGGTGGTGGGCGGGTCAGGTGGAGTGGCCAGCAGCCCCAAACTGCTGGTCGCCTCCCTTCCCATGTTCTGCCGCGTCTCCAGGTGTCGGCGGCGTCTCCTCTTGGCTCGATTTAATCAGTGGTGTGGCGGTCGTGGTGGAGGCGGCCCAGCAGCCCGCAACTGCTGGTCACTCGCCCTTCCCGCCTGTTGCGGCGTCTCAGGTGTCGTGGCGGCTCCTCTTAGCGCCGAGTCGTATCCAGTGGTGTGTGGTCGGGTGGAGGCGGCCAACAGCCCCCAACTGCTGATGGCTCACCCTTCCCGCCCGTTCGCGTCTCAGGTGTCGGCTCCTCTGGCTTCGGTCGGATTGGTGGTGGGCCGAATTAGGGTGCAGCGGTAACGCCCCCAACTGCTGGTCGTTAAGCCCTTCCCGCCCGTTCACGAGTCTCAGGTCATGCGCGGCGCTCCTCTTAGCTTCGATCGTATCGGTGGTGGCGGGTCGGGTGGAAGCGACCAGCAGCCCCAACTGCTGGTCGCTTGCCTTCCCGCCGTTGCGTGTCTCCAGGTGTCGGCTCCTCTTGGCTCGGTCGCCATCGGTGTGTGGCGGTCGGGTGGAGCGGCCAGCAGCCCCCAACTGCTGGTCGGTGGCCCCTTCCAGCGTCTCAGATGTCGTGGCTCCTCTTGGCACCGATGTCGTATCGGTGGTGGCAGGTCGGTGGGGGCCAGCAGCCCCAACTGCTGGTCGGCTTCGCCCTTCCGCCCTTCTTGGCGTCTCCAGATGTCCGGGCGGCTCCTCTTCGGTCAGTCATCGGTGGTGTGGCGGGTTGGGTGGCGGCGGCCAGCAACTGCTGGTCGCTCGCCCTTCCCGCCCGCTGCTGGCGTCTCCAGATGTCGGCGGCGGCTCCTCTTGGTCGGTCGTACCCGGTGGTGTGTGGTCGGGTGGAAGCGGCCAGCCCCAACTGCTGGTGCTTCGCCCTTCCGCCGCTTTGGCGTCTCCAGATGTCGCGGCTCCTCTTGGCTCGGTCATTATCGGTGGTGTAGCAGGTGGGTGGGCGGCCAGCAGCCCCCAACTGCTGGTGGCGCCCTTCCCGCCCGTTGCGGCGTCTCCAGATGTCGGCGGCTCCTCTTGGCTCGGTCGGCCGCCGGTGGTGTGGCGGAGTCGGGTGGGCGGCCAGCAGCCCCAACTGCTGGTCGCTCGCCCCTTCCCGCCCGTTGCCAACGTCTCCAGATGTCGTGGCGGCTCCTCTTGGCTCGGTCGTCCGGTGGTGTGTGGTCGGTGAAGCGACAGCAGCCCCCAACTGCTGGTCGCTCGCCCTTCCCGCCCTTTGCGGCGTCTCCCAGATGTCGCGGCTCCTCTTGTCGATCGTATCGGTGGTGTGGCAGGTCGGGTGGAGTGGCCAGCAGCCCCCAACTGCTGGTCTCTGGCCCTTCCCGCCGATGCGGCGTCTCCAGATCGGCGGCGGCTCCTCTTGGCTCGGGGCCGTATCGGTGGTGTGGCGGTGGGTGGACGACCAGCAGCCCCAACTGCTGGTCGCTCGCCCTTCCGCCCATTCGTAGCGTCTCAGATGTCGGCGGCGGCTCCTCTTGGCTCTTCGTATCGGTGGTGTGGCGGGTGGTGGAAGCGGCAGCCCCAACTGCTGATAGCTCGCCTTCCCCCGCCCCTGGCGATCTCCAGATGTCGGCGGCAGCTCCTCTTGGCTTTCGATCGTATCGGTGGTGTGGCGGAGTCGGGTGGGCGGCCAGCAGCCCCCAACTGCTGGTCGCTCACCCTTCCGCCCGTTCGCGTCTCCAGATGTCGGCGGCTCCTCTTGGCTCGGTCGTGTCGGTGGTGTGGCGGGTCGGGTGGGCGGCCAGCAGCCCCCAACTGCTGGTCTTCGCCCTTCCGCCCTTTGCGATCTCAGATGTCGTGGCGGCTCCTCTTGGCTCGGTCGTATCGGTTGTGTGGGTCGGGTGGTGGGCGGCCAGCCAACTGCTGGTCGCTCGCCCTTCCGCCCGTTGCGCGTCTCCAGATGTCGGCTCCTCTTGGCTCGATCATTATCGGTGGTGTGGCGGGTCGGTGGAGGCGACCAGCGTTTTAACTGCTGGTGCTCGCCCTTCCGCCCTTCTGGCGTCTCCAGATGTGGCGGCTCCTGTTAGGCCGGTTGTATCGGTGGTGTAGGCGGGTCAGGTGGAGCGGTAGCAGCCCCCAACTGCTGGTCGCTGCGCCCTTCCCGCCCGTTGCGATCGTCTCAGATGTCGGCGGCTCTTGGCTCGATCATTATGGGATTGTGGTGTGGCGGGTCGGGTGGAGGCGGCCAGCAGCCCCAACTGCTGGTGCGCTGCGCCCTTCCGCCCCTTTGCGGCGTCTCCAGTGTGTCGACGGCTCTTGGCTTCGGTCGTGCAACCGGTGGTGTGGCGGGTTGGGTGGGCGACCAGGAGCCCCCAACTGCTGGTCCTCGTTCGCGGCGCCCTTCCTCTTGGCTCGATGCCGTTGCCCGGCGGGTCGACCAACAGCCCCCAGGTATCGCTTGGCTCCTCCAGATGTCGGCGGCGGCTCCTGGCTCCGGTCATGTATCGGTGGTGTGGCGGTCAGGTGGAAGCGGCCAAGCCTTTAACTGCTGGTGCGCTCGCCCTTCCCGCCGTTGCGGCGTCTCCAGATGTCGTGGCGGCTCCTGGCTCGGTCATGCTCCGTGTGGTGTGGCGGGTCGGGTGGGGCGACCAGCCAGCCTAACTGCTGGTCTCGCCCTTCCCGCCCGTTCGCGCGTCTCAGATATCGGCGGCTCCTCTTGGCTTTCGGTCGTATCGGTGGTGTGGCGGGTTGGGTGGGCGACCGGCAGCCCCCAACTGCTGGTCGCTCGCCCTTCCCGCCTGTTCGCGGCGTCGGAATGTCGGCGGCTCCTCTTCTTTCGTCATGTCGGTGGTGTGGCCCGGGTTGGGTGGAGGCGGCCAGCAGCTAACACTGGTAACCGCCCTTCCGCCCGTTGCGTGTCCAGTTGTCGGCTCCTCTTGGCTCGATACCGTATCGGTGGTGTGGCGGGTCGGTGGAGCGGCCAGCAGCCCCCAACTGCTGGTCGCCGCCTCTTCCGCCCTTCCCGCCCAGATGTCGCTCCTCTTGGCTCGGTCAGATGTTGGCGGTCGGCGGCTCTGGTCGCTCACCCTTCCTGCCCGCTGCGCGTCGATGTGGGCGGCGGCTCCTCTTGGTGGTGGGTCGGGTGGAGCGGCCAGCAGCCCCCAACTGCTGGTCGCTCGCCCTTCCCGCCTGTTGCGCTGCGTCTCCAGATGTCGGCGCGGCTCCTCTTGGCTCGGCCGTTATCGGTGGTGTGGCGGGTCGGGTGGAGCGGCCAGCAGCCCCCAACTGCTGGTCGCTCGCCCTTCCGCCCGTTGGCGTCTCCAGATGTTGGCGGCTCCTCTTGGCTCGATCGTATCGGTGGTGTGGCGGGTCGGGTGGAGCGGCCAGCAGCCCCCAACTGCTGGTCGCTCGCCCTTCCCGCCATTGCGCGTCTCCAGATGTCTCGGCGGCTCCTCTTGGCTCGGTCGATCGGTGGTGTGGCGGGTCGGGTGGGCGGCCAGCAGCCCCCAACTGCTGGTCGCTTCGCCCTTCCCACCTGTTGCGCATTTCCAGATGTCGGCGGCGGCTCCTCTTGGCTCGGTCATATCGGTGGTGTGGCGGGTCGGGTGGAGCGCCAGCAGCCCCCAACTGCTGGTCGCCGCCCTTCCCGCCCGCTGCGCGTCTCCAGATGTTGGCGGCGGCTCCTCTTGGCTCGGTCGTGGGTGGTGTGGCGGGTCGGGTGGAGCGCCAGCAGCCCCAACTGCTGGTCGCTCGCCCTTCCCGCCCGTTGCGCGTCTCCAGATGTCGGCGGCGCTCCTCTTGGCTCCGGTCGTGCCGGTGGTGTGGCGGGTCGGGTGGAGCGGCCAGCAGCCCCCAACTGCTGGTCGCCGCCCTTCCCGCCTGTTGCGCGTCTCCAGATGTCGGCGGCGGCTCCTCTTGGCTCGGTCGTATCGGTGGTGTGGCGGGTTGGGTGGAGCGGCCAGCAGCCCCCCAACTGCTGGTCGCTCGCCCTTCCCGCCCGTTGCGCGTCTCCAGATGTTGGCGGCGGCTCCTCTTGGCTCGGTCGTATCGGTGGTGTGGCGGGTCGGGTGGAGCGGCCAGCAGCCCCCCAACTGCTGGTCGCTCGCCCTTCCCGCCCTTTGCGCGTCTCCAGATGTCGGCGGCGGCTCCTCTTGGCTCGGTCGTATCGGTGGTGTGGCGGGTCGGGTGGAGCGGCCAGCAGCCCCCCAACTGCTGGTCGCTCGCCCTTCCCGCCCGTTGCGCGTCTCCAGATGTCGGCGGCGGCTCCTCTTGGCTCGGTCGTATCGGTGGTGTGGCGGGTTGGGTGGA
The DNA here is from genome assembly GCF_040412425.1 of Macrobrachium rosenbergii. Lineage (NCBI taxonomy): Eukaryota > Metazoa > Arthropoda > Malacostraca > Decapoda > Palaemonidae > Macrobrachium > Macrobrachium rosenbergii. The sequence goes on from NC_089795.1 coordinate 83,917,466, forward strand.
GCGGCCAGCAGCCCCCCAACTGCTGGTCGCTCGCCCTTCCCGCCGTTGGCGTCTCCAGATGTCGGCGCGGCTCCTCTTGGCTCGGTCGTATCGGTGGTGTGGCGGGTTGGGTGGAGCGGCCAGCAGCCCCAACTGCTGGTCGCTCGCCCTTCCCGCCCGCCGTTCAAATGTCGGCGTCTCCATTTGTCGGGTGGTGTGGCGGCTCCTCTTGGCTCGCTCGCCCTTCCCGTGATGTCGGCGGCAGCTCGGTGGTGTGGCGGGTCGGGTGGAGCGGCCAGCAGCCCCCAACTGCTGGTCGCTCGCCCTTCCCGCCCGTTGCGCGTCTCCAGATGTCGGCGGCGGCTCCTCTTGGCTCGGTCGTATCGGTGGTGTGGCGGGTCGGGTGGAGCGGCCAGCAGCCCCAACTGCTGGTCGCTCGCCCTTCCGCCCTTGCGGCGTCTCCAGATGTCGGCGGCGGCTCCTCTTGGCTCGGTCGTATCGGTGGTGTGGCAGGTCGGGTGGAGCGGCCAGCAGCCCCCCAACTGCTGGTCGCTCGCCCTTCCCCCGTTGGCCTCAGATGTCGCGGCGGCTCCTCTTGGCTCGTCGTATCGGTGGTGTGGCGGGTTGGGTGGGCGGCCAGCAGCCCCCCAACTGCTGGTCGCTCGCCCTTCCCGCCCGTTGCGTGTCTGCAAATGTCGGCAGCGGCTCCTCTTGGCTCGGTCGTATCGGTGGTGTGGCGGGTTGGGTGGAGCGGCCAGCAGCCCCCCAACTGCTGGTCGCTCGCCCTTCCCGCCCGTTCTGCCTCCAGATGTCGGCGGCTCCTCTTGGCTCGATCGTATCGGTGGTGTGGCGGGTCGGGTGGAGCGGCCAGCAGCCCCCAACTGCTGGTCGCCGCCTTCCCGCCCGTTGCACGTCTCCAGATGTCGGCGGCTCCTCTTGGCTCGGTCGTGATCGGTGGTGTGGCGGGTCGGGTGGAGCGGCCAGCAGCCCCCCAACTGCTGGTCGCTCGCCCTTCCCGCCCGTTGCGCGTCTCTAGATGTCGGCGGCAGCTCCTCTCGGCTCGGTCGTATCGGTTGTGTGGCGGTTTGGGTGGAGCGGCCAGCAGCCCCCCAACTGCTGGTCGCTCGCCCTTCCCGCCCGTTGCGCGTCTCCAGGTGTCGGCGGCGGCTCCTCTTGGCTCGATCGTATCGGTGGTGTGGCAGGTCGGGTGGAGCGGCCAGCAGCCCCAACTGCTGGTCGCTCGCCCTTCCCGCCCGTTGCGGCGTCTCCAGATGTCGGCGGCGGCTCCTCTTGGCTTTCGGTCGTGCTCGGGTGGTGTGGCGGGTCGGGTGGAGCGGCCAGCAGCCCCCAACTGCTGGTCGCTTCGCCCTTCCCGCCCAGTTGCGCGTCTCCAGATGTCGGCGGCTCCTCTTGGCTCGGTCGTGATCGGTGGTGTGGCGGTCGGGTGGAGCGGCCAGCAGCCCCCAACTGCTGGTCGCTCGCCCTTCCCGCCGTTGCGTGTCTCCAGATGTCGGCGGCGGCTCCTCTTGGCTCGGTCGTTCGGTGGTGTGGCGGGTTGGGTGGAGCGGCCAGCAGCCCCAACTGCTGGTCGCCGCCCTTCCCGCCCGTTGCGGCGTCTCCAGTTGTCGGCGGCGGCTCCTCTTGGCTCGGTCGTATCCGGTGGTGTGGCGGGTCGGGTGGAAGCCAGCAGCCCCCAACTGCTGGTCGCCGCCCTTCCCGCCCGTTGCGCCTCCAGATGTCGGCGGCGGCTCCTCTTGGCTCGGTCGTATCGGTGGTGGCGGGTCGGGTGGAGCGGCCAGCAGCCCCCAACTGCTGGTCGCTCAAGCCCTTCCCGCCCGTTGCGCGTCTCCAGATGTCGGCAGCGGCTCCTCTTAGCTCGGTCGTATCGGTGGTGTGGCGGGTTGGGTGGAGCGGCCAGCAGCCCCCAACTGCTGGTCGCCGCTTCGCCCTTCCCCCCGTTGCGCGTCTCCAGATGTCGGGCGGCTCCTCTTAGCTCGGATGCGTATCGGTGGTGTGGCGGGTCGGGTGGAGCGGCCAGCAGCCCCCAACTGCTGGTCGCCGCCCTTCCCGCCCGTTGCGCGTCTCCAGATGTTGGCAGCAGCTCCTCTTGGCTCGGGTCGCATATCGGTGGTGTGGCGGTCGGGTGGGCGGCCAGCAGCCCCCAACTGCTGGTCGCCGCCCCCACCCTTGCGCCGTCCAGATGTCTCCCGGCGGCGGCTCCTCTTGGCTCGGTCGTATCGGTGGTGTGGCGGGTCGGGTGGAGCGGCCAGCAGCCCCAACTGCTGGTCGCCGCCCTTCCCACCTGTTGCGCGTCTCCAGATGTCGGCGGCGGCTCCTCTTTGGCTTGGTCGTATCGGTGGTGTGGCGGGTTGGGTGGAGCGGCCAGCAGCCCCAACTGCTGGTCGCTCGCCCTTCCCTGCCCGTTGCGCGTCTCCAGATGTCGTCGGCGCTCCTCTTGGCTCGTCGTATCGGTGGTGTGGCGGGTTGGGTGGGCGGCCAGCAGCCCCCAACTGCTGGTCGCTCGCCCTTCCCGCCGTTGCGCGTCTCAGATGTCGGCGGCTCCTCTTGGCTTGGTCGTATCGGTGGTGTGGCGGGTCGGGTGGAGCGCCAGCAGCCCCCAACTGCTGGTCGCTCGCCCTTCCCGCCGTTGCGCGTCTCCAGATGTCGGGCGGCAGCTCCTCTTGGCTCGATGCGTATCGGTGGTGTGGCGGTCGGGTGGAGCGGCCAGCAGCCCCCTGCTGATGCTGGTCGCCCTTCTTTCCCGTTGCGCGTCTCCAGATGTCGGCGGCTCCTCTTGGCTCGGTCGTATCGGTGGTGTGGCGGGTCGGGTGGAGCGCCAGCAGCCCCCAACTGCTGGTCGCTCGCCCTTCCCGCCACTGCGCGCCTCCAGATGTCGGGCGGCGGCTCCTCTTGGCAGGTCGTATCGGTGGTGTGGCGGTCGGGTGGAGCGGCCAGCAGCCCCAACTGCTGGTCGCTCGCCCTTCCGCCGCTGCGGCGTCTCCAGATGTCGGCGGCGGCTCCTCTTGGCTTGGTCGTGGGTGTGGCGGGTGGGTGGAGCGCCCAGCAGCCCCCAACTGCTGGTCGCTCGCCCTTCCCGCCGTTGAGCGTCTCCAGATGTCGGCGGCGGCTCCTCTTGGCTCGGTCATTATCGGTGGTGTGGCGGGTCGGGTGGAGCGCCAGCAGCCCCCAACTGCTGGTCGCTCGCCCTTCCCGCCCGTTGCGCATCTGCAAATGTCGGCGGCGGCTCCTCTTGGCTCGGCCGTATCGGTGGTGTGGCGGGTTGGGTGGAGTGGCCAGCAGCCCCCAACTGCTGGTCGCCGCCCTTCCGCCGTTGCCGTTTCCAGTTGTCGGCGGCGGCTCCTCTTGGCTCGGTCGTATCGGTGGTGTGGCGGGTTGGGTGGAGCGGCCAGCAGCCCCCCAACTGCTGGTCGCTCGCCCTTCCCGCCCGTTGCGTGTCTCAGGGTGTCGTCGGCGGCTCATCTCGGCTCAGACAAATAGAAAAATATGGGTTTGAAACAAGGGTGAGGAAAAAAAATTCAGAAATGAATAGGAACACTTCAAGTACTCACAAAATCTTGCATACTCTTACACCCACCCTCCCTCCCTCCTACCTACCTATCCCTACCCTCTCCCTCCTTCCTACCTACCTATCCACCCCCTCACATACACCCCCTTGCATACACACAAACAATTGAGCGCGCTCACATACCACTCACTCACATACACATTTACACATACTTGCACAGGAAACTCTACGTCCATGCTCACTATTGCCCTCTTAATTGGAGTGGGATACTCGCGTCAATACACACTTGGGAGTGCGCCGTGTGGGTCCGCTAATGACGCTGGTGATTAGCCGACGAGAGTCAGCACGCCCGAACGCTTGTTACAGCGCCGTATTTAGTCCGTTAGGGGCGTGGAGTAGTTCATGGAGCCAAGACTAAGTCGCCGTCTGAGTGCGCTAATGGCTCCGGGAACCACTCCTGGTCACCACTTTAAGAGGGGCAAAATAATGAGCAGGAGCAAAGTTAGTGCTGCTTGATTCCTGAGGATCGTGTTCCCTTCTTTCTGCTTCTCTTATCCACGGGATCTCTGGCATTTTGGCACTGGCAAACCCCAACCTTGTTTCCTGGACTGCAACTTTCAAGTGCGTCGACCCTGTGCTTAACAACTCTTGGTGGTTGATGTATACCTTAGTTTTCGAATATGCCCTCTGGTGATTTCTGAAGACGGGTAGGAGGAGGAAAAAGATTCAGGCTTCAAGTCCAGCTTCGAGGAGCTTCACAGGACCTCTTGTTAGTGTTATATGTGAAGGATCTTGGCCCCGAATCCAGCTTCATGGGGGCTTCAGAAGACCTCGCGTTAGTATAGTAATAAACTGAAGACGTGAAGGATTCTGGCTGAGAGAGAGAGAGGGAGTCAGGTGGCCTGATGCGTCTTCTCCACTGTCTTCTATCAAGGCATCATCCTCCACCAAACCTCTTCTCTCCCTATCTTCCTTCACTTTATCTCGCCACCTAATTCTCCGTCTTCCTCTCGATCTTCTTCCTCTAACAGGTTCTCTAAAGACTCCTGCCACTCTCCAGCCCTTCTCTGTAGGTCCTCCTCATCCTCAGCAATAATGACCAGATCAACAGCGTAGAACAATTCCCACAGCACTTCATTCCTGATCTTAACACATCCATGACCAGCACAAACAAAAATGGTGTAATCCAACACTAACTTCAAAGTTTTTCGTTTCCCCAATTGATCATATTACTTTTGCGCTCGTTCCCTTTTCTGGGCCTTTACTCTTCCTCTTTCTCCAGGCCTATAAATGCACCATAAATCTCCTGGCTTCACCTCCAGCCTCTTTTCCTGTAGCTTTCTTACTATGAAGATGCCCTCCACCGTCCCTCTTCCTCTCACGAATCCATACTGCTGTTTCCCGACTTTACAATTTCTCTTCATCTCTCATCCAGTATCCTCTCTAAAACTTTCAATCCATGCCCTGTTAGACTTGAGGTTTTTCGAGCGTCCTTTCGGCCCCCTAACTGCAACCCCTTTCATTAATTTTGCTGTACCTCCGTTCATATTTTCAGCTTTGAATGGCCTCATAAGTCCCAACGGTTGGCCTTTTGCCTAAATTTTATACTGAATTCAATTCATCAGTGACTGCTTAGCTGAGCTTGTGCGACAGTAAAAGGCTAGAATAATTTCAGTTTTTATTTTATTTTTATCAATTTTTCAAGAATTATATTTTTGAATTTCAAAACGAGGAGAAATAATGAGCATGGATTTGAAAATTGGACGATATATATAAAAAAGCCATTAGAGGAGAGAAGTACAATGTGATATTTTCTAAAAGTTTAAAAAGAAATGATATACACAGAAAACTTGAATGTCTCTGATTATAGAAAACTGATATTGAAGGGGTGACTCACTCTCTCTCCTCAACAATGCATTATGTATGTATGTATGTATGTATGTATGTATGTATGTATGTATGTATATATATATAAATATATACTGTATATATACATATATATACATATGTATGTATAATGCATTTCATATGCTTATGTATGTATATTACGCGAAGACGCAAAAGCTCTCTCTCTCTCTCCATTTGCAGTGACCTTTAAACTACTATAACTAGGCTATGCGTTTCCAATAATGTCTTGGGTATTATTTAATTTAAACCATTATTGCACGTAGGACTTGAAAATATAACTGTCCTATGTTTTAATCCTATCAATACTCTCATTTAGTAAGTTAATGCAGTGCTTTCAAACTGATATGATGCAGTAGGTAAGGGTTTCGTACCCTAGGTTAAGTAAGGGCATTTGCTAGAGAAACGAACGTCAAAAACGTTAAAAACACTCATTAAAACACAGTAAAATGGTATTTTCAAGTCCAAAACACAATAATGGTTTAGAGTAAGATTTTACCATGTCTGATTCTATAATGAAGCTTTACATAGAAAATTGGGTTTCGCATTCCCCGTCGACTCTACTAGGTGCCGTAATAACTCCTATTGAGCCTAAACAAAAGTTCTGGATGAGGTGTGTGGCAGACATTGGCTTTTTGGAATGGTATGGAATGTAAAATTTAAGCCAAGCGCTGGGACCTGTGTGGTCAATTTAGAGCTGAAAGGGAAATTGAGAATAAAAAAGGATTTAAAGATGAAACAGGAGAAAAATCTCGCAGCTGCACTATGAAGCAATTGTTAGGAGAGGGTGGAAAGTAAGACGGAAGAAAGAGAATAGGAATGGAGGTACAGTAAAAGGAATGATTGGGGTTGCAGCTGGGTGTCCGAATAGACGCTGCAAAGAACATTAAAGTAATGCCTACAGTGCATTCTTTACCAAATTGGTTAACCTATTACTAAACGCGAGAGTAAAATTAGGGACATCACGAAATTCGAGCTCGCAGTAGGCTTTAAAGAAACCCATCCTTGGTATGTCCTATATTCATTCTTTAGTACTATGATATTTCATAAGGGTTTGCCCCGTAGGTTCTTTGCTGCGTCCCTTCGACCCCAGGCTGCAACCCCCTTTCATTCCTTTTACTTTACCTCTATTTATATCCTCTTTCTTCCATCTTACCTTCCACTCTCTCCTAACAGTTGTTTCATAGTGCAGCTGCTGCGAGGTTGCTCTGCCGTTAAACTTTTTCGAAACTTTCAACTCTCAATTTCCTTTTCAGTGCTGAATGACTTCAGAGGTCCCAGCGCTAGGCCTTTAGCCTAAGTTTTATTTTCCATATCATTCCAGTAAGGGTTTGGTTGGCAACCTGCCTTCTGTCACATGCCTAGACTTTGATCCCTTGAATATTAGATTATGGAATTTGGCACAATTAATGAGCAATGGTCGTCCAGTAAACCAGAGACACTGGAATGTGGGGAAATTCTCATGGCCTTAAATTAGAGGCCAAATCAACTTACAATGTAGTTAAGTATATGAATTTAACCAGACCACTGAGCTGATTAACAACTCTCCTAGGAGCTGTTGAAGGATGAACTTACTTTACGTAGTGAAGCAGTAGTTTACCCCTAGCAACGAGACCTACAACTTATTGTGGGATCGAAACACATTATAATCCAAGTCAAATCCCGTACGCAGAAGATATCAAAAAGATTACTGAAGCTCTGAGGAGAGAAAAAATAATCGAAAGTTTCTTGCGCATAAAAAATACGCATAAAAAGGCCCAAAAATCTTTGACAAGGTGTACTACGCTCTCTCAAGGACAGCTTCTTACCCTCTACCAGAATTATAATGGAAACGGTCAAAGCCGAAGAAGAAAAACATTATCGTGAGAACTAAAATATAACAGTTATCGTAACATTAAATGACCAGTTGTCACTAAACAACTTCCTTAACTTCACTGACGGAAGTTAAGGAAAGTATTAATGTGTAAAGTGACCGTTAGGTGCTCAAAAAAAAAAAAAAAAAAAAAAATGAAATTGCAGCAATCTTAGAATCCGAATGAAGAAAGAACGACACACCTACAAAAACAATTGCCAAATAGTAGTTTCTAAAATACTGAGAATTCACTGGTACTCGAACATGAAAATCGCGGAGTTGCATACCTGCTTCGTAAATATAAGTTCAATCTTAGAAGTTATTTAGTGAACTGGACGCCCTCGCGTGACCTGACACGAATGTGAGCAAGAGTTTTTAGATGCTAAAGGCAATAGTTGATCACGATTTGGGCCGTTAGACTTGGAAATCTATTCTGGTCGTCATTCTTATTATTCAGATTTGAAATATTTTATATCAGTTATTATTTTATAATTAAAAATGAACTTCATCGTAGTCGTTAGTAAATATATTTTCTATGGCTTTCTACAACTAAATAGAGTAGTAACCGAGGTTGTCAAAATTGTACATTTGTCATTATAAACTTTTAAACAACTTAAGAAAATCGTGGAAATGAGGTATTATGGAACCTTGCAACAGAATATATACGAGGCGTGTTGTCTGCAAGGGGTTCACAAAGTGCAACTTGTTCCCTTAGTATATATCAGCAGGTGGCGTCCATCTTTGTCAGGGAAGAATCCGTCAACAGTACTGAACTCACGTTCCTCGAATCACTCACCAATCGGGGATGGAAACTGGTAAACTTCTTTTAAGGGTGAAAGCCTTTCAAATCTTTGTTTAAACCAAACAAGTAAAAGATACGCCAGAAGTTTCTTCCCGGTGCAGTCAGATTTCTTTACAGCCGCTACAAAAGTATAATCAAGGCCACTGAAAATAGATTATCTTTAGGGGTCTCAGTATAATGCTGTATAGCCATGACCCATGAAACTCTCAGCCAGCCGTGGTGGCCTTTGTTGTTGCGTTGCCAGAAGCGCGATTATGGCTAACTTTAACCTTAAATAAAATGAAAACTGTGAGGCTACAGGGGTGCAATATGGTATGTTTTCCTCCTTTTACACCTTTCACTGTCAATTTCCATTTCAGCTCTGAATGACCTCACAGGTCCCAGTGCTTGGCCTTTGGCCTAAATTCTATATTCAGTTCAATTAACAAACGTATTAATATCATATCACTTCAGGGTGTACGGTTTGAGATTAATTACTATATTAAATTTGAGAAATTAATATCATAATTATTTGTGAAAATATTATATGGTTTCGTACAGCAGCTAACAAGTTTTCTTCATTGATCAGAGAGACACAAAATCATCATTCGGGTAAGTTATTCTTTAAAAGGAAAATATAATTTAAGTTAAGGAAAACGGGTGTCTCGGTGTAAATGTCAGATATTGTTTTTAAACACAATAACTTCCTTTTTGGCTTTTGCACTCAGTTCCATTGAACGTAATTTTGGAAACTAATTGGGAGTACTATCCAATCTAAGTTGGACAACAAAACCCGAACGCATTTGTGAGTTAATTCCGCTCCAGAGGCAATTTCTCATTTCAATCAAAAGTGGAAAAGAAACACAAGCCCAATTTCATTCCTGTAGGGCATGACAATGTCTGAACAGGTATCACGCTAGAGACATTTTCCTATAAAAAGTGGTTATTGTTTCTTGGTAAATTGAATTTGTCCCGGTCGTAGGAGGTGACAGAAGAAAATTACGTGAACGTCAAAGGAGTGTGGCGCAAAGCATTTAGCAGCTCGTGCACAAGAAGAATGAACAGCTGCGAACCACTGGTGTTTAAGAAGATTTTCCCATGAAGCCAAAGTTTAACAGGAAAGCTTGTGAGATCATTTAGGGCAGTGGCTGGGGCACCGAAAATATAAAAAGTTAAGTATGTCTCAGTTTAACCAGACCACTGAGCTGATTAACAGCTCTCCTAGGGCTGGCCCGAAGGATTGGGTACTTTTACGTGGCTAGAACCAGTGGTTACTAGCAACGGGACCTACAGCTTATTGTGGAATCCGAACCACATTATAGCGAGAACTGAATTTCTATCCAGAAACAAATTCCTCTTGTTCTTCACTGGCCGGTGGAATTCGAACTCGCGACTAACAGAATGGTAACTGAGGCGGACCCGCTCACCCCAGCGAGGGCAAAAAAAAAAAAACGATAAATAGGATGTGGTTGCATAGAGGAAAACAGCCAAACCAAGGTACCTTAGGTAGTTATGGTTACTGTAGCTTTTTTGTCATTACTTTTCATGTCGTTAAGAAGGGACTTGAATATTATTCCTTTCAGAATTTAAAAAAAAAAAAAAAACAGTAATTGGGATAGGTACACAAGATAATATTGGGATTATTTAAGGAAATTTTCTCAACCACTTTTGTAAGAAGAATGACTTACGTATACCACAAACTTCCAGTAAAATTAGGTTAATAAACCAAAAAATGGACTTTGGAATCTTTAATTACCATGACAATATGCACACTCTCAATAGTCAAGCGAGACGTCCACAAAGTGAGGGATTTTTATTTTTATATTGTAATTGTACATGGCGATAAACATTTAACAGAAATAAATTCTGAAACTGTCATTTATCGTGCATTCTTTATATGTCAAAGATCCGTGAAAACAGGTCATCCTGTGGTTGCTTGCTAATTGAAAAACAAAGTGAATGATGATTTTGACAAGTTTTTACAAAGAACACACATACACATATATAAAGCACACATATGTGTATATTATATCTATTTATCTGTCTATGTATGAATATATCTGTCTATCTATCTATATATATATATGCATATATATACAAATATGTATGTTTGCTTGTGACAGTATATACTGTACATCAGAACCAGCTGGTGTTACTGTATGCAGTTCTCTGAAACAACTAAATAATATTCTTCAGAAATATGATGCTGAAGGTGGAACGAATGTTGTCACTATGAAACAGACTGAAGTAATTCTACAAATCTGAAATAGCATTCAGGACGACCTCACCTCACAACATAATGAGACTGAGAGATTGAGGCAATAAATACAAAAGAGGTGCTATATTTATCAAGCGATGTTCATAAAGTATGAAGGTTACCATTATAATTATTATTATTATGAAAGTAAAATTCCATTGTGAAAAAGAATGAATCAGAACAGATAAAGAGACGACTAAAATTAAGTGTTAGTTTAAACAGTTTATAAGATTAATAACCGAGTTATTTAAGAGACGTGAAAAAATTTACATTGTGACTTACATGACACAAATCCGTGTTCTCTCTCTGCTATATATATATATATATATATATATATATATATATATATATATACTCTACCTATCTATATATATATATATATATTCGTCACTGCTCTCATAAATTATGCAATGAAAGCTTCAGCCGTGTACATATTATTTTTTACAGATAGATACACACATACGGAGTGAGAAAGCCGGGAGGGAACAGTATGGGTATTAATATGAGTGATAATTACAAAGCCATAACTTTGCAAGGGATCAGAAATTTTCAGTTACAAATTTCACTTCCGATTCGTCTTTTAGTTTTCTGTAAAATAAAACTGTTGTGCCGGCTTTTTCTGTCCTCCCTCGGATCTTAAAAACTACTGAGGCTAGAGGGATGCAAATTAGCATGTTGATTATCCACCCTCCAGTCATCAAACATACCAAATTGCAGGCCTCTAGTCTCAGTAGTTTTTATTTAATTTAAGGTTAAATTTAGCCATAATTGTGCGTCTGGTAACGATATAGGATAGGCCCCCACCGGGCTGTGGTTAAAGTTTCATGGGCCGCGGCTCATACAGTATTATACCGAGACCACCGAAAGATAGATCTATTTTCGGTGGCCTTGATTATACGCTGTAGCGGCTGTACAGAAAACTCGATTGCACCGAAGAAACTTCGGAGCATTTTTTACGTGTTTAATTTAACATTAGCAAGCAAGACTTCTTGTTCAGTAATTCTTAATATTTTGCTTCTGTGCGTTGAGATACTTAGGGGAGTCAAATTTCTCGCCTTATATGGTTATACTATTCTTGCTTTTAAGACAAACTTTGTCTTAGTTTAAGATTTCCGATGAATCTGGTTTTGTGCAAAAGATGCAGATTTTTCAAATGCAAACATTCAAACAGTCTGTATCATTAATTCCATGGAGGAAACATTTATCAAAAACTTTTTTTTCAGTGAAGATGAATTATTCATACTAAGTAATGCATTCCCAGCACCGATGGCAGTCGTTGTCAGTCTGCAGATCTAAAGCAACCCGTACGATCAGTAATTACTGAAAATTCCTTCCAGTGTCAAACTAGGACGTCCACTAACGGTCAGTGCGTTTACCGTATTGTTAAGGATAGACTGCCGTGGTGATTAGACAATCAAATAGCTTCCTCTATTTTTGATAATGAGTTGTGTTGATGGGATTAGGGCTTGTTGCGGCGCATCTCTTTAAAGAAACGAAAAGACTAAATCAAAATGGGTGTGAAGTTGGCTACAGGAAGGGATTTAAAATCACACATATTTTTTGATGGAAGAACTGAGATTTGAACCACAAGACTGGCTTAATTATTTAAGAATGGACAGAAACCTATGATCAGTTGCTTTCTGTGTTACTCCTTATATTAAAAAGCAGGATACTAATATTACTCCTGTAGATATTTGATTTTTTCTTCATAAGTCTGTGGTTGCATCAGGGATGCACTTTTCTTTAAGTTTTCTGCTAATTTTCCATACCTTCGTTTTTTATATTTATTCAGATAATGTTTGACTTAATTTGCCAAAGGCATGGCTATTCTTTGTATAACTGAAAAAATTCATTAAAATTCTCTATCTTCCGGCATCTTAACTGCCAAACCTCCTCCAAATCTCACCAGCATTCCCTCACCTCTGGCCATGCGGTTCACACTGATAACAACTGACTGGTAGCCATTCACGGTCAATGTTCCCTTCAATTGCGCGTTAGCCCCGCCTCCAAAATCAAGCGAGTTTGATTCTCATCAGTGTAACTGACAGTTGTACTGACAGGCCTCGAGTAATCCCATTCGATCATTTTTGCCAAGTTTGAGAATTCCTTCAGTATTACTGATCGTGAGATGGCCTTTGCTTTAGTCAGTGTCATTTACATATCTCCATCTTCCTCACTCCGGCTTCAACGTATCTCGATGTAGCAGAGAGGCAAAAGTGGTAATTTGACTTTCTCTGAAACGACGAACTTGCCTTGAACAGGGCGTGGCTGTGTTTAATCTCCTGGCTGGGCGTTGCAGGACCGGCAAAGGTCCCGATGATCGTGTACGAGGAAAAATCGCCCGTCTGCGCCGTCTGGCCTACGCTTACCTCCAGATCGCGGACGTGAGTAGAGGCTAGGTAGGTTGATTCGGCCAAGACCCTGATTTCCGTGATAGTTTTTACCTCGGGTAGTTCTAACAAGAAGTAGGCGTTTGCAGTGTAATACGTGTAGTAGCAACCCAAATCGTACCAGTTATACATTCCGTCGACCAAAGTGGCTGGGGGACCAGACCAAGAGGCGGGACCTGTCGCGGTGACCAAGGCATTGAAGGCGCAATCCCCCGCTTCCCTGATCGTAGCACTCCAGAGGCACCTCACTGCAGGCACATAGGATGACGAGATCAGCAGATTGGACATGATGCACCCCTGAGACGACCCGACACACCAGACATTACCAACCCGCTTTGGGCGCATCTATTCCACACACACGCAGAGAAAAAGTTCCTCGTCTCCGTCCGTGGTGTTTCGGGACGGTCTCTGGTTTCGCCTACGGAATTCAGACAACATCGAGGCCAAGGCTTGTGGGAAGATGAAAAAAACCCCAGCAAAACTAGGCTGCGTTTGATGCCGTCATGTCAGCCACATGTCCTCGAAGGAACACAGATCAGCTTTCCCTCGGAAAAACTCCCTTGGGACACGTCCTTCCGGACAAGTGACGGAATCAGACTGCCCTGGCCTGCTGCCCTCCACAGCTTTCTGTATTCAACAATATCGATGAGTTCTGAGGCCCAGCCTTCTAACGATGTTTCACCACTGCTGGGTTCGTTCTGTTCACACGATCGTATAAAAAACTGTGCAGTGGCAGAGTTAATTATACGTTGTCGAGGAACTGCGGCGATAGCATGCTCTTCCTAAAAAAAAAAAAACTTCCCTGTGGATTGGCAGTGGTTGGTGCCTGAGCTTCTTAATTAAAAAATCTCTAACTTAAAGGAAAAATCTGCTTAACAAACAGTTCTTGGCCTTTGTGTATGGTTTGTTTTTAGGGTGCTGTATGAACTTGCTACATGGTTCACACAGCACTCTCATAAAAGACACTTTACTGTTCATGCGATTTTCTTTTATCGCTTCCGACAGAGACAAATTCAATTTACTAAAGATCAGTAACCAGGTCATATAGCAAAAAGTCTCTAGCGTGCTACCAGTTCAGTAAATCGAGGTTGCTGGAGACGTGTCTGTTCTAGAAATAGGTACTATATTTTATTTGAGGACACTTAATATGAACTTGCTAAAGAATAAAAAAATGCGTTCTGATTTTTAATTTCAAACCTTGATTGGATGGTACACCCAGTGAGTTTCTAAAATTACGTCCATTGAAACTGAACGCAGAAGCCGGAGAACTGAAATAGAAAATTTAGGCCAAAGGCCAAGCGCTGGGACCTATGAGGTCATTCATCGCTGAAAATAATGGGGAAATAATTGTTAGGAGAGGGTGGAAAGTAAGGTGGAAGAAAGAGAACATGAACGGTAGTATAACAAAAGGAACGGAATTGGTTGCAGCTAGAGGCCTAAGGGACTCCGCAAAGAACCTCAAGTAATGTCTACAGTGCACCATGTAAGGTGCACTGATGGAAAGGTCTCCTTATGGAGCAGAAGCCAGAGAGGTATCGGGACACCAGTTTTCTTTAGCCGAAATTATCATTTTCGTTTACAGAATAATTTACCCAAATTATGATATTCTGTATTTCTGATCACTGATTAATAACTAACTTGCTAGCTGTTGTGCGAGACCATAGAACACTTTTACAAATAACAATGATATTGATTTTTAAAAATGTAATAAATATTTGATCTCAAATCATACGCGTTCAAGTGTAATTGTATTAAGAAGTTTGATAACCTGAATAGAATTCCAGTAAATCTCACGGCTTATATCGTTGTCAGTCAGTACCTCGGTAGAGGTGAAACATTCTTTTTCAAGGCAGGAGTTTCGTCCTCATATAAATGAGTAGAAATCAAGGAAGTACGTCCGGCTGATGAAGAAAAAAAGGCTCTCAGCTTGCGAAATATACAGCAAAGGTTGCTAGGATACTCTGGTTTGATATTTATTCATTAGGCATTCAAATGCGTCATTGCGCGTTCAAGGCTAGTTTGTTCCGGTGGCTTCTGGAATTCAGAAACTCTTGTTGGTAGTCTTTTCTTTTTTTGTCTTTCGCTTTTTCTTTGTTCCCGGTCTGAAATGTGGATTTTAAGGTTCACTGTACTTTCATTTTGTGCCTTTTTTTTTTTATTTCCCATTAGCCGGTTTTAATATTCATTAGTTCTTTTTGTGCTTCCGCCAGTGAATGTGGACAAAGGTTTATGTATTCACTTGTGCTGCTTCGATATTTGGTTGGTTGTCTGCCCACTGGATATCCAGAAAGATTTGGAGTTCGTCGTAAAGCTCGTGAAATGATGGCGGCCTATGTTCTTGGGCGGAATGGGGTTCAGATGCAAAAATATATATATATATATATATATATATATATATATCATATATATATATATATATATATATATATGTGTGTGTGTGTGTGTGTGTGTGTTGGTGTGTGTATGTTTGATATATATGTACACTTACATATATTTATATATATACACTTATACATATATACATATATATATATATATATACCTTATATATATATATATATATATATATATATATATATATATATATATATATATATATGTATATATATATATATATATGTATATATATATATATATATATATATATATATATATATATATATATATTAAATATGAGTATTCCTGGAGTTTATGAGTTATTAAGCTCGCTATAGGCATTATTTGCTTTTGATGCAGTTTGCTGATAAATATCTCTTGACTGGATAAATAAGGTCTTTACGTAAAATTATAACATTAGCCTGTTGGCTGCTTTGTAGCATGTTCTTCTCGTATTACTCAGCCTGTCATATCTTACGTCGTGAATCAAATTACTCCACAACAAAGGTTCCTTGGTATGCAAGAAAATAACATGCCTACGTAATTCCTGCAGTCTTCATCACCTTTAAATTCATACAGTGCAACCGACGATTTTCTTGGAAGACGGAAGTTCATCCAGTAAACTTGCACGAGATATTGCCCAGTGAGCTACTTGTTCGTTCAGTTCTTGATTAAAGTGATTCCCGTTCACTTAGTTAGGATTTGATTGCCATTTACGTTTAAACATGCGCGAAGCCCTTTCGACGTCCATTTACAAATAATGCTGAAAAGTAGTTGCAACAGTGTACTTTGAAAAATGAAAACTTGAACATTCGATATTTAAGAAAAATTATATACACAATTGTGAAAGGTACAACACACCATGAAGAAAATATGAACAAGTCACACTGAATATTGAGGTAAGATTTATCCCTGAGCACAAAATATCACCCGAAAACATTTCGGTTCGCTATTTAGGAGGAAGATAAACTCACTCAACTAGAATCTTAGAGTTTCTACCATAAATCATCGTAAGGTCAGTGCGGGTTTAGATAAGGAAGAGTGCATCGATTAAGTGCTTGTTGGAGATTGAAAAAATGGCTATATAAAATACTTGGACCTAGAAAAAGAAAACATGACAAAATTAATAGAGGCAACGAGGGTTTGATGAGTATATTGTACACATTCAGTTGATGGAAGGACGAGAAGTCTTCATGAAAGTAAAGCCTGTGTTATTTAATGGAGACGTGAGAGTGATTGGGATCATGTAGCCACGGTGTGACCGATTGCAGCTCACGGATTCCTTCTACATTAGCATCAACAGGAGTGAGAAGGCCTCTTCCAGCTTCAAATCCCAGATACTGAACAGTTGCCTTTTCAAACTCACTTTTTTGTCCTGCTTCCCGTAGTTTCTTGAACTACTTCTTCTTCGTTTAACGTGCTTTTTCCCATTTTTTATATGGGGTAAGCACACGATGCCCTCTTTTGAAGGACTTTGATTTGGCGTTGGGGTAAACCGTAGCCTCGATTGGCTGAACACTTTCCTTAAAATCTTCAGATGTTCTTCCCATGTACTAGAATAAATCACAATGTCATCAAGGTATATACCAACTCCTTCTATGGATCCTAGCAGTTGATCCATCACTTGTTGGAATGTTGTAGCTGCATTCATCAGCCCAAACAGCAAAACAGTGTATTGGTACAGTCCAAAAGGAATAATAAAAGCTGACAGCTATTTAGCATTCTCATCTAAGGGAATTTGAAAATATCCTTTCAACAAATCTATCTCAGAAACAAATTTGGCTTGCCCAATATTATCAAGTAATAATTTGTCAATAAGGCAAGGGATAACTATCAGCCACACTTATAGGAATTCAGTTTCCTATAATCAGTACACATCTAAATGAGCCATCTGGTTTCTTCACCACACATGAGAGCTGTAATGACTTGAACTGGATTCTGCTAATTCATGCCAACAAATACTCCACTTCTTTCTTCAAAACATCTCAATGAAAAGGTGATAAGCGATATGCTCTCTGTTTAAGGTTTTCCATCTTCTCTGATCTTTATCTCATGCTTTTATCAGATCAGTACGCCTGGTACATCTGCAAAAATTTCAGAAACTTCTAATCACCCCATAATTCCACTTTGCTCAACACTCAGATGTTTTAATTTTATTCTCCAAATTTTCCCAATATGGAAGAATTGTTCATCTTGTTTTCAGCTCCCAATTCGTAGCCATCATTGTCCTCTGTAGATGAACTTGTCTGCGTTATTGACACTGTTTCAGTTTTAGTCTCTGAGAAGTAAGCATTTCAAAAGATTCAAATGTAACTTCCTCTGTTGTTTCCTTCTTCCTGAGTGTTTCAATCCATAAGTTCGATCCTTAACTTCTCTGTTATCCTACAGGGACCTTGAAACTTATTTAGTAAGGGAGATCTTTTCACTAGTAAGGACACTAGAACTTACTGTCACTACTAAAACTTCTTAGCTTAGTCTTCAGCATCATATCTCCTTTTCATTTTATCTTGACTTATTTTCAGATTTTCTAAAGAATCTTTAATTTCTCTTAACCTTGTCCTCAAAATTCTTCACATATTCTCCTTGGATTTCCTTGATTTTCTTCCCAATTTTCTGCAGAATCTTCAATGGACCTCTCACGTCTCGACCAAAAATCATCTGATTAGGAGAACATCCACACTTTCTTGATAAGCATTCTAACTTTAAACAACATCAGGGTAAACCAGCATCCCATTCTTTTCCTGGCTCACAACAATACTTAGTTAATATGCTTTCAATAGCTGGTGGAATATTTCCCAGGCTCCTTGAGACTGGATGATAAACTGATTGATAACTGTTTATATATATATATATATATATATATATATATATATATATATATATATATATATATATGTATGTATTACTTATATTATATATATGTATATATATATAATACATTTACACATATATATATGTGTGTGTGGAGTGTGTATTATGTACACAAATTATATATATATATATATATATATATATATATATATATATATATATAATATATATATTATATTATATATACATACACATACATACACATATATATATATATATATATATATATATATATATGTGGGCATGTATTAATACACACACATTTATATATATATATATATATATATATATATATATATATATATGTATTACATATATTATATATATGTATATATACTTATATATACATACACACATATATATACGTGTGTGTGGGTGTGTATTATGCACACACACACAATATATATATATATATATATATATATATATATATATATATATATATATATATATATATATATATATATATATATATTTATATATGACCAGTCACAAGTGCTAGTACCACATGTCATCAAATGGCTCGTAGTACGCCTACATTCTACATACACGTAGAATAAATTTCTTTAATTAAAATTTCGTACCATATTGTGTTTATATATACCAATATAAACTGCGTAAGAAAAATTATTTACATTTTCATGCATGTATAATTTTAAACTGAATCACTATCAGTCTTGCATTAAATTACAAGATAATTTATTCTGCTGTGAAGTGATTCCCAAGAACATGTACGAATGTAAAATTCTTCCGACGATGATGAAACTGAAGTCATAATTTTACCTTTAAAGAAAATGTACTTGATATGAATTTTAAATAAAAGATAAAAAAAAAAACTTTTTTATTATTTCCTATGAATATGATAAAATTACTGAACCACAAAGAAACCAATACAGTTAATGATTCTCATTCGCACTAAGCTACTAAGATTAGTCTACAAGAAATAAATAAAAAAAAAATTAAAAAACCTTGTATTTGCAATTTTTCAGCACTCCGAATATACATACCATTTAGTACTCAATACTGGCCTTTGTTTACCTTAGAAAGAAAACGGCGGAATTTTTTAAACGGAAAACGAGCAGCACTGGTTCACTCCACTCAGGGTTACCAACCTGACTGGTTCAAACAAGTTGCATTCTAATAGTTAATTACATTTATTTCCAGACCAATAGAGGAACCACACATAAACTTTTTATTTACCTATAACTTAGTGTTCGACACAAAATTCAGCAAGGTCTACCTTGCATTTTATTTCAATTTGGCGAAAATACACTTGAAAGTGGTCGACACATGGTGATGGGGGGGTGCACTTACCGTGTCTACACATAATAGCAGTGTGATTACTTCATAAATTATTCCTTGATCGGAGTGAAAAATTATTAAATTACCAAATTATTAGACTGAAAAAATACATTTGAAATTCCAAAAGTGAATAGCACGACCACCGAAGTCGGCAAATTGAAATGGATTTCGGATAAACACTATTCATGGCAAAATTTTTTTCCATTTATCTTAACGCAAACTGGAACAAGTAACATGAAATTTAAGAAACACGTAATTACAACATTTTCCAAAGACTAGATTCTACTCAAAACGAGGCCTTGATGAAAATTATTGCGCGTAAAATTTTGTAGGGGGTTAATTCGATGATGATGTCATGCCTTCTGAAGTCACTGTAATGTTTTGCTTTTTTTTTTATATATATTTCCACGCCTCACTTAACATTTATCTTGTTTCCCTTTTATTCTACTTTTCATTGTCTGACATACAATCTTGAAATTTCTCTCCTAAGGTGCTGTGATGATTTGTAATGGCACTTATTTTATGCCGTGTCTAAACGGTAGCACCAAATGGCGTAATTGTTGTCGTATAGTTAACGTAGGCCTAGCATATTTCGCAAGCTGAAAGCTGTTTTGTCCCATCCAAGGCTTAAAGAAAGTTTTGTTATTTGAGTATATATGCAATTCCATGATACATAATGCTAATTATGCACACGCGCGCGCGCGCACACACACAATATATAGGCCTACAGTATACACATTACCAATTGGTTCTTAGCCACGTAAAGTAAGTCTAATCCTTCGGGCCAGCCCTAGGAGAGCTGTTAATCAGCTCAGTGGTCTGGTAAAACTAAGGTATACTTAACTTTATATGTGTGTGTTATTTGTATTTCTGTCAATTAGGGGAAGGTATTGGAAAGACTTTTTGGTCGATTCATTCCTAGTAAACAAAGATGCCAGTCTTTTGCTGCAAGATGACTAACATAGACGACTTCAGCCGTTTTGCTAGTACTAGCTTCTTTCTGTACACTGACGGGAAGCTGCTTAAAGATGCCATGAATGTGCCTCTAATATGTTGTCTGGGGAGACAGTTTGTGTAGCTATCGTAAAATTCTTGTCTATTCAGGAAATATGGTTGTTGGGGGGCGAGGGACTAATCACGGCGTCAAACTTTATAGAATACAATATAGAACTGAGGCCAAAGGCCAAACATTAGGACATAAGAGGTCATTCAGCGGTGAAAGGGAAATTGGCGGTAAAATGGCTTGAAAGGTGTAACAGGCGGAAAACCTCGCAGTTGCGCTAAGAATCAGTTATTAGGAGAGGGTGGAGAGTAAGATGAAAGAAAGAGAATATGAACGGAATTACAGCAAAAGGAATGACAGGGTTGCAGCTAGGGGTCGAATGGACGCTGCAAGAACCTAAAGTAATGTCTACAGTGCACCCACAGGGTGCACTGGCGGCCTCCCACCGCCCCCGCCTCCCCTACGGAATCAGATTTTATAGGATGATTGCCATCTATGAGTGTTCTTTGCCTACTAAGCAGCTAATGTTTCATATTCACTCCTTCTCCCCCTTTTTTTTAACTTCTGATTTTATTTGGGCCCAGAGAAGTTCGACCATTAAACAGGTAGTAATAAGATGGCCGTTGCAGCACTTTGGACCCGCGATTACCAGTTGTTTACTTAACCTAACAAATTTGATTTTTTACTTAAGAAGCTTGTAGATCTCAAACACTTCAAATTTTGTAATGGGTGGATCATGATCAATATTATTTGGCTCTGACCACTAAGTTATTTTAGTCTATTTGCTGTTGACCGTTGGAACTGTGTACAGTATTTGGAATGATGACATTAAAAACCTTTGAATTATTGTTGATATTTGAAGAAGTTCATTTTCAAACCAAAATTTAAACTTATTCCCAAACTATCGACTCGTGATAATCATTTGTTCCATGCTCTAGGCGTAAAACCTTGGCTACCCCTAGCAAGTAAGATGGTAAACCTTTCTCCTTTCCCATATTTTAGTTTATTTTAAAGTCATGGTTTGTAATACATACCCGTGTTGCCAGTGATTGTATGTAAAGGGTGGGGTAAATCTATAAAATGTATAATCAGTATGTACTGACACACATGATATGCACAAGACTATGTTAAATGCATGAAAAACGTGCTAGTATGCCCTCACACGGTTTGTTCCAGAATTCATAATGTTTTTGTTGGATATGATACGAGGAGTTACATTCATATACCTGTTTTGAAGGAAAAATGTACGAACTATACGTAATAGGCTACATAGGCACAAGGCCGGTACGGTATAGGCCTACATTTTAGACGTTTGCATAGCCTAACTACTATCAAGACGAATATTTGCATTTTGATTCCTAGCCCATATTTATATAGTATTAGGAGCATTTTTGTCTTGATTTAACAGAAAACAGAATGAAATGAAAGAGACGTTTTCTTTTCAGCCAGTGTCGTGACTGTCGTCTATTGTTATGATCCTGGAAGCCTCGATTGTTGACGTATGCGAAGCTTGTTTTAGCTTGTGTAAATAAGAGAGCCACAGGAACAACAAAATTGCTCATATAACCACATAAGGCCAGCCAAAATAATGCAGCAATGCTCTCAAGCAATTGCTGTTTTGAAAGGCCTAAACGACTAGGAAGCTGCTGGCAAGATAATCGGTTGAAGATGTCCTCCCGGCAAAAGATAGGCGGTTGTTCGTTTAACCTCTCCTCATTAAGCGGTGTTCACACGATTATTCTTGTAATGTCATTCACAGGACTGACAGTATTTGAAGACGGTTATTCTTGAGAACACATAATCATTGTGGAATGTCATTTCTGTCATAAGTCAACTCTAGTGGGGACAGCGCTCGGTTGTCTTGAGTGAGCCCGGGAAGAACAACGGGGAGAAAGCGAGTCTTGCCATAATGCTGGCATTTTCTTTAAAAATAAGTCGTAACCGCAAATGATGGGTGAAAGACTGGCTTACCTTTTGTACATATATTGAAATGCTGCAGAAATCTCCTGTCGTCGTCGCTTTCAGCAAGTTTTGAAAATGCCATCCCGCGCGCTGAAGTACACTCCACGGTGAAGGTTAGATCACTGAAACGATCGACATTCAACTTGTCAAGACAACTGGGCGGTCAGTCTTTCACTTATTCCGTAAGCTCCGGCCACAAGAATGATGGGCGTGAATGAAGGATTTTAATAACATTCGATGCTGCAGTGCCAGAGAACGTTAAATCAATCTGTCAAGAATATTACTCTTAATGTCTTACTCATAGGACTTTATCTGCACTTCGAAAGGTGACTGGTTGTCTAAGCTGTTAAACTGGCATAAGGACAGAACAAGCCTTCGTCCAAAAGTCTGTGTGGGGTAAGATGTCTAAAGGAAAAAGGGCTCTGATGCGGACCTCTGGTTTTGCTCATAATACCGTGATGATCACTAGGTTACCACCAATGAATGTCATCCGCCATTGGCATATAGCCCCCCGTACTCATCTAAGGGGGTCCCCTCCCCCACCCCAGAGATCGGCATTTAGAAGTGTGTAACACTCTTTAACTCTGATGTGAGCTGCAATGGGTCACACCGTGGCTGCATGATCCCAGCAAAAAAACAGTAATGTTGCCGTTAACTGGAAAGAATGAATGTCAGAATTGCTGCCACAATGCCTATAATGTCTGTTCCCAACTACCTCGTAAGTACTCTGTGACTTGCTGTTCCGACAAACTAAATGAACCATGATATACTAAACATCATGGTACTAGGCGTGCTGCGTGATATACTAAATAAACATCATGGTACTAGGCGTGCTGCGGTGATTGGGAAGCAACTGGCTAGGACCATGGACTACCGAGAAAGGAGGTCAGTGACACGTTAAATGCATGCACACTATTAGTAGCAATGCTTGGTGATGCCATGGTGTTGTCAGTAGTAGTAGCACATAAACATGTGTGTACCTTGAATAATAATAATAATAATAATAATAATAATAATAATAATAATAATAATAATAATAATCTGTATACAGTAGGCCTAGTCAGTCTATTTCTTAAATGAGATTAAAATATATCTCATTTCTCACATTGAGAACAAAAGTTTTGATTATTTTTCTCTCCATGTTTAACACTACGAGATAAATCAAATCAGTGCCTATAGTTTCCCCTCGTCGTGATGACAAGTTAAGCATAAATGTTTTGAAAGGAAGAGGCTTTACAACTGAAGGAAAAAAGACTACTTTTAATGCATCAGCGAGCAAACGTCTTGTAACGTACACTTCAAATACTTCAGCTTGCACTTCAGTGTATTCACAGAGCTATGTATTGCACGGTGGCAAGGCCTGCTTGACGTCATGTACAAACCTGCAAGCACGAGGTAGGTTACACTGTTATTGTTATGTAACATGTGCACATCACGTAAGTCGTCAAAATGTTTAATAATTAGCTAGGCAAACTTTACAAGAGAGGATGCCCGCATGTTAACACGAGCTTAGGAAAACTGTAACAAAATGAAGTTAACTATGCTTACTGAATAATTATGCTAACCAAGAAGATAATAAATATAAACAAAATTAACAGCTTCTCAGGAAATAAGCAGAGAATTTTCCCGAGTGCTGCTGTCTTTATAAATGCTTTACATTCTTTTACCAGCCGTTAAAAATGATGCTAATGTAGTAAAGGATGGGAATAGCAGCTCAAAACATTATGGACATTAGGTAACGTCCCTAAAACCAGGCTAGGGTATCTTCATACATCGCAACGCATTTATAAAGGGACAAGGTGAGAGAGAGTTCTGCCCTGGCCAAACGGCGGGAAGCCTAATTGTGGAGTTCCTTCCCCGTAGACTATAGTTACTGCGCACATATTATTTTATTAAAAATAATAATTGTGGTCACACAGTGCAGTACGTCCTCATTGCACGATATTTACCGTGACTATTACCTTTATGTCAAGAACGCACGTTTGTCTGTATTTGTTTTGACAAAGTTATATACTGGACTTTTGCATTCACTACATTCATTCGTGGTCTCGATGACCCTTGTAGTCCCGACGCTAGTTTGACAAACCAGTAATCGAGCTCAAACCTTTGCAGCGTGTCAGTGCGCTGTAATAGGCTGCGAATTTTACACTATTTTGAATGGCATTTCAGTATCAGAAACGCTCAGTAGAGCGCAAAAATTTGTTCTATATATTTTAAATAACCATAATTGGCCTACCAAACTCAAATGGCGCTTCAGTGGAGGATCACTTTCGAGAACTTGTTCGATGTTCATCTCTTCACCTCGGGTTTTCAGACTAGTTTAGGCGCCTCTGAAACGACTTGTAAAGAGTAGTCAGTTGTTCTATGGGATTGTGTTTTTGTTCTCTATCAGCCACATAATTATCAGCGCTTAAAGTGTGATAGTATAGTTTCCCGATGATGCAACGCATATTTCGACTAAGTATCCTGCCTTAAATCAAAATAGTTTGGCTGTTAGTCTTAACAGAGATCTATGGCGTATTAATAATCGGTATAATCAGCTGGGTATATGGCTGAACTTCAGGGGAACTAACGGATCTTTGATTAGCTGATCTCACACCGTGCTTTCATTCTATGGATTGGTACACGGGTTCTTTTTTTGCAGCACCAACTTGAAAACTGTAGGCCTATCATCTGATGTTGCCAGAGAGCGACGTATTAGTTATTAAATTCGCTCCAGAGATGTTCATATTAATGCCACGTGTTCCAGTTCTTTCGTCTACCTCACAATGATAGTACACTGCATGTTCATATATATATATATATATATGTGTGTGTGTGTGTGTGTAAACACCTTTTCCAATCTTATATGTGCTTTAGAATGGTTTCATCATCGTTATTCTGAAACTCACAGGACCTCCATCAATCAAACTTAACTTGCAATTAGTCGCTTTGCACATCTTCGTATATAAACAAAGAAGTGTAAACAAAGATGGTTTAATTAATGTGTTGTTGTTTTATAAGGCTTTCGTTTAGTTGTTTCACTGAATTTTACCCCGTTCCGTGTCGAATCATTCCCCTACGTCTTTACTTAATTGATTTATCTTTCCCCCCTTACAATAGCCATCATTTATCCCCTCCCATTTTTCTCTCATGAGAGAAAAAGCACTGAGAGAGAGAGAGAGAGAGAGAGAGAGAGAGAGAGAGAGAGACCCCTCACCCACCAAGTTTCTTTCCGAGCCATTCCCTTGTGTCTTTACTCTCTTGTAATTCGCTCTTATCTTTTCCCTATACCTCACAATCGCCATCACTGTATCCCTCTCATTTATCTCTGACTGAGAGAAAACCGCACTGAGAGAGAGAGAGAGAGAGAGAGAGAGAGAGAGAGATCCCTCCCCCACTAAGTTTCCTCTCGAGTCATTCCTCTGCGTCTTCTCTCTTGTAATTCGCTCTTATCTTTCCTCTTTACTTCACAATCGCCATTATTCTATCCCTCCCATCTTTCTTTCACTGAGAGAGAGAGAGAGAGAGAGAGAGAGAGAGAGAGAGAGATCCCTCCCCCACTAAGTTCCTCTCGAGTCATTCCTCTGCGTCTTTCTCTTGTAATTCGCTCTTATCTTTCCTCTTTACTTCACAATCGCCATTATTCTATCCCTCCCATCTTTCTCTCACTGAGAGAGAGAGAGAGAGAGAGAGAGAGAGAGAGAGAGAGAGAGAGAGAGGGAGAGAGAGAGAGATCCCTCCCCCACTAAGTTTCCTTTCGAGTCATTCCTCTGCGTCTTTTCTCTTGTAATTCGCTCTTATCTTTTCCTTTACTTCACAATCGCCATTACTCCTCATCCCCCATTTTCTCACTGAGAGAGAGAGAGAGAGAGAGAGAGAGAGAGAGAGACCCCGCCCTCCCCTCGAGGAAGGCCCCGCCCCGTTTCTCTCTCCCTGTGCAGCCCGGGGGTTGTTGCATCGCCTTCGGCGCAGTCTCGAGCCAAGTTTTCTGCCATGCACACGACCGAACTTGATTAGATTTTTTTTATAACGAACTTAGTGTTTAAGGTTTAATTTATATTTAACGAAGTCATAAGTGTGCTTAAGTGTTTGTTATTATGTGTTTTTCTCGTATATTTATTACCAACGACGTCTTTAATAGTGTTTTAAATGTGTGTGTTTTCTGTTTGACTTTGTAGCGAATTAGGTGAGTGTTGCTCTCATTTCTTGTTGCTTCTTAAGTTTTATTTTTTTTAGATAAGATATTACATCGATAATATAATCAATTTAATCAGCAACTTTTACGTATTAACTGCTCACTGTATGTGTAAATACTTGTTATAAGAATGTCATTTAGGTAGCACTAGCTGCGTGCAAGTTTCACCCTCAGTGATTGAGGAATTTATTCCTTGTTAAAGGTTCTTAACCCCAAGCTAATAATCTATGAAATGCCCTTTGGTTGAGGCTTTGATACGCCCACGGACGAAACGTCGTGCAAGGACGGAACTTTGGGATTTGGGAAAGGGGTCATGAATGAGCCCAAATAATGACTAGCCTTCACGTAGGCCTACTTCATGAATCTAGACCTAAACTGATATTTTTCTTTCCCAGTCGGAACCATTTTCTAGGCCTGTAACATGGTTTACATTATGTTGGTCAGATTAGCCTAACACTGTTGATAAATTGTAGGTTATTGCTGAATCAGTACAAAATCTAGCATTAGAAAGAGACCCTCCAATGCTTAGGGCAGGCTGCTTGCTTGGTTGGCTTAGATTAAGCCAGCACGGGCTCTTGCCAAAAAGCGACCTGTAAGTGGGTTAAGGTGTTAGAAGGTATGTTGAGCCTAGAGGCCTGTTGTGGCCCATTGAGCGTCTCTTAGGCGACAGAAGTGTGCCAAGTTTTTTCATGCCTAGATTAATGGTAAGCTGTTCTTAACCGATATTATGTAGGCCTATGTTTACGTACCAGTTGACCGAAGTGCTTAGGCTTTATACGAGGCGGTCAGAAATTCTAGCATCAGTTTGGTGAGCTTACTACAATCAGTTTAGTCTTTTCCCTACGTATATAGCAAGATTTTGGGATGTCCGTCCATTTCATTTGGGGATGTCGCAAAACTGAAAGTTTTTCAAAGGATCTACGTAACTAGTTCATCGGTTTACTCACGTCAGTAATATCCTTCAAATGCAATGACACGCCTATGCCTAGACTGAACTAATGAGACACGGGCTTTTGCTGTCTTTTCCATGTTGTCTAGCCATATGCATAAATAGCAATCATGTTCCCTTTTGTAAGGCTTCGCTTGGACAAGTTCAATGAGTTAGTGGGTTTTCTCCTTAACGGCGGCCGAGGACATTCTACTAAGCTCTGAATCGCTGGGATAATCCTCCGGTCACCTTGGAATCTTCCGGATGTCAATGGGGAAAGGGGTCGAGATTACGATTGTTATTTCACGGTCACCTGAACACACACACAGGGACATATATCATTGTATCTGTAGTACCATAATGACTTCACAACTTCTCGCCTTTTTCACATTTCTTTAGATGTGCTTATCACTCACTACAAGCCTTGAATCTGAGTGGGGAATTAATGAAGAGGCTGCCTTTTTGTGGTGGCATTCAATCTCAGGAGCGTATGTAGGGTCGAATCTTACCACGCAAGGGTTAGGCCTAGTTAATTATAAATAGTAGATTTCATCTTCTAAATGCTTACGTTAAAACTGCCTAAATATTACACATTAAATCTGCTTAAAATAAAAGCAAATTAGATAATCAGATATGAACGGTAAAATAACGATCAAGGCTGAAAAATGTTTTAATGGTCATTATTCATAAAACAAAATGAATAGGGAAGAAAATGTCAGCATATACTTTAACAGTCATCGTGTAAGAAATATACATGGAAAGTAAAAAAAAAAAAGTATCTTGTAGATTTTTTATGTATCGTACAGATACAAGGATACACACATTGTATGTATGTATGTAAACGCATATGGATTAGGCCTAGGCTAACGGCTATCTTCCCTCGTCGAGATTTGAAAAACTTAATTTTCAAGATTTCGTTATGCTGGCTGTTAAACTTGTCCCCTATGGTCCATATAATTTAAGGCTTGCCTGTGCAGTACCCTCATACACCAAGTATGTGAATCATCTCTTTTGGCGCCTCAAGTTGATGTCTCACAATCATGCTCCCTGATGTCATCTTTAGAATTTTCCCGCCAAGTGGCTAATGCTGGTGGCAAAACTGAAGTTAGCACGGTCCTGCGTTAGTGACATCATTTTACCGAACAAGTGTGACTTCGGTTTTGCCATCAGTTTTTGAGTCAAGCGGGAAGAAGCTAAAGGATGTTTTAGAAAACGTGCCGGTGTCACAGCCAAGAAGCTGTGAAAGTTGACGTGGGTGGAAGTCAGGACGTAAGCTCTCATGCGCAGAGCTTGTACCCTCTGGGGATGTCATGTTTGTCTGCGATTTTGTCTATTTGTTTGCTTATATATATTGATAATCATTTTATGTTTCCTTCTCTCCTTTCATTTTCTTACATACTGACGTTGTATTCTGGGGAAGGTAGCATTGCCAGTTATAGGCCTTCTGTATAATATGAACATAAATGAGCATAAGGGCCAATGATTTTTTGTCCAGTTCAATTGAAGGCTTGGGGTTGCAGAATAACTTCAAAATATTTGGACTAACGAGGAATATTTTTTAAAGCAAACAAATCATGTGAGGGTACAGAGACACCACTTTCAGTATTGTATTCGTTATTGTATTAGTTGCGTGAGAATGAAAAAAATTCAGCGATCGTTAGATTGCAAAGCTTTATCAAAATTAAATATACAAAGATGAAAGGGAGAGAAGGAAAACAAACTGTTTAAACAATCACGGCCGCTGACATCTCGTGCTCTTCCTCGTGATACCAAGGTGGACTTCTCAGCACGCTATTGCCACAGTATTCCAAGGCTTGCAAATACGGTACTAATCTCGCCCTATTCAGTATATTTTTGCAATAGGTTTAAGGGAAACCGGTGACTTTTTTTTTTTTTTTGTATCGGAGAAGGTTGTATTGAATGTTCAGTGCTATTTGTTATCTTGGTTTGCGAAAACATCATTTGACTCTTAAAAGAATCAGTTATTGATAAGGGACTACTTGAAGAGGATTCTACTTTAAAAACCGTAACAGTTAACTTCGAGAATTAAGATAAAAGTCAAGTTCTCTCTCTCTCTCTCTCTCTCTCTCTCTCTCTCTCTCTCTCTCTCTCTCTCTCTCTCCTCGTATATCTGCACTATTAATAATCATTTTGCAATACGAAGTTTGCATAAGATTTGCAACTTGAATTTGGTACCTGAATGCTTTATGCAATATTCGAGTCGGCTCATAGTAGCATCGTTGACTGCAAGTCCTCGATATCTGTGTTCGTGTACACTTGGATGTATACTTGCCTGCACTGACACACTGAGTTTGTGTATATACCATCACCTTCACATATAGCATATATACAGTATATATATATATATATGTGTATATATATATATATATGTGTATATATATATATATATATATATATATATATATATACTATATATATTGTGTGTGTGTGTGTGTGTGTGTGTGTGTGTGTGTATAGGTATGTATGTATATTATGCCATTTCCCTTAATGGGGAATCCGTAGAGAAGAAATTCTGTAAAAGGTCATTGCCACATTCATACCTTCACCGCCAAATAAGGGATGAGTCCCACAAAGGGTGCTCATAACTAGTACTTTGAACCCCTACATAAACTACCATAATCACTTTGTGTGTATATATATATACACAGTATATATATATATCACACATCCCAAGTTGCTCCTCTATACGATAGTGCTCTACAAGAACTACTTTACACCACTTGCTTTTAGATCAGTCCTGATTGAATATTTGAAGATAGAAGCAGACACTAGTCCTTGAGAAGGCATGACTCATACTCCGCTCCTTCTCCCTCGCTTTCAAGTAGGAGCTCTGGAGGTGGAGATCAAGTAAGAAGGTCGAGCGCAGAGGAGCTGGACTTCATGATATGTGAGAGATGGCGTAGGACGCATGAGAAGAGGATGATGATAAGGAACCACTGGGGCTTCAAGGTTATGAGAGAGAAAGAGAGGGAGAGACTAGGGCGAGTTGAATAAAGCAAAGTAGTAACAACTGGTAGTCGTTATTGAAAGTTCTTCATGGCAGAGAGAGAGAGAGAGAGAGAGAGAGAGAGAGAGAGAGAGAGAGAGAGAGAAAGTAATAGCAACAAGTGATGGGAGTTATTTATGTTATATATTGTAAACAGCCAAATAAAGATTGAAGATAACAGTATACACTGTAATAAGATTTTCCATGGACGAGATACATACATACATACGTATATATATATGTATATATATATATATATATATATATATATATATATATATATATATATAGTGTTTTTGGATGGAGTTGAATTACTTCAAACTTTGACATCTTAACAAAAGTTATCATTACTGAACGTAAACAAATAAAGTTAAAAAAATCGCATAAAGTTGTGTGGATACGCAGAGTGAGACAGATAATTATAATTCGTCCACGAAACTCCCAAAACACGCAGCAGAATAACCACACACAATCGCAAACAAAAACACAAGTCACCGAGGCCTTGGAATGCTTCTCCCTTTCCCCTCTTGTTATATACAAGGAAGAAGAAAGACGTTACCATTTGAAAATTCGCTATAATGAGGAGGAGGTTCAGTCAAGGGGGTCCTTTGTGACTCTCGGTCCTGGCGCGCTTTTCATAGCCTAGCTTATGTGTGGTACATGATTACGTTTTATCCGTTTCTATTCAAAGGTTGATGCTCATTTATTTACATGGAAGTTTACTGGACATCTTACAAAATATGAATGTCTTTTACTATAATGCGACTGTACACTATGAAGATTACACTTTCAACCATACGAGTATATTTCAGATACTTCTGTATCCCTGCTCACAGGTGAAATGTAACAAAAACATGTTATTGTTAATAGTCAGAGGTAGATGAAGGAATTAGCCATATTATATAATTATCTTAGTTACTGTCATTATTATTACCAACCATTATAGCAACATTTAATATCTGTTGTCAGTATGATGAGATTTTATTCATGGCGAACGGTAAGTCGGCTTATGTGTTAGAAAAGATTCCTATCAGTTCTATTATCTGTTCGTTATCTCCATAGCAAAAGATTATTTTTTATGTGAAAGCCGACGGAACAGACAAGTCAAGCCACTTACAAAGTCCCTGAACACGTACAATTAACATTAAGAAATGTTGCTATTGATTTTGTATAACTTGCAATATCAGAACAAAGCAAAAGAGACAAAGTAGATATTTCCTGTTTGCAATTTTCTCTCATAGGATAATAGGTGGCTGGAGTTCTTTCTTAAATTCAAACAGCTTCGTAGTTCATGCACGTGTTTGTTGCATACAGACACCTACGGAATTATGCACGTGCTTGTTACGAACCACTGCACAGCACTGGTTTGTATATATTAACAGGAACAGCTCTCCGTAGAGGGGTACTGCCGTCAATGCACCTCATGCGGTGCACTGTAGGTGTTACTTATGGTTCTTTGCAGTGTCCCGTCTGCCTCTAGCTGCAACCCGTTTCATTCTTATTGCTGTACCTCCGTTCTTGATCCCTTGCTTTCTTCTTACTTTCTACCTTCTAACAATTGATTCATGGTGCACCTGCGAGGTTTTCCTCCTGTTACACCTTTCAAACCCGTTTTACTGTTAATTTCAGTTTCAGTGCTGAATGACCTCATAGGTCCCAGCGCTTGGCCTTTGGCCTTACTTCTATAATCTGTTTCGTTCAACACGAACAGCTACGCGGCTTTGCACTCGTTTGCCACAAACGGATTGCGAACGTATTTGTTAACACAAATGGGAACATTTAGCTGTTGCACGGTACATAGCTCGAGCACGTGTTTGTACACGCAAACAGCTTCACAGCTCGTGCTCGAGTATCTTGACACAAGACATCGGCACAAGCTTGAGTGCGCGTTTGTACGTTTAAACAGATATTCGTGTTTGTTTTGCAAACATCTACCCATGTGAACGTTTACTTGTAACGGAAACATTGTAAACTTCGAGGATCAAGCCGTGTGTTTCCACCAATAACTGTTCTCTTAATGTGAACATTTTCTTATTGGCGTTGGTGGAAGGCCAAGAGTGGTCCCATGTAGATACTTGCAACCTCATACTGTGTCTTATCTTTTTTGTTGTTTTTCTGTATTTATTGCTCTTAAGCTAGTAGTGAACACGAATAATAAAAAAATAGTTGTTCTTCCTCCGCTCAGCAGGGACTTCAACCAAGTCTGATTTTGTTTCTTGCAATCGTTCGTGGTCACTCAGTTCCAAGCAGTTCCTGTCGTATTTTAGTGATGAAAAGCACGGGATTATTAACATTACCAGTATTTGTTTTCGTTATTATTGCTAACATTAGGAACCTATAAATATTCCCCGTGGAGTATGAACATTTTCATAGGCTTTCTACAGTTCACCCATAGAAATGCGGTGAGGGCAAGGCATATGGGAAAATGGCGTGACATTTCACAGTTGGGAAATGGGAGCGTTTACACACACACACACACACACACACATATATGTATATATATATTAAGAAATACGTTATGGGTTACTTCATTATTATTAGAAACAGTCGTTGTCGACAGCACAAGGAATCGTCTTTTTATCTACGTGGGAACTTTAGTGATACAATTAATGACTAATAATAATAAAAATAAGAATGACAACTGCTATGGGAACGATGCAAAAGTGATAATTTCACGAAAAGTAATAATAATCCTCTCTCACGACATCCTGGACATTAAGATGAAGAATCAAGTCCACAGCAGTTCTGATATTCAAGTATGCAAACACACGCGGACAACAAAACCAATGTAGATTTTGTTTATATAACACCAGTCATCGAATGTTGAATTTCTTAACTAACCATCTACTGCGCATTACTTGGCGATGGCAGGAGAGAGAGAAGCGAGGATGTAACGCGTTTTGCGGTTTCCGTATTATCTGAATCACAGGCATCTTTTATCCTCGTAGGAAGATTGTGTTACGCCCTTCAAAAGGATCGTTCCAAGGACCTGACGTGGGATGACAAAGGTCTGGTACCTTCTCCTGTGGTATCCTTGAATTTTGTGTGACATGCTGTTGGCGCTATTGCTCCGAGTGTTTTCTGGTAGAACATAATATATATTTTCCTGAGAAGACTCCATGTCGCATGAAACAGCAGCAGTATAATTCAGAAATACAGAAATATAATGACTGAAATAGGTAGTAGAACTCTGAGGTTGACTGGTATAAATGTTAATTCTCATAACTCATCAAACAAATTACACTGCTGCCTAACAATCTTCGACATAAACAGTTCAGAACGTTTCAGAACAATATGCGATAAATCTATTCATTAATAATCAGTTTAAGAATACATTGCAATTTTCTCGGGAACTTTCTGCTCGTAAAATCATTCTTCATTTATTGAAAACAATTTGCTGATCCAAGGACTTCAACTGCCACCGTTGACATTTATAACACCAACCTTCGCAATCATCTCGTAGATAAATATCCGTTTCTTGCAAAAACTATCCGTGTAGGAGACTTGCTAGCGCGCCACGTATTGGGCTTTTGAGTTCGGTCAAGGGAAAACATCCCTCTCATTCATGTAATATTACAAAGAATGAGATTGTGTGTCATGAGGAGAAGGAAATAGAAATATTTTTCTGTCATTCGTGAGAAGTATGGAGTCACTGTGTTGACACATGGAAGCATAACGAAGCTTTGTATATGTGAACAGACATTTATATATATATATATATATATATATATATATATATATATATGAAAATTGTGACTAGTCTTGTGTACAATACATTTACAAAAATGCAATTCATCTTCATAACAAATAAAGTACTTTTGATAAACCGGGTTCATGCAATTGCGAAATTGTCACTGGACATCACAGCATAAATTTTTAGTTGTATATATATAATATATATGTATATATATATATATATATATATATATATATATATATATATATATATATATATATATATACAAATTATGAAGTACCGCTTGTTTTTGTTCTCATGAAGTATAGTAACTTCAGAACATTCCCCGTTGCTCACTGAAATTCTTATTAAAGAATCATTATCGCTTGTTCGCAAATGTCGTTCCGAAACTTCCTACAAAATTACGAAAAAGCCACGAAAGAATACTTCTGGTGGGTTTACGAAAATCTCACGAAAATTCCCAGTTCTAATTTACGAAGTATTGTTCCTTTCCTCTTTTTATGAAAACTTCCCGTAACTTCCTCTAACTTTCTCTCTGATTTACGAAAATATTTCTGAGAGCTACTCTTCACTGTTAGGAAAACATCACGAAATACTCGCTCTTTTTAAAGAAAATACAGCTGAAATACGCTGGATGTGAGAATGAGTCACGCATGAGAAGGACAAGAGCAAACGCCCGCATTTCAATTGGCAGTTTGACAAAACTTGTGAGGTCATGTGGACGGTCGTGTCCTTAACTTGTAATTGGTATAACTTGCTTTCAGAGCTATTTACCTGACATGATTTAACTGAAAGTGAAGCAAGGTCATTTTTAAAGAGGGTGATATATATTTATGTCCTTAATCTGATAGGCCTGTTACTGTATAACTATAAATTTCTGTCAATACAGTTTGACAAATTGAGCAAGTTTTTCCTTTGTCGGTTTCCGTTATGATCGAAAAAAGTAGATATTTAGACTGCGTTCACATTTCTTCATCACTTACATACTATTGAGCGCACTCTCGCAATAGGAATATTAAGTTTTACTCCAGACCGTTTTGTGTTTGATACCATTTTTCCGAAAGGAGAAATGAAAGTTAAATTTAGGGGTGAGTTTTCACCACACCAGGTGTTCAGCTTCTGTCTTGGCTCCCTCCATCCTCAAACAACCCTGCTTTATGCATAATAACCTAATTTTAAATTAGACGTTCCTTTTAGTCTCGGCCGGAGAACCCGGATGTATTGAATGTCTTCACTTATTTTTTGAGTGGAAATTGCATTACGTATACTGCCAGATTCGTGGCTGGACAGGAGTACGGTACAAGGATTCTCCTTGCATTTTAATACATTTTTATCTATGTATTAATGTATTTTTTTCTTTTTAACAAGTGAGATCTCTTCTGTCTATATTTCTCTGTACCTTCTCCTACTTTTAATGAGCACCAGATTCTTGGAAGCTTGAATTTCAAGTCAGTGGCCATGGTGGGAATGTTCCATATGAATAGGGTTCATCTTCTGAATAATAATAATAATAATAATAATAATAATAGTAGTAATAATAATAATAATAATAATAATAATAATAATAAGGTAGAACATGGCCTGGATGTGTTAAGTGTGAATGTGGGCCTCAGCATCATTTTTGCACGAGCTTATTGTGGTTGCAAATGTTAGTAGATGTCTGATGTACTGCCACTGTCATTTTCTCCTTGGAACAAACGCCACTGTCCGGCGTATCCGGCGGTGTTTTGCATCACTCGGAGGAAGCTAGAATCTTGTGTATTCTTGCAGCTGTAGTTAGTATAGGTTGTACCTTTGATTGAATAAAATAGACCGGGTTTAGCAAGCTACTCTAGGAATGGCACAGTTAATCCCTTTACTCCTGTGTATTCGGAAATGGGAAGCACAAATAAAAAAAAGTCCAAAGGAGTTGAAATAAGCGGAAAACTTCATACGGATAAGGCCATTTTCAGTCAAAACCACAAGGGTTGACAACTTGCATAACCCTATATGAGGCAGTCAGAATCTCAGTGTTTCCGTGATTGTTACAAATGAAGTCTTTATATTTTTAAGTTTTGCTTGTTTAAATATCATCTATTCCTTAACGCTCGTAGAAACATATATTAATTTTCTCAATTATATCCTCTGAGTTGTTAATAGAGAAATAAAATCGAATGGTATCCAAAGATGTCTCAAACTTCACCCCATGTCTGTGAAGTACATTTGACAAATCCTTTTTGTAAATAAAAACAGGAATGGACATCAACTTTCTTGGGGCACTCCTCTTCGTAATGTTTCATGAAATTACTAAGAATTTGAAATACGTACACATTACTTTCCCAAATGCAAGTAGTTTTACATCTTCCAGGAATACAAGGGAATAAAGCAAGAACTTTTGTATCCATTTTTCAAGATTTGCGCCTGATATCTACCGTTAAAACGCATTTTGGTTACCAGAACATACAAAGAACGCTGGTCAAATACTTTCAGTCTTGGTCACTCAGGTATCGTTTGGGGTTGTAATTTTAGAACGTGCTGATAGAAGCCCTTCTTGGCTTGTACCTTGGTGAATATCACATTTGAATATTGAATCTTTCAGTCTTCTTGGATGTTTTATCATGTCTTGTCTTTATTATCAATGACAGTGAATCCATTGTTTGGCAGTGTCGACCAGGAAATTGCTCTTTTGTATAGATTTTCTTAAATAAATTTATATGCTGTAGCCTACGGCATTTATATGTTTGCATTTCCCCTTTGTGCTTAGTTTATTTCATTTACATTAAGTCATAATCAGTATCCTGCTTTTCTTCAGTTTTTTTTTCTATTCTACTGTGGGGATACTCACTGTGAGGTACTGTAATGTTGCTAGTCAGTAAGCCCGCATCTCGCAAGGGGGGAAGCTGTGGGAAGAATTGCATCGAAACCCGAGACATTGTTTACATGGCCTTGTTTGTATGATGCTGGGGAATAATCTATCCCGACTCCATCCAACACTTGGCCTTTTGGTTTCGTCTGCAGAAGTTCTTCTCTTCTTTAGGAAGAGGTTTCATTTTATTTTATTCTATTCAGTTTTGCAAATCAGGCGGTTGGGAGAACTTGATCTTGTGATGACAGAGGTTGCAGGGGTCTATATAACGTTTATAAAGTGTGTATGTAACTAGTTGATACATGGATAAAAAAGGTAATTATGCAAGCTGCATTCATTTTTAATTCTTCAGTTACTCGTCTCCTCTCTTCTCTTCCTCTTTCCCTGAAATTCCTCGCCTCTCTCATCACAAGAATATTTTCTTCATTTGGTGTTTTAAGAAAACATTACTCATATATTGCAGGGTAATTCTGTTTCCCTCGGATTTTACTAATCGGAATACTTAGCTTTCATCGTTGTTCTGTCTGTATATTTGATAAAGAAGCTCTCTCTCTCTCTCTCTCTCTCTCTCTCTCTCTCTTCTCTTTCTCTCTCACAACAGAAATGAAGCCAGCACCCCGAGGGTCGAGTAGGAACAGTCTCCCCTCATGGCATAGCCATCATCATCATCATCACTCCTTTATAAACTCTTCCTTCTAATACCTCCATCCCTCCCCACCCCGCCTTTCTTCCCACCTTTCACCCTGACCCCCTGGGAACCCTTACCCTCTCCCATCAGCCTGCCTCCCTTCTGCTCGTCCGTCCATGTTCTCCTGACGTGTTTCATACCGCACTCGCCCTCTTCGGCTTCTTTTTATGCAGACGAAGTGACTAACGTAGTCTGCGGAGAGGCTAGATAGAAGCTTAGTAGGTGTGATGTTACAAGTAAGGTGAAGAGAGAGATAGAGAGGGTGAGGGGGGGGGGGAAGAGAAAGAGTTGGGTGACTTGGTGTTGAATTTGCTTTGGCGACTGTACATTGACCGATTGTTTATACGCAGTACCTAACAGTTCGTACTACTCGCATTATGCTTCTGTATGACGGGATAATTTAGACTGCAGAGTCTTTCATTTGCAAAATAAAATTTACAAAGTACTAACTTTCGAAGATATACAGTCTTCTTCATCAGGTACCGATGCACTGTATGTTTTCGAAAGCTGGTACTTTGTAAATTGTACTTTGTAAATTAAAGAATCTGGAATCTAAACCATCCCGTCTTATTGAAGCCTAACACGAGTAGTATGAATATATACTGTATACACAGTGAAGTTGTATGGCTATTTCGTTTGTACATATTTGCTATGTAATCTCATTGATAGTTTGCTTTAATTTCATTTCTGTGTGAGGTCCGAAAAAAAAAACAAAAGATTTAAGTTAATTTTGGTTCCAATAATAGAGCAGTGGAAAAATACAACTACCTGAGACAAAATTAATGATATATGAAAGCATGATGAATTGCTTTCTTGCGGTCATTTAACTTAAATGCCGGAGGTAGATTGCAAGTTCCCGGTAAAATTTCAACAATATTACGTGAAAGTTCCGGCAGTTACGCTCTTACCGTAATTCCACTTTCACGCTTTAAGCAAAATGCAGCTCACATCATCCTACCTTTCATTGCGTGCAGGAAATTTACATTTGAACGCCCCTTCGGGCTTTTGTCCCCTGATCTCTTAATCAGCCTTTTCCTGACCACTTCCTTCTTTGAAAGCTAGTTTATTGCGGCGCTATCTGGGGTTCAAATCTGACTTGGCGCGTTCCATTCCTTCCGCAGCCGAGATTCGAAACAAAAATCTTATCGGATATTACCCAGCGGCGAGACTGGGGAAGTCTTTGTGTCGGCATTGCTTTGTTTTGAAGAGCAGTGACCACCGCCTCGGTCAGTTTCCTTGTTAAAAAGTTGAAAAGGAGTGGTTGACTTGGGAGGGTGCGTGTTCTTAAGTTCTTCCTTCCTGTTAAGGACGTGTTGCTATTAGGGACAGTTATTTTTGTCTGGGTAAAATTATGAATCACGGAATTCTCTCTCTCTCTCTCTCTCTCTCTCTCTCTCTCTCTCTCTCTCTCTCTCTCTCTCTCTCTCTCAGCCGCGTAATCCAATATATATGCATTCTTGTCTTAGTAGCATGAATGCATATGCAATTTAACAGTATGTAAGCAATTCACATTTTTTATAAAACAATAATTCACCTGTTGACACTGAATATATGTGAGCGTACCTCACATTAGTTATATTTGTATGTTTTTGTTATCACTATAGTCGTGAGTATATATGTCGTTCGTGTATTTTTATGTAACCTTTTTTTTCAACAAAAACCTTCGCTATCTAAAATTTCAATAGAGATTACAAACTAAGAATTCTTATTTGGACTTTGGCTTTCTTTGGATACAAACTTTAGATGTTAAGTAAGAATGAAAACAGATTATTATTATGGCATTTGTTATGAAGTAGGATGCCAAAGTGCCCATACTGGATGTATAAGACGTGTAAAAGATGGTAGGAGACCTGACAGAGAGAGAGAGAGAGAGAGAGGGAGATTTGTTAGGGATGGCTGATAAAAGAAAGAAAAATAGATTGGGCAGATATTGGTTGGGTGGGGAAATATTGAAAACATTTATGATCCCGAGGGTCACCCATTCTGATGAAGGATGAATGTATGGGGAGTGTGAGGACAGAAAATTATTTATGAATACCATATGTAAAATGGACTCTTGAAATTCAGCAATACAGACACATACAAATATATTATGTATATATATATATAAAATGTATGCATTTGTGTGTATGTTGTGTGTGTGTGTGTATATATATATATACATATTATATATATATATTTATATATATTATATA
This sequence comes from Macrobrachium rosenbergii, assembly GCF_040412425.1. NCBI lineage: Eukaryota > Metazoa > Arthropoda > Malacostraca > Decapoda > Palaemonidae > Macrobrachium > Macrobrachium rosenbergii. The sequence continues at coordinate 83,957,207 of NC_089795.1, forward strand.
TATATATATATATATATATATATATATATATATAATAATATATGTGTGTGTGTGTGTGTGTGTGTGTGTGTGTCTGTACCATACATTCTTATATTAACTCTTATTTTCATGTCAAACTGTAAAACTTTATTTCCTTTCTCTCTCTCTCTCTAACTCTCTCTCTCTCTCTCTCTCTCTCTCTCTCTCTCTTTTATTGCTTTTGCCTGTCACGCTTTGACTAGGACAAAACAAACAAGGTCGACACGGAGACATGGTTGGGTAGGAATAATTTAAGGTGCTTAATCCAACACACCCTCTTCGTCGTTTATTAAGATGCGACGATCCATGTGCCCGCGTTGTGAAATCATCTGCGCGTCTCTGGTGTTTGTATTGAGGTACTGAATTTTTTATGTATGATTCGTAATTGCTGTTTATGTGTGTATATGTGCATCTTCTGATATTTGATTTTTGTAATGGTATTTTATTCTAATTCCCTCCGTGCTGTCTTTTCCGTTCAGTGGTTTATTTATCTTTAATATTTTTACTTTTCGTATCTGTATTTCATTCAAATTCTATATATGTGTTTTTTTTTCTACCCGTCAGCGTTTTACAATAGACAAATTTTATCAACCTATTGTTTCGAAATGAATTTAGGCATATTCAATTATTTATCTTTCTATTTGTGGCTGTGACGTATGTATTTAAATAGTTTTTACGTAACGCAGATGAAAATGTTTCCAAAAGAGCTTAATGCGGGTGGAATATGCCAACGTATATAACGAGGTAGCGCACAAGTTATTACCTACTAGAGCTTCAATTAATGCGCCTCAACGAGGTAAGATTACGGGGAACCATTCTCGTAAAAAAGCGAGGCGTTGTCTCATTAATGAAACTTCCGCGAAGTACAAAAACCCTTTTGTACTATCACTTCCCTCGGAGTAAGCCGACGGGAGGTACTCCTCGCAGCTGACCTATTTCGTCACTGAACGAATCGCTAGGAGGGAGCCAGGGAGGTGGGGTGGATCGCGAATCGCTGTGAGGGCCTCGGAGATCAAATGATGAATCACTGGGAGAGTCTTCGGATCACAAACCGCAGGAAGGAGGCGCAGAGAGAATCGCGAATCGCTGGGAAGCAACAGAAAAGATTACGAATCACTTGGAGAGTGTCCGAATCACAATCGGCAGGAAGGAGGCGTAGAGAGAATCGCGAATCGCTGGGACGCACCTGTAGAATAAAGTTACGAATCAGCGAGAGAGGGTAATCAAATCTCAAATTGCTGGAGGTTGACGCAGAGTGATTCGCGAATCACTGAAAGGGCGGTGTTGTGAAAAGAATCGGGAATTGCTGGGAGAGGGTTGTGAAGTGAATCACTTGTCAATGGGATGAGTTGTAGAGCAAGTCACGAATTATTGGGTATTAAAGCCAATTAAAAATCATTGGTAGAATCAAGAACAAGTCATGAATCTTCCAACGGATTCGTGGAACTAATCTTGAAATGCTGTTACATGTATGTGAATGGTACTTTAGGGGAAGGAGTAGTGAAATGAATTAAGAAATTGCTCAGAGAAAGTCACGGAAGTCTTTAAAATCATTGAGGATTGTAGAACAATAAAGGGAAGGGTTTTGGAATTAGTCACAAATTACAGAGCCTTGCCGAATTAATCAGTAAGGGAGCGATGAAATAAATCACAGTTCACTGATTGAGGTACTGTGTAAGCGATCAAGTTATTAAAAGAATCACTGATTATCACTAAATTAATTACTGTAATAAAATCACAGGTGAAATGAATGAATCTGTGGTAGTCGCTGATTGAATGAATGACACGAAATGAAAGATTCTCATGAACAAAGTTTTACAACGAACCATTAGGACAGAGTTACTGGACGAATTACCGAGATAGAGGTAATGAAGGAATAGTCAAGATAAAGTCACTGAAGGAATGGCAGAGATAAAAAATAAATCACCAAGCTGAAGCCATCAAAGAAATTTTTGGGATAGTCACTGACGTATTAATCAAGACAGCATCAATGAATGAGCCACTGGGGCAGTTTTAGCATGATTCATCAAAGCCAAAATTTGCAATGCACCATGTAGTCAATAATTTTTACTGCAATATATCTGCAATAAGTAGACAATATATTTTCTATTCTGGTCCAAAATAACTGCACCAAGCAGCCTAAATTTTGCTCTGCAAGATAACTTTAGTTAATTAATATGCCCCAAGTTATACGCTACGTCAAAATGATTGCGCTAAATGCCCATAGTTTTATTCTATACTGGTGCAAAATGACCGTGCATCAAGAAGTTAGCATTGCTTATTAGTGCTTTGCACCAAACAGTCACCATTTTTCAATGCTGGTGCAATTATTATTGCACTAAGTTGCAAACAAATATTCTGGATTTGTGCCAAGTACTTTGTACTAAATAGCAAATATTTATTTAAACTGGTGGACCAGGTAGCCCATATTTTTTCCACATTGGAGCAAAATAACTAGAAAGCAGTGTCCAATATTTTTTTCTACATTGGTACAACATAACTTTGAATCAAGTAGCCAGTATTTTTTTTACGATGGTGCAAAATAATTAGAAATCGCGTAACCCATATTTCTTCAACAGTGGTATAAAATAACTAGAAATCAACTAAACAATATTTTTTCTACACTGGGGCAGCATAAATGAGTCACCAAAATTTTTCTACATGGTACAAAATAATTAGAAATTAAGTAGCCAATATTTGTTGTACATTGGTGCTAAATAACTAGAAATCATGTATCCAATATTGTTTAAAACATTGATGCAAAATAACTAGAAATCAAGTAGCCAGTATGTTTTTCCACATAGGTGCAAATTAACCAGAAATCAAGCAGCCAGTATTTTTTATACGTTGGTGTAAATTAACTAGAAATCAAGTCGCCAATATTTTTTCTACATTGGTGCAAATTAACTAGAAATCAAGTAGCCAATATTTTTTTTACACTGGTGCAAATTAACTAGAAACCAAATAGCCAGTATTTTACATTGGTGCAAATTAACTAGGGACCAAGTAGCCAGTATTTGTTCTACATTGGTGCCAAATAACTAGAAATCAAGTAGCAAGTGTTTTTTCTAAACTAGTGAAAAATAACTAGAAAGCAAGTAGCCAATATTTTATTATACATTGGTGCAGCATAACTAAGTAGCCAGATTTTTCTGCATTGGTGCAAAATGATTAGAAATCAAGTAGCCAATATTTCATTATACACTGGTGCAGCATAACTAAGGAGCCAAATTTTTCTACATTGGTGCAAAATAATTAGAAATCAAGTCGCCAAAATTTTTCCTGATTGGTACAAATTAACTCTAAATTAAGGAGCCAGTATTTTTTTTCTGCATTGGTACAAAATAACTAAAAATCAAGTAGCTAATACTTTTTCTATAACTGTGCAGATTAACTCGAAATCAAGTAGCCAATATTTTTCCACTGAATTGGGGCAAAATAAGCCAAATAGCCAGCTAGCTTGTTAGTTTTCTGTAAAAGAAAACTATTGTTCCGGCTTTGTCTGTCCATCCGCACTTTTTCTGTCCGCCTTCAGATCTTAAAAACTATTGGGGCTAGGTGGCTGCAAATTGGTATGTTGATCATCCACCCTCCAATCATCAAACATACCAAATTGCAGCCCTCTAGCCTCAGTTGTTTTTATTTCATTCAAGGTTAAAGTTAGCCATAATCGTGCTTCTGGCAACGATATGGGATAGGCCACCACCGGGCCGTGGCTTAAGTTTCATGGGCCGCGTGTCCAAGGGCATTATACCAAGACCACCGAAAGATAGATCTATTTTCGGTGGCCTTTATATACTAAACTTTCGGCATTTTTTACTTGTTTTTACTTGTTTTAATTACACACGGTCGTGAGTGTCGCGCTACAAAATATTTAATTTTCACCACCCAAACTGCTCTTGGCTATACCGCGTTCAGGACACCATTTCTGACCGGTACTATGATTGGTGGCGTCGCCCATGTGGCTACTCCTTGGAAAGTTGGGTGGCGAGATGCTACTAAGTGCCAGCAAACGTGCTCACGAGACACTGCCTTGACGAGGTGATGAGGACATTCAGGAGGAATAATTATGACGAATTTCAGTGCGCGGGTTAACGGGAGATAAATCATTGTGATATTTAAATATATATACCCTAGATAACTTTGTTTTTATCAGTTGTTCCTTACTGAGGAAGAATAAAAGCATATTGACAAATTTTATAATAATAATACTAATTTGTGTAACAAAAATCCACAATTATATAGTAAATTGTATTTCTATGTAAAAGACAAAAGCAAAGGCTTTCGAACACCGTTCCTCATCAGTGTTTTCTTAACAACACTGATAAACACTGATGAGGATTGAAAAATCTTTTGCTTTTATTTTCTTTACACAGTAGCAAAGTTACTAATTATATAATTGGATTTTTATTACACAAGCTACTTTTTCAAGATTACGAATTTATAACCAATAATAATAATAATAATAATAATAATAATATAATAATAATAATGTAGTGGTCATGACATGAGGGAACAAAAATTATATTCTAGACTTGGCGTACGTGTTTCCTTGGCATAACCAAATAATTTACTTTTTAAAATGTATTCGTCGTCGACTCTGTGCGAACTGGCAGTGACCTGAATTTGGAAAAGGTTGTCAAGGTGCATTTTCCATTTAACGAACAAGAGCCCGTGTTAAAACGACATCAGTTTAATTTAGCGCAAAGAAGGGATGTTGTTGCCATTCTTGCTAAGGTGATTCTCGAGTCACGTGTCGCTTGTGATTCCTGCGAAGGTTTACATTCTTTCTTGCTGAGACACGGAAAATATGCCAGCGGGAGAGAGAGAGAGGAGAGAGTGGGTGAAACTGTTCAGGAAGCTAGTAAGAATATGGTGATTGTTATTAAATATGTGCTAAGCTATGGGGAATAACAGGTTATACCGGCATATAGGTTCCATTCTCCAGTAAGAAGGGATTGCCTTGGTCGAGAGAAACATACACCAACTAATACTATTACAAATTGTTGAATACAAATTATAATTGATAAATGTATTTCTTATTATTAAACAATATTTACCAATGAAAGGGAAAGTAGGCGGACAGAACTATTGAAAAGCGGGGGGTTATTTGCGCTATATTATTTACATATTTATAAAGAAACTGCAAACAACAGTGCTTAACTACTGCACAAAATGACTTTCTAGCCTTTTATCAAAAACCGTCAGTGAATTTAAGATATATGTTTCATTTTCTATAACTTTACAAAGTGAAGTTGTCAGTTTATCGTAGCATAATAAGAACGGGCGTATAATTATAAAGGTTTGATTTGATGGATTGACTGATGGCTGCTAAAACTGGCGTTACAACATCTCGGTTATTGACCCCGAATTATCAAGGTACGATCTTGCATCCAAGATCCGGTCAACATGAAGTGGGTTACACTTAGGAATCTATTTGGCTTTTACCTATTTTAAGTGCTTTTGTTCTGTGGACCCTTGCTATTTGGGTCAGTGGAATATGGACTGTTAAAATGTGTGCGTACTGTTAGCAATGGAAATGTCTGAATAACAATGTCTGCAATGAACTGCGTTCATAACCACGAAACAGTATGGAACTGACTGTCCAAGTGAAGAACAATGTGGTTTGCAGGGGTCAAAAAAGGTTAACGAAGTAAAGTAACCAGGTGTGGTAATTCAGGTAACCACTAGACCACCTTAGTTTTGTGTGTATATACAGTATATATATATATATATATATATATATATATATATACATAAATATGTATGTATGTATAACTGTATATATAGTTCATAAATATATATATGTATGTGTGTGTAATAACCGTAATGCAGTCGTAGCTTCTCAATTTCTTCATAACCTTTGGATACTCTCGTCGCTAAAAAGCCTAATATCGAAATGGAAGAATTACATACGTAGCTGGTAAAACGTGACTTCTTATATATATATATATATATATATATATATATATATATATATATATATATATATATATAGTATATATATATATTGTACTGTACAGTATATACAGTTTATAATAATCATTTTGATTTCCACAACAATTCTCTCATTGCTTTCCATTTCGGATTCTCGCTTCCTCGATTGCACATTTGCTTATCTTGGGTGGTATTTCGCTTAAGGGCGAACATCCCATTGCATTGGAATCCTGTGGTTGGCCAGCCCAGCTATCAACACAGTCTCAGGAGGATCACTTCGACGTGTTGGGACAGCTGTAGTGTGTCTTGCGCACTTGTGTACTATTACTGGCTCTCTTTCGTTGTTTGTAGATCCCAAATGCAGTTTTGTGTGTGTTTTTTTTTTAACTTGAATACACGTTACATTGATATGTAACGTGGCATATAGCCTAGTTGATTTTTAGTTTTGCATATGAGTATTATATTTCCAGGAGATTTTCTTTGCAGGTTTCTTGGTCTTTGAAACTTGTTCCAAACGACTATGTGCGCATTATAAGTATAATGATGATTATATGAAGAAAAGTATCAGGAGGGGTAGGTCATCGTAACTTGATTGACAAAAAGCATAAGTAAAAGGCCATACATAATACGCATTCCAAATTAAGTATGAAAGAGATTCTTGAAATGCTTTTAGATACAGCTGAAGAGGACTGGTTAGAAAACACAGAAAACTAACTCCTATTGTCTTAATTATTATTTCCAGGGTAACTAATATTATTATGAACTTTTATAAAATAAAAAGTATCGTACATTTTCAGAATCGACAAGGCTCGCGAAGCTTTTTTTTTTTTTTTTTTTTTTTATGCAGTAACTCGGTTAGGCTACCTTTGTCTATAGACTCGCGGTGTACGCGTTCCATACAAAACGAATATGCAAATGCTTGGAAGAGTTCGTGAGTGTGGTCTGGTGTGTCCGACATTCGCTTAATGTGTGGGTGGTACCGTAAACTGAAACTGGCACCTTCCACCCCCCCCCCCACAACCCGCCTCAACCCTTCCCTCCCAGACACCCAAAAGGTTAGCCCCGTCAACATCTTCCTGTTGAGCAAATTCTTGCTGTGGAGTAGGCTACACCTTTTGAAAGTCGTTTTTGATCCTTCTTGAAGTGATGCATTCTAATATTATCATCGATTCTTTTCCCAATTAGACTCTTTTTTGCTTTCAGTCAATGTTATTTCTTTCTTCGTTTGTTCATCTTGCTTCTCTCGAAGCTTGAGGTTCATTTGTTTTAAGTTTTTTTACTATTTTTGTCGATTTGTGCCTTTGGACTGTAGTTGATTCCGTTCACTTTCTTCCTCTTAGTGGTTTTCCAATTTACAACTTAGTAACTTTTTTACGGTGGGCATTTTATTGATCCCATGTAATTGCAGTGGGCATTTTGTTGATCCCTTATAATTACGGTGGGCAATTTACTGATCCCATTCAATTTCTTTTTAAAGCTGTGCAGAATAATGCTCAGTACTGAAGCTGGCGTTCAGTTTTTTTAAGTACTAAATACTACCCTGATTTTTCGAGATTGTGTTGTGCTTCCTCAAGCAAATTATTGGGTCTTACCGAAACAAAAACGGTGAACGTTGCGAAGTTATCATTATGTACTAATCACCTAAGTCCCTAGGGATGGCTTTAAGGCAGTCCTTCAATTGTAGGGTCTTCTCAGGTCATCTTCGGTATCTGTGGCTGATAGTTATGGTAGATTTAAAAAAAAAATTTCCCTTACACTGTTTTGCTACAGTTCTCAGGAAAATTATATGTGTTTTCGAAACATGAACTATCCAGGTCTTGAGAAGATGAAGATGTATGAATTCAAATACAATCAATCTTACTAAATTTTTCCTTGTAAGTGTAACACACACATATAAATATAAATATAAATATAAATATAAATATAAATATAAATATAAATATTAATATATATATATATATATATATATATATATATATATATATATATATATATATATAT